>NC_063333.1:30014981-30043464 GCF_021869965.1 Rhincodon typus
TGCAGAGGGACCTGGGTGTCCTTGTGCATGAATCACAGAAGGTAGGTCTGCAGGTACAACAAGTAATTAGGAACGCAAATGGAATTTTGTCCTTCATTTCTAAAGGGATTGAAATTAAAAGCAGAGAGGTTATGTTGCAGCTGTACAAGGTGCTGGTGAGGCCACACCTGGAGTATTATGTGCAGTTTTGGTCTCCTTACTTGAGAAAGGATGTATTGGCACTGGAGGGGGTGCAAAGGAGGTTCACTAGGTTGATTCCGGAGTTGAGGGGGTTGGCTTATGAGGAGAGACTGAGTAGATTGGGATTATATTCATTGGAATTCAGAAGATTGAGGGGGGACCTTATAGAATGATATAAAATTATGAAGGGAATAGATAAGATAGAAGTAGAGAGGATGTTTCCACTGGCAGGTGAAGCTAGGACAAGAGGGCATAGCCTCAAGATTAGAGGGAGCAGATTTAGGACTGAATTGAGAAGGAATTTCTTCACCCAGAGGGTTGTTAATCTATGGAATTCCTTGCCCAGTGAAGTAGTTGACGCTACTTCAGTAAACGTTTCTAAAAAAAAGTAGATTTTTTTTGAACAATAAAGGAATTAAGAGATACGGTGAGAACGCGGGTAAGTGGATCTGAGTCCACGAAAAGATCAGCCATGATCTTATTGAATGGCGGAGCAGGCTCGAAGGGCCAGACGGCCTACTCCTGCTCCTAGTTCTTACGTTCTTATGTTCTTATTAGCCAGGGAAAGTGTTGGCCCACTCAAGGACAAGGGAGAGAATGTATGTGTGGAGCCAGAACATGTAGGACACAGTTCTGAGGAAGTGTCACCGGACCCGAAACGTTAACTCTGTTTTTACTTTCAGAGATGCTGCCAGACCTGCTGAGCTTCTCTAGCAACTTTGTTTTTGAACCTGATTTACAGCATCTACAGTTCTTTCAGTTTTTATTTAGAATGGATACAGAACTGGCTTAGTCATAGGAGACAGAGGGTAAAGGTGGAAGGATGCTTTTTGGAATGGAGGGTTATGACTAGTGGTGTTCCACAGGGAACAATGCTGATACCACTGCTGTTCATGGTCTACATAAATGATTTGGAGGAAAATGTAGCTGGTGTAACTTATGTGTTTGCAGACGATACAAAGATTGGTGGAGTTGCAGATAGTGAGGAGGATTGTCAGAGGATATAGCAGGATATAGATCAGTTGGAGACATGTGCAGGAAAATGGCAGACGGTGTTTAATCTGGACAAATGTGAGGTTATGCATTTTGGAAGGTCGAGTACAGGTGGAAGTTATACAGTGAATGGCAGAACCGTTAGGGGTATTGATATGCAGAGGGATCTGGGTGTGCAGGTCCACAGATCACTGAAGGTGGCAGCGCAAGTAGATAAAGTAGTGAAAAAGGCCAGTTGCATGCTTGCCTTCATTGGAAGGGGCATTGAGTATAAGGATAGACAAGTTATGCTGAAGTTTTATAGAACTTTAGTTACGCCACATTGGAATATTGCGTACAGCTCTGGTCACATTACTAGAACAATTTAGATGCTTTGGAGAGGGTACAGAAAAGGTTTACCAGGATGTTGCCTGCTATGGGCGAATTTAGCTATGAAGAAAAGTTGGACAGACTGGTTTTGTTTTCACTGGAATGCAGGAGGTTAAAGGGTGGCCTGATAGAAGTTCATAAGATTGGGAATGGCATGGATAGAGTGGAAAGTATGAGGCTTTTTCCCAGGGTGGAGGGGTCAATTGCTAGGGGACACAGTTCAAGGTGCCAGGGGGGACTTTTAAAAGAGATGTGCTAGGCACGTTTTTCACACAAAGGGTGGTGAGTGCCTGGAACACGTTGCCAGAGGAGGTGGTGAAAGCAGACACAACAGCAGCATTCAAAAAGCACCTGGACGAATACGTGACTAGGAAGGGAATAGAGGGATACGGATTCCGTAACTGAAGTCTGTTTTAATGTGGAAGGGCAAAATGTCACAACACAGGCTTGGAGGGCTGAAGGGTCTGTTCCTGCGCTGTATTTTTAAATTTTTTTTTTGTTATTTGCCTTGCAGAACCCTACACTATAAATAAATGGAATGTTATGTTGCTGAGTTTATAACACACAAGGTAAAAAGCCACAAATTTTAGTTTTGACTTCATAATGGAAGGTTCAAAGTATCCATTCAGAAAATTCAAGCTTTTAGTTTAGAAGAACCAGGAGTTCAGTTCAGAAGGAAGAAGAGCCTTTAATTCTGGGGAACCAGTTAACTAAACAGTGGTGTCTCCGGTCTGTGAATCACCTTGGTCATGAGGATGTTCCAGATACCTGAAACAAAAAGAGCTTTAGGCCTTCAGGATTGTAAAACATTCGTGCTAGCAGACTCAGAAAAGAATTATAAAATTGTCACCGCAAACCAGGGAAAAGAAACTTTGAAGAGTCGGTTGTGTATAAACTTGGAGTTCAGAACAAAGTGAAAATTTCTCTGGAATTGAATAACTGTAAAAAGATAGTTTCGGGGAACAGGTTGAATCTTTGTTTTGCTCTTTATGTGAAGATCTTTCTAACAATCTTCTGTAAAGAGTTTTGTTTTTTCTTTCTTTTGTGTTATCAACTATGCTCTGGTGTTAAAGGAAAATTGCAACCTCAGAGATATTTCTCAGTGATTTACCACCATGATCACTAACTGCAAAAAATAAACATATGATATATCAAGGTGTAGAGCTGGATGAACACAGCAGGCCAAGCAGCATCAGAGGAGCAGGAAGGCTGACGTTTTGGGCCTAGACCCTTCTCCAGAAAATTTTCTGAAAAAGGGTCTAGGCCCGAAACATCAGCCTTCCTGCTCCTCTGATGCTGTTTGGCCTGCTGTGTTCATCCAGGTCTACACCTTGTTATCTCAGATTCTCCAGCATCTGCAGTTCCTACTATCTCTGATATGATATATCAAACCAGGTTTCTGCCTGGGATTGGATATGTACTATATTACCATCAGCTGGGATCATAACTACATGAATTTGTGGGTTTCCTGTCATAAAACATGCATATTTTTGTCAGAATGGCAGCACATGGAATGTATGGCAGTATTCCTTTGAATCTTATGAAAGTGAAATCATTGCCACAGGAAGTGTACATAATTAAACTGACATAAACCAGTCGTGGTTTCATCACCACACAATTCACCATCCCACAGGTCCTGTACTTCCTATTAACTTACCTCTACCATTGGCCCAGCATGGATATACCAGTCAAAAGCCAAATTCTTCTGCAGAGACAATAGGAATCAAATCAAAGGCCTCAACAAGATTGGTAACTGAAAGCAAGAAGAACGTAGACTTATATCTCAGACATCCAACACCACACCAAATGACATTGACACGTTCCAATTTCTGGCCAGGATTTCCTGATATTGTGGCAATATTCCGAGTGCAGAAACAATGAAATTTAGATTTCCTTAGGCATCCATCAGATCAGGAGTGAGGCTGTCCCTACAGGTAGATGGCAAATTAAAGTGGCTTGAGATGAACTCTATTTAAACCTGTGTCACTGACAACTGCCAATCTATTTACTTGCCTTGTTTTGTACAGCAACTCTTACCCTTTCCAAAAATGTACATGCACTGGCAAAAAATGGATACTGCTTTTAGAGTCCTTGAGTCATAGGGTCATACAGCATGGAAACAGACCCTTTGGTCTAACCAGTCAATGCCAACCATAATCCCAAACTAAATTTGCCCCACCTACATGCACTTGGCCTATATACCTTCAAACTTTTCCCATCCATGAACTCATCCAAATGTCTTTTAAACATTGCAACTGTACCTGCATCCATTACTTTCTCTGGCAGTTCATTCCACATATGAACCATCCTCTGTGTAAAGTAGTTGCCCCTAATGTCCTTTTTAAATCTTTCTCCTCTCAAAACTATGCCCTCTAGTTTTGAACTCTCCCACTGTAGGGAAAAGACCTTTGGTCATTCACCTCATCTATACCCTTCAGGATTTTATAAATCTCAATAAGATCACCGCTCAACTTCCAGTGCTCTAGTGAAAAAAGTGTCAGCTTTTCCAATCTATTTCTATATCTAAAACCCTCTATTCCTGCCAAAATCTTGGTAACTCTTTTCCGAACCCTCTCCAGTTTAATAATATCTTTCCTGTAGCGGGGCAACCAGAACTGCACACAGTGTTCCAGAAGAGGCCTCACCAACGTCCTGTATGACGTCAAGATAACATCCCAACTCCTATAGTCATCAACAAACAGTTATCATTCATCAAACAGGATTAGCTATTGCATGTCTCTTTTTCTAGTCTATTAAAAAATCACACGCTTCCTCTAAATTTAGTTACACTTACATCCTGTAGTACATTCACCTTGTCGCTTATTTGATAGTATCCTTCTTATAAACTCATAGGGCCCTAGAGATCTATAGCAGAGGAAAAAAGCCCTTTGACCCAACAAGTCAAAAATAATCACCTAACTATTCTAATCCTATTTTCCAGCACTTGCCCCATCACTTTGTATGCCTTAGCATTGCAAGTTTACCTCTAAATCTTAAATGTTATGAGAGTTTCTGCCTCTACCAGCCTCACAGTCAGTGTGTTCCAGATTCCTGCTACCCTCTGGATGAAAAAATCTTCCTCGCATCCTCTCCAAACCTCCTGCCCCTCACCTTAAATCTATGCCCTCAAACTAGGCCGGCATGTTGGCCCTCTGGGGGAAAACCACTGCTGGTCCTGGAGGAAGAGGATTTCCTGCCTGTGCCATCCAGCAGGCCATCCACGTCCCTCCCCAGAAAGCGGGCACTGATTACCCCTTGTCTGCCGTGTGTAAGTCAAGTGTTAAGCACCATGTAGGGCAGCAGTGGGCTGACAGTGCATGTCCATGTGCACGACAGGCTTTTAAAGATTGAGCTAGTGAAAGGGATGTTGCCGGATTCTGGGATATCCGCTGAGTGACACATTGTTCCAGGAGTGGTATGTGTTAAGACAGGACCTGAGCTGGACACAAGAGGCACCATCAGTAATTAATGAGGCAAGTCTGGGATGATACAGTGAGAAAATGTGCTAGGCCTCATGGAGGGAATCTTTCCAAAACATTCAATGTAGCTCAGACTTGGCCAAACTAATTCAGCTTGCAGAATAAATATTTTGCATTAGTTTTTTAAAGCATATTAAAGAATAGTTACGAATAGCTGTAGGAAAAGAGTCGGTTTTGAAATATTCATGCAAATTCTAGATGGATAGGTCATTGGGGCCTGAAGGCAAGAATTTAAACCCTTAGGTAAATACCAAACAAGTTATCTCACGTTAAGGTTTTGACAAATTCCTGGAATCTATTTTTCAAATATATTAGCAATACATCAAGGAATAATCAAGGAAAGCCAGCATCAATTTATTAAAGACAAGCTGTGGGTTTGACAAATTTTCTAAACTTTCTGCTGAATAAATAATTATTTGAACTAGTAAAGTGAATGTAGCATATGTGGTATTCATGAATTTCAAAAAGTTGTTCACTTAAGGATATGGCCACTTAAAGATAATCACATTTGAAGTATCCCAGTAGTGCAGAAAGAGGCCATTTGGCCCATTGAGTCTGCATCAACCCTTCAAAGAACACCTCACCCAGACCCCTACCATATCCCCATCACCCTTGCATTTACCATGGCCAATCCACCTAACCCACACATCCCTGATACTATGGGCAATTTAGCATAGCCAATCCACCTAACTTACACATCCCTGACACTATGGACAATTTAGCATAGCCAATCCACCTAACCCACACATCCCTGACACTATGGACAATTTAGCACAGCCAATCCACCTAACCCACACATCTTTGGACTGTGGGAAGAAACCAGAGCACCTGATGGAAACCCACCCAGACACAGGGAGTGTAAACTTCACACAGGCAGTCACCACAAATGGAATTGAACTCGGGTCCCTGGTTCTGTGAGGTAGCAGTGCTGACCACTGAGCCACCATGCCACCCATATTATAAATGTTGCAATACTCTTAGCACCTGCTGCAAAGGCTTTATGGCTTTGAGCAAGAACTGGCAGACAAAAAGCATGGAAAAGCAAATCCATTATGGTGTCATAACATAAAGTCTGTGATAAGGTAAGGGAGCAGCGGAGATTATAACTGTTGTTTGATGGCTAGTCAGGAACTGGTGCATTAAATGGCATAGAGCAGGACTATCATTTTTGGCACTGCACAATATTCTTCTCAGAAGCTGTCAGCATACTATTCCCAACATGAAACAGTAATCAAATACAGTAATCCCTGCAGGATTTGAAACAAATGGAAGAGAAGATGGCACAAAGACAACCCAACATAGTCTTACTGAATCATAGGGCTGCTTTCACATTTAAAGAGGGACGACTGGTGGTAGTTTATCCTATAAAGAACCTTCTCAATGGGAATTGATCCAACACTGTTGGTATTATGCTGCATTGTAAGCCAGCTGCCCAGCAAACTGAAATAACCAACAGAAGTACAGGAGTACAGTGTAAAGTTTACAATGTTGCCCCACATGGTAACATCATAGATACAAATTACCTAGGTGCAAATCTTAGATACAAAACAGAGAAATAAAGAAAAAAGTTACATTATGTTACAGTTATTCATATTATACGTAGAAGTTAGAATAATAAGAAATAAGCTCAAAAAGATAAACATTACAGTCTTTCTATAAAGGGCCTGCAATAGATCATGCAGGGGACATCTACACATGCTCTGGACGTGCTGGCCGTCCCACTCCGCTCCATGCCTTCACCCTGCTCCGCTCCGGCCCTC
The DNA here is from genome assembly GCF_021869965.1 of Rhincodon typus. Lineage (NCBI taxonomy): Eukaryota > Metazoa > Chordata > Chondrichthyes > Orectolobiformes > Rhincodontidae > Rhincodon > Rhincodon typus. The sequence continues at coordinate 30,021,763 of NC_063333.1, forward strand.
AGCTGCTCCGATGATGTCACCGTCACTCCAAGGTAAGCTTTTCTTTAAACTAAAAATAAACTTTTAAGAGAGAAGAATGAGAAAAGAGAAAGAAAACACGAACAGAATGGACGAGCCCCAAGCTGAGAAGCTCAGACACTGCCTACTCCATCTTGAATGATTCTTCTTGAGTCTTCTTCTTCAAATCCGTAAAATTTTCTTGTCTGTTTTGCAGTTTAGGATGTTAAGTCCTGTCCATGCATCCATCTTTCCAACTCCAACCAATAACAGGCTGGAGAGGGTCAAGGGAGTTAGAATATAATTAAACGTGAGCCCAGATTTGCCAGCCATGATTCTACTGCATCCAACAAGCAGCACGACATGTCGGTAACAAGATATAAAGGACTATTCCTGAGAGAAGCTGATCAGAGTTATGTGTGTGCCCTATGAATATAGCATTTGTTCACCAGAAGGAGTAAATTACTCCAGTGATTCTTCTTTGTATTAACAGTTTGTAGCTAAAGGAATAATGTGTACTTAATCTTAAATTGGGCCAGATAGTCTCACAAGAAGCAATCATGTAGCTCAGGTGCAACGTAACTAGTCATTGAATATTCCAAAGAAAAGACACATTTTGTCAAAGCTTTTTGTTTTGCACTCATCAGGACAGTTTGCAAGAAAACAAAAACAAGGGAAAATTCAACATTGATATTACATGGGAGGAGAATCCTGATTGGTTGACAAGTGGATTCTGATTGATTGAGGCATCATGGACAATACACAACCTATTGCTGATTGACAATTAATGACCAGGCCTTGTTCATTTTTTAAATTTAAGACAGGCAATCCAACCAATCAGATTGGTCAGGGGATTGTCATGAGAAATGAACCAGTGAATGACTGTCACCTATGTTGTTGAGTTGAAACAGGCACAGTGTGTTAAACAAAAGCAGACATTGCTCGAGAAACTCAGCAGGTTTGGCAACATCTATTGAGAGAAAGCAGAGTTAATGTTTCGGGTCCAGTGTCCCTTCATCAGAACTCACGTGCTCAGAGCTCACAACGTAGTGGGTAAGCATGTTCTTTCTTAGTGTAAAGAACAGGGCCTTGGTGTTGAAATATGTAGCTTTCATTTCAGGTAACCTTACCACACTGTAGTCCAACTGACAATTCTAAATTAGTTGTCAGTGTAATTCCTCTCAATTTCAGGATTATCCCACAAATGCTTTACAATTACTGAATCATTATCTAATGTTGGAGTCAGTGTTGCGAGTTTTGCAAGAGCAGTCAGTGCCTTGCTTGATTGAAGTAGCCGAAGGAACATAGTGTTTGATACGATCTGCCAGGATTTGGGATGTACAGCCTACATGCCTGGCATCACACTGGCACTGAAATTTATGTACTACATGACTCATTTGTGTGATGTGTAGAATGTCCTTTTGGCTTGATGGCAGCATTCTGTTATGGCGAGCAACACTCATGTTGTTCCTGCATCTTTGCAGTGTGAAACAACTATTCAAACCCATTGCTTAAACTTTTGAGATACCTTATCCTTCCAGTGTAATCTGAAAAAGACTGCGCAATTTTCAGGACTGCCTTGGAGCCTTCCACTAGTTGCATGAATATACAATGAGAAATGATCTGATCAGGGTTGTCATTATTCTACAAGATGGCTTTGATGCTCCTTAATCCAGCATCAGGTTTGCATTGTGAACACACTGCATCTGTTTCAACTTGACAAAATGGGCGATAAACATTCACTCAATCATTTCACAGGGCCATGCCCTGACTAAACAGATTCAAACTGCCTGTTTTAAAATTTACAAAGTTTTGTTGTTAACTGTCAATCAGCATTATTGATGTATTTTCAATGGCAATGCCTCTATCAATCAGAGTCCACTTGCCATCCAATAAGTATTCTCCTCTAATGCAGCATAAATGTTGGCTTGCCTCTCAAATTTGTATTCTTGCAAAATGTCCTGATAAGTGCAAGATGAAAAGCATCGAAAAAGTGGATCTTTTTCAGCAAGTTCTGTACGACCAAATAGCTTTATAACTACCAGGAATTATGTAACAAACTTATTTATTGTTCGAGACAACAAGGTGCAGAGATTGAGCCAACTTTTGTTAAAGAGTTTGCGACTGCATTCTTCCCCATGTAGTGTCCATAGCTTAGACTGATACCAGCAAGAAGGGTTGGTGGCAGAATGGTTCCAGCAGAAACGATCATTGACAATTTATTGATAAACCCGGCATGCAACATTATAATACATTTTACCACATCAGATACCCCAAAGCACTTTATAGAAAATGAGGTGTGGTCTCTTATAACATCGAAAATGTTTTGGCAGCAACCATTTTGTGCGCATCAAGCTCCCAAAATGAGTAATGACATAAATGAATTTGTTCTGGTTCCCTGTTGGGGGATAAATATCAGACAAGATGCTCAAGGATTCCCCTACTGTTTATTCAAGTACTGCAGTTGGATCTTTTATTTCAGCCTGAGATAGCAGATGGCTGTTTATCATCTCAAACAAAAGTCAATATTTCCAGCAGTGCGGCACTCCCCAGTATATTGCACAATAGTGTTAGTCTAGTCTAATATGTGATTCCTCCTCTGGAATAGGATTGTGAACCTACACCGGTAACTCAGAGAGAACATGTTCTATCCTAACTTGAGTACATACTCTCATTTTTATTTAGCATTGTCCAAATCGTGGAATTCCCAACCTCAGGATGTGCCAAATCATTGAGTGATTTGTGCAGTATTTGTCAAAAGTCAGTCACTGGCATATTACCATTGGGAGATGGTGGCATGCTGGTAAAGTAACTGGGCCAGTAAGCCAGACCCTCGGGTTAATGTAATAGGGAAATGCATTAACAGTGGGAGGTTATGGGGGGAAGCTGTGGAAATGTCACTGGACTAGTAATCCAGTGATTCAGGCTAATGTTCTGGGGACAGTGGTGCAAATTTGAATTCAACAAAAATCTGGCATAAAAAGCTTGCCAATAATGACTATGAAGCCATTGTTGATAGTTGGAAAAACCCATCTGGTTCACTGATGTCCTTTAAGGAAGGAAATCTGCCATGCTTACCTGGTTTGGCGTATATGTGGCTCCATACTAATATCATTGTAGTTGACTCTTAACTCAGTTACAGATGGGCAATAAATGCCTGGCCTAGACAGCAACACCCACATCTCATGAACAAATGAAAAGAAATAACTTTCAATTGTTGATAACATACGAAACAGGAATAGAATTAGGCAATTTAGCTCCTCAAGTCTGTCTCGCCATTATTTCTTCATAATTGTTTGTATGTTTAGATAAGGCAGTGAAATTTGGTCTGACTAAGATCAGTTGTTACTGTGCAGAAGGAAGCCAGGATCAGACTGCTAACATGATGTGACTCATCTTACCTGTTGCTGTTCTTGTTATTGACTTAATGCAGACTTGACTTGTATCAGCAAGCCCAGCCTTCAACTACACTGCAAATACATCCACCCTTTTGAGCTCTGCAGAATCATTTTTGCTTACATACAGAACATATTCTTAAAATTGTGGGTTAACTTTACAGCAGTTACTGTATGTGTCAGAAACTTGGTCATTTCCTGAGCCAAATTATAAAACACTCCTTCAAGACAAGTGCTTATAATTCTTAGATTAGTGAGTAAAGCTGTGACATATATTTCACTTCAGATTACAGAGTCACATCCTGGAGTGCTGCCAACATGCTGTAGAATTACGTGTACTGGCAAGTACATGTGACTAATGCAAAATGGCTCTCTTCTGGTTTACACCCTCCGTTGTCAACTGACTTCAGTAAGAAGAAAGGGGTGGGATCTACTGGGATCTGGGCTGCTTCTGGAACGTTGGTTGGTGGGATGTGTACATGCCTGAGCTAAAACAGATGTTGATGTTAAATTTACTCAGTCAGCTTTCTCAAATAAAGTCATGAAATTTTCATGTATATCAAATCCTTTCTTATCTTTCACATTTGGGCACTGAGGCCAGAGCTGCTACTGTCGTGCTGCTACTCCTCAAGCAGTTCAGACTGGCAACAAAGTTAAAACAACATTGGTCCCAGCTTGGTCTCCATTTACAGGACATGTGTAAGGGTTGGAAAAAAATACATTCATTATTACTGTGAAGGTATGAAACAATTGAAAGACAGTACTGGAAGTGTGATAAACCACTTGCTGCTTTTTTTTCGAATGCATTTGTTTTATTACTCTCCAGTCCTGTTGTTAGGATCTCCCATTCCAACAACAGTAGTTTGCATTTATACAGGACCTTGAACACAGAGAGACAACCTTAAATACTTTGCAGAGGTGTAAGGAAATAATGCATGCTACACAACAGGACATGTTTGAATAGGTGACCAAAAATCTCGGTCAAACAGTTTGAATTTAAAGACAGTCTTGGAAGAGAAGGAGATAACTTCTTTTAAAAAAAGGGAGGAAGGGATAGAACCAGGAAATTCCAGGTGATTCATCTAATCTCAGTGGAAGGAACGTTAGAGGAAAAGAAATCAGAGGGGCAGAATATATCTGTATTTGGAGAGACAAAGATTAAGCAGAGATAGTCAGCATGGATTCCTTAAGGCAAGGTTGTATTTGAAAAATTTGATTAAGGTTTTTGAGGTAGTAACAGTAACTAGGTGTGTTGATGAGGATAATGCATTTAATGCAGTCTATGTGGACTTGGGCAATTTTCACCTCCTCCAAGAACATGGGCATCCAATATTTGTTCATGCTCACAATTGTCCTGACACCGCTATGATCAATTTGCAGGAATCTTAGAAAATACAGACCTGCATTGCAGGATACACCAGCAGCCAGCAGAAGCCTTTGGAAGCAGGGAGAGGCACCCAACTCATGGATTGAACCAGGCTGCATCTCAAATGTGTTCACTTGCTCTCTTAGCATTGGCTCACTTAGTGCCTACCTGCGTGCTTGCAGAGTCCATGCCTTGCCACACTGTGAATGCCTTTAGAGCTTCAGCCAGAGCCAAAACTACTAGTGCTGCTGTATTGAGGTGCTGTTTTGCACACACAGAAACACAGACAGGTTGCTTGTCAGTAAGGATCTGTCTAGGAATTGGGAGTGGCTTTCCGTATGGCACGCTGACACATCAATTTGACACCTACAGTATGTGCCAGCTGCCTACATGGCAAGCACACTACACATTCATTAAACCAAATAGCCACGTTGGAAAGTAGGTGGGAGATAGTCATCAGTCCAGTGAAGTCAGGGCCACTGTCAGTCAAGGTTCCTGATACTGTCAGATGTGGGCTTGGCCACAGTCATTCATCTGCTCGATTAGGTCACGGTCAGGGGATGTATTTGACTACAGTCTGGGGAGTGGGCAACAATCAGTCCTGAAGTAGCCAGGGGAATCACATATCATTAGGAAGGGAGCTGCAGACACAGTGGTCATGGAATCTGCTTAGGGATGTCCCAAGGTTGTTCGATAATGTCAGTCAGGGCTCTGGGGAAAATGGAGTCCTTGAGTTCATGGTTTGATGTGGCATGAATGTCACTTACTAATTATCAGCCCAAATTAATTGTTATCCAGATCCTGTTGTATATTGATGTAGACTGTTTCAGAATCTGAGGAGTCGCGAATGGTGTTGAACATTGTGCAATTATAGTGAACATCCCCACTTCTGACCTTATGATGGAGGAAAGGTCATTAATGAAGCAGCTAAAGATGAATGGGCCAAGGACACTCCACCGAGAAAGTCCTGGAGCTTGAGAAGATTGACATCCAACAGCTGCAAACATATCTCTTTCAGCGAGGTATGATGCTACCTGAAGAGTGAACTCCACTCCTAATTCCCATTGACACCAGTTTTACTTGGGCGCTTTGATGCAACACTCAGTCAAAAGCTGTCACCTCAGTTCTAGGGTTCAGCTCCTTTGTGTCCATTTAGACCAAGGCTGGAATGAGTTCAGGAGCTGAGTTCGCCTGTTTGAACCCAATTGAGCATCAGTGAGTAGGTCATTGCTGAGTAAATGCCACGTGGCAGCATTACCAATGACCCTTTGCTGATGTTCAAAAATTGTCTGATTAGGCAGTCAGTAATATCCAAGTTGTATTTTTATGAACTGAACATACCTGGGCAATTTTTCACATTGCAGGACAGGTGTCAGAGTTGTAGCTGTTGTGGGTCGTGAGGGATAAGAATGTAGAACATCTGATCAAATAGGAAACAGAAGGGGTGAAAATTCTAGTTCAGCCTGAGACAATAGTGAATCGAATCAGGAGCAAGGGCACAGAGATTGATTTGGGTCAGAAATCTTACAAATGTTTAGCTGAAGGAAATTATGGCTGAATGTCACAGAACCAGTGTGGGCCACAAAAGAACAGGAGAGAAATAGAGGACACATCAACCTCCTACCAAAATAAAACTTGGCTGCAAACCAACACTGGTGACAATTCCTCCTTGGGTAATGATAATTGTGTCAAAATAACTGCTGGGATCAATACTTTCTTCCCAGTCGCTAGAGATCAAATGGTGACCATATAGATATTAGCCAAAAGACTTGTTTGAATTAATAGAACAGAATAGAAATTTATTGTCACCTGTACTTTGACATGAAAAGTACAGTGAAAAGTTTTATAAGTTGCCTCACCGTGGTGCCTACATGAATGACAGAAGTCATACATACCACCTGCCAGGCCGCGGGAATACCTGGAAGCCGAAGGGGAAGAAGACTCCAAACGTGGACGAGACCTCCACATCGGGACAAGACTGCCACGCTGTGCTGAGACCGCCATGTCTCCTCCTTTGGGCCTAGCCAAGGACCTGGAGCTTTGGCCCAGCCTGCTAGTCTGGGCCAGGGGAGTCAGCCTGGGATCTGCTTGTCACTTGCCGGAGACTCTGGGCTCAGGTGAAGCGATGTGCGGCTCATCCTGGCATTGCTGCCTCTGCCACCAGAGGCCTCCGCCTTCACCTCTCCGGGCATAAACTAAAAGAAAACGAATTATAAAGAAAAAAGGTAAAGAAAAGAGTTAAAGAGAAAGAAAGCGACTGGATTGGACAAGCCCTGGGCTCAGCCCACCTATACCATTGCCATCTTGGGAAAAAAAGTTAAGAATCTAAGGCTGATTTTCTCATTAGGCAGTACTGCACCTAGGATTTTCAGTCCCTGAATAGTGTCCTGGATTTCTGAAATTTCCTGTTTAAGCTCATTTTAATGGCCCTTGGAATCTTTGGCCTAGGTCTACTGTAGGCAGGGCCTGGTCCCAGTAATAGGAACAAGAAATCAGGCTGGCTATGTTGCTGTACAAGGAGAAGATCCTAAACAAACTGACAATCTTGGAAGCTGGTCGGAAATGAGAAAGGAGGCTTACCAGCAATGCTTTGAAATGGCCTCAAGACCTTATCTGAAGACCTTTCCAGAAGATGGAGGAGGTTTGGAGGTGTGCTTACTGTAGACAAAGGCCAAACATTTGAGCCCTCCTCCCAATAATGTATCCTGGGGTAATATTAAAGAAACAGTGACCCAGATCAATAAGCCTGCAGGCCTTTTCTTGACCTTTGCTCCAGGGAAACACATAGCCAGTGCATAGTAGCAGCATGAAATGGCTTGCTTAACCTGTTTTTCAAATTTTTCAGATAGTTTGCCTTTCTAGGGTTATTTAAGGTAGAGCAGGCATTTTTAGTGTTAAAAGTAGTGGCAACCTGTGGTCTATTTGTGCGTTTGAGTTGGACACAGTGAACAATGATCTGATCAGGATAGTTTTGATATGCTAAACTTCATCATCAAGCATCAAACAAGTGACATTTTCCCACTGAAAGAATATGCTTTGAGTTCATAAAGCCTACTACACAATTGAGAATGTTTGTGTATGAAAGTGCTGGTGCAATGCCAGGTACATAGGCTGTACACCCCCAATGGTTGGCCATCTGAATAAAAAAACACATCCCTTTAGTTGTTTGTAATAGGCAGAGCCCAGATGGTTCTAAGGAAAACGCAAAACAAGCTATTTGCCATTTGACATAATTCCATGATTTGGCAGCTCTTGCTAAATAATCTTGAGTGCACACTGCTAGTAAGCAATTTATGATAATCACTCGAGCTTGTACATATGATTCATGTCTTTTATTCTTCTGTGGTGTCATTTGCAAGTTTGGTGTTTGTGGCTCATCCCTAGTTGCTGTTGAACTGAGTAGCTAGCTAGGCCATAGTGCTGTGGGTTTGGAGTCACATGTATGTCAGATCAGGAAAGCATGGCACATGTTCCTACCTAAAGGACAATAGCAAACCCAGATAAGTGTTTGCCAAAATCAACAGCAGTTCCATGGTTACCAATAGGCTACCTATTCATTCCATATTTTCTGTTTATTAAATTCAAATTTCAAAATCTGCAATAGTGGAACTTGAAGACATGTTCCAGAACACAAGCTCTAGATTACTAGTCCAGTGGTATCACCACTACACACAACCTCCTCGGCTTGAAGGGACATACATTCCTATACAAAACCCATTCTCTGCAGACATAAGGAATGTCTTCAAGACTTGCACCCATTTTTCAATTCCTGTGATCTTGGAAAGCCTATAATTCCTCATTGTCTTCTCCATGGCACAACCTTGAATAATCAAAGTCAACTTGCCAACCAATCAGTTCTCTTTTCTCCTATTGGATACATTTATGTTGTTGTTTGAAATTTGGCATTTTTGCCATGAAGAGTGCAAGACAAATAATCTGCAACAACCTGTCTCTGTTTTCAGCAATATTCAGAAAATAATTGACTTTATATTCCACTAAAAACCTGGTCACATCTCATTCGACATACTGTACCCTTTTCAAGGGCTTTGCCATTGAGACAATTTAGGTTTTCACCAGCTCGGTGATTTGTATCACTGCTAACTGGCAGGACATCAATAATGCACTTTTTGCAAATGTGTCAAATCACTGACAGCAAGTTACTGTCCATTTCAGAGGAGAAATGATTGGAAACATTGACAGTTTTGTTGTCATTCTTACATTATTTAAAACCAGGCCATTCCCAATAGGTCACCTCATGACAACTAATTTTTGCTTTGTCAAAAAATAGAAGAATATTTTTTAAAGCCAGTGTGCACATTTATTCCTCCTAGGACTTTATAACCAACAGGACAAGTAGAAAGAGATAGCAAGAACTGCAGATGCTGGAGTCAGAGTCAATACAGTGTGATGTTGGAGGAACACAGCAGGGCAGGCAGCATCAGAGGAGCAGGAGAGTCAATGTTTCAGGCCTAGACCCTTCATCGGGACCTATGCGGGTGTAAACCTGAAACATCGACTTTCTTGCTCCTCTGATGCTGCTCCTCTGATGCTGCCTGACCTGTTGTGTTCCTCCACCTCCAGCTCCACACTGTAAGGACAAGTAAAATTCTGGCATTCCATGCAATAAAATGGAAATATGATCTGTTCAATATTTATTAACTTCCACCAGTACCAACGTACTTCCCATGCGACTAGCTAAAACTGGAGTAGGCAATGAGAAATTGGGGGAGATGAACCTTTTTATTTTCTTATTGTTGTTGAATGGCAAGATGATATAAGATTGCTGACCCAATGACATTTTGCATGGAGGTAGGCAAATAACATAAGGGGGAATCCCAAAGTGTTATAAAGAGACATAAATAATATAAGGGCCGTAAAGGGATGAATAGGGCCAATTAGGTGCCAAGAAGGGGATTTACATGTGCAGGCAGCGGGCATGTCTGAAGTAGTAAATGAACAGTTTGCATCTGTCTTTACCAAGGAAGCAGATGTTACCTAGGCCATGGTGACAGAAAGGGAAATCCAAGTCACTAGAAGGGTTCAGAATTGATAAGGAGATGCTTAAAGTTGATAAGGTGTCAGGACCAGATGAGATTCATCCAAGGATATTGCAGGAAATGAAAGTGGCAATTGCAATTGTCTTTCAATCTTCCCTAAACTTAGGAGGTGCCACAGGACTGGAGAATTGCAAACATTATGCTCCTGTTCAAAAAACAGGTTATAAGGATAAGGCCAGCAATTCCTGACCAGTCAGTTTAACTTTAGTTGTCGAAAAACATCTAGAAACAGTAATTGGGATAGACTTCATAGCTACATGGAAAAAGGTGGGGTAACTAGGAAGAGCCAGCTTGGAGATTTTTATTAAAAGAAAGATCATGTTTAAATAGGTTTTCGGAGTTATTTGAGGAGCTAACAGAATGGTGATGCTATTGATATGGTGTACATGAACTTCTGAAAGTCGATACACTGCCTCACAAAAGACTTTTCAGAAACATTATAGCTCATGGAATAAAAAGGTCAATAGCATCACAGGTGAAATAAATTAGCTGAGTGATAGGAAACAAAGTAAAGGTCAATGAATATTTTTCAGGCTGAATGAAGGTCTATAGTACCGTTCCCCAGGGGTCGGTATTGGGTATTGGGCTTTTTCTGAGATATACTAATAATCTAGATCTTGGAGTGCAGGGGCGATTTCATAGTTTATGGATAAAAAGAAACAACCTGGAAGCATTGTAAACTACAAGGAGGACAGTGTAGAATTTCAAATGGACATTGATAACTTGAATTGGGCAAATCGGTGGCTGATGAAGTTCAATGTGGAGGAATGTGAACGGATGCATTTTGGTAGAAAGAATGTGGAGATACAGTATAACATAAAAGTACAACACTAAAGGGTGTGCTGGAGCAGAAAGATCTGCTTTTATATGTACATAAGCCATAAAAGGTGGCAAGGCAGGTGGAGAAAGCAATTAATAAGGCATGCAACGTTCCGAGGCTTTATTAATTGAGGCATAGAGTATAAGAGCAGGGAGGTAATGCTAATGCTATATGAGACACAAAATTAGACCTCAGCTGGAGTATTGTGTATGGTTCTGGGTGGCACAGTTCAGGAAGGATGTGAATGCACTGGGGAGAGTGCAGAAGAAGTTTTTGCAAATGTTCCAGGGATAAGAAATTTTAGTTTTGAAGGTAGGTTGGAGAATTTGGGACTTTTTCCTTTGGAGGACAGTAGATTAAGAGGAGATTTGATTGCAGTTTTCAAAATTGTCAGCAGCCTGGCTAGAGCAGTTAAGCGAATGTTCCTGCTCATGAAAGGATCAAGAATGAGCAAGCACAAATTTAAAGTAATTTTCATTTGAAGTAGATACGATGTGAAATAAATGTTTTCACACAGCAAGTGATTTGATTCTGAAATGCACTGCCTGAGTGTGGCGGAGGCAAGTTCAATCAAAGTGTTGAAGAGGTCATTAGATGATCATTTAAATAGAAATAATTTGCAGGGTTACAGGGAGGGGGAGGATGGCATTGTCATGATGCTTATTCAGAGAGCTGGGGCAAACATGGTGGGCTGAGTGGCCTTCTTCCGGACCATAACAATCATGTGATTCTGTGGGTCAGGGAAAGCCACATGATCCAAATGAGACAGCCTTCACTGGTGTGCAACAGAGAATGAGTGAGAAGATTGGGTATTTGAATCGGTGGAAATTTGGGGCAGAGGGGATACAGGTACATTAATTAAGGTTTACTGCAAGAAATAATGTCTCTAGAGCAAGAGTGAAGAAGGAGAGGAAATAAGACCCAGATCGAGAGGCCTATCTGCAGTGAGACCAAGAGCAGCACAGCATCACGAGTTCAGAGAAAGCAACTGATTTATGGGTTTGGCCAGTATTTCTCAACTTTAAAGCAAAAGTTGTGTAATTAATTTGTGTTTAAATCGGTTTACTTTTATTTACAGTTTCTGAGAAATATCTTGTTATTCAAGGATATTCCTCATTTAAGAAGGACAGGCATGGAGAAAAAGGAGGTGGAGTTTCACTGATAATAAGGGATGGGATCAGTGTATTATTAAGGGAGGACCTCAAATCAGAAGAACAATATGTGAAACTCCAGAGCAAAACAATAACCAGGGCAGAAGATATTGATTGGTGTTATTTATAGGACACCAAATGGTAGTGATACTATTTGTTTTAACACAGCCTGCCATCCTTTCCTCATGCGTTTTCCAACTTTAGACTCTCTCCTGCATTTCCTGAATGCTTCCCCATTCTGACGTTCTCCATTTGGCCTGCCTATTTCCTAAGACCAGATCCAGCATAGCTCCCTCCGTTATAAGACGGGAAATGTACTGTTCTAGAAAGTTCTCCTGCAAACATTGTAGGAACTTCTCCCTTTCCATTCCCCACACTCGATCTTTTTCCCAGTCTGCCCTGGGGTAATTGAAATCACCAACTATCACTACCCTACTTGTCCTGCAGATTTCTATATTCTGTCTACAAATGCTGCTTTCCACATCATCCCCACTATTTGGAGGTGTACAATAAATACCTAACAAGATCGCCACTCCTTTCCTGTTTCTCACCTCCAACCATATAGAATTTAATTCAGGATCTGCATCTCATTCAATACCTATGACACTATCTTTGACCAAGACTGTGACATCTCTTCCCGTTTTACCCACACTGTTTCTCATTTCTGTCAATGCTACTGTGTCATTTCCCCCTGGAGTAATTTCTGTTTCCAATTTCCCAATTTGTTTTTCATGCTACTCTATGTATTTACAAAAATATAATTTAACCTTGCCCTTATCTCTCTCTTGCCCAATGGAAGTCAACCATTTCTTTTTTCACTGTCAACACTCAAGCCTTCCCTCATTTCTTTTTCCCCATTTTCCTCTTCTCTCTTTTGTCCTGCCTGGTACTTCCAAAACTAGCACATTAGTCAACCCAACCTGCTCCTTTACAAGTTTAAATCTACATCCACTACATTATTTATTCTTTCATCCAGGAGATTTGTTCCATTTTCTGCTCAGGTGAAGCCCATCTCTTCTGAACAGCTTTTTCCTTTCCCAGAAGTGATCCCAATGTCCCAAAAATCTAAACCCCTCCCTTCTACACCATCCCTGAAGCCACATGTTTCTCTCCCTGCCTTTACTGAAATAGTGAAACTCGCGGCACGAGTAGCATTTCTGAGAATGACCTGGAGGTCCTACATTTCGACCTACACCTTAATTCTTGAAACTGATCCTGCAAAATCTCCAAGCTGTCGCTCCCTATCTCGTTGGTTCCTGTAGGAACCACAACCACTCTGTGTTCTCCCTCCCTTTCTAGAAGTTTATCCAGCCATTCTGTTAGGTCCCAAATGCTTGCACCTGTGAGACAACAGGCCATACAAGATTCACGATCTCGGCTGCAAACTAGACTGTCCGTCGCTCAGAATATTGAGTCACCCGCCACTACTACCTTTCTAATCTGCCTACCAGCCTCTCTCTCTTTTCCCAGAGTAGCCTCAGACATCATGGTACTGCTCCTCGAGTCATCCACCACCAACTCAGTCATGTTGCTGACTAAATAGGCACCTAAAATTTCATACCTGTTAGATAGCTCCAAGTAGTCCTGAATTTCCTGGACCTGCTGTCTCCTTTCCTTTTCCAACCGGTGAATAGTCATCCACTCACCTGCCATCTCTGCACTTCTCTTTGCCTGCCTATCCTGATATGAAGTGACCACTTTTTTGATATGACTGTTCCAGAAATCTCTCTCCTTTTTGTATGGTGTGCAATGACAGTCATTGCTCCAAATCAGTCTCATGTTGTTCCAAGACTGCTACTCTCTGGCACTTCATGCAGCTGTAACTGTCCTAGATGTCCTGTGGGTCCCAAACCTCTCACGTTTTGTATGCCATGCATATCACAAGCTTTCGCAGAGTCCTTGTAATATTTACTGGTCAAGATGATGCACACTGCTGAGTCTCTGCTGTTTCTAAGCCACGGGTGACTGTGTGCTATCTATCTGATGCACTGCAGAAATTCACCAAGTCTCCTTAGAAAGCACTTTCCAAACTTGTGTGCTCTACCAGCTAGAGAGACCCAAACAGTATTGTGGATCTACCTATACCAAATGGACTGCAGCAAAGTATTTTGTAAGTCTCAATGAGATCACCTCTCGTTCCTTGAAACTCTGGAGAATGCAGGCCCAGTTTGCACAATCTCTCTTCACAGGATAGTCCTGCCTTCCTGGGAACAAATCTGGTGAATTTTTCTTGCATTCCTGCTCTGGCAATAGCATCTTTTCTTAGAAAAACAGACCAAAACTTTATATGGTACTCCAGATACATTCCAATCACTTGCACTGATTCAAGTTCAGTCTTGAACTGCAGCAGTTCAGGACTCACCTCTAGGACAATGTACAGCAATAAATCTTGGCTCACATCCTGCCAGCAACCCCCACATCCCACAAATAAATGAAACAACAACATTGTACAATTGCTGCTCATCCCATGAAAGCAAGCTGCCTGGTGTATCATAACAATTCAATCATAATAACAGCTTTTGGCCACCTCGGTTTTTACTGCTTGGCTCCATTCAACTATATGTAGCACTGAAAGAAAACACACATGATAAATACCGAAAGATGTGAGATATAAATATAACTTTGAATTTAAAACCAGGTTAGCTGTGAGCACACCAGATACGTGTGAATCATATCAGTTGCATCATTCCTGAATCATTTCCTTTTACAAAATTTCTATTACTTTTAGCGATTCCTTTTATTGATGCCCTTCACTATTCAGAAGAAATGCCCCCTATTGATAGTATCAATGTTATGATGCCTCAGAGACCAGTGATCTGGAGGAAGATCAGTTTATTGGTCCCACTGAGCACATCAGAAACTCCATTAGATGCAAAGTAGTCAAGAATGGGGAGCCAAGATGATAAAATAACATGAAGAATGAACTGACAGACCTCAGAGGAGTGAAACAAACAGCAGGCAAAATGAATGCAGCCAAACAGACTGTCTCATGTTTGTGTGTTTACAGCAACATTTAAAGATAAAACAAGTTTTTGTGAGTTGGTGCTCACACTGAGAAGTGACAGACACAGGGGTGCAACAATGGAAAGGACAGGAATGTAGTCCATGGGTAAAATGGCAATTAAATAACTGGACAATCCAATGTTGTAAGGTTTTGTTTTGGCCTACGTTCTGTGTCAGGCCAACAGCTGTACATAGGGCAGTTACAGCGGGGCAGTGGAGGGCTCCTCTGTGATGTTACCCAGGATGTGGTAAGTTTGCAGTTTAACAGCAGGGAAATGGGGTGGTGAAGGTAATCACCATCTCATTGCCCTGAAGGGATTTCCCTCAGCACCACCCCTTTCATAGAATCATCATCCCTAGAATCCCCACAGTGCGGACATTGAGTCCACATTGATCCTCCGAAAAGCATCACACCAGACCCACCCCAACCCAGCCTATTCCTGTAACCCTGCATTTCCCATGGCTAATCCACCTAGCCTGCATATCTCTGCACACTATGAGCAATTTAGCATGGCCAATCCATATAACCTGCACATCTTTGGACTGTGGGAGGAAACCACACCACCCAGAGGAAACCTATGCAGACAGAAGCAGAATCCACAAACTCCATACAGTTTTAATCAATCCTTTTCCTGTTGAAAGCCCAGGTCTCTGCTAGGGCTTTCAATGAGACATCAGTGGGGACATTTGATATTCTAGCCCTTCAAAACTATTTGTTAGCTCTTCAATGTAGATCCTAGCCTACAGATTGCCAACTCTGCTGCCTGTGCAAATAACAGCAACAATAATTCAACTTATATAAAGCAATTAAAATATCAAAGTGTCCCAAGAACTGCAACGGTTCAAGAAGCCAGGTCACCTCCTCTTTCTCCAAGGCAATTAATGCTGATCAACTCTAATTTTACTACATAGTAAAACTATAATTTTAAAAATATGCTTTGAAGGAACATTATGAAACACAATTGTTACTGACCCACATGATGAGATTGACCAAAGGTTCTACAAAGAGTTGGGTTTTAAGGAGCATTTTAAATGAGGAGAGGGTGGAAAACAGAAGGTGGGATATAGGAAGGAAACTCCAGAGTTAGGACCTAGACATCTAAAGGCATGGAGCAAATGGAGTAAATGATTAAAAGCTAGCATGCTTGGGAGATAGGTATCAATGACACAAAGACCGAGAGAGCTGCATGACTGATGGCAATGACAAAACAGCAAACTTTTGAACAATCTCAAGCTTGCAACTGGTATAATTGGAGACCCGCCAGAAGGGCATTGGAATAATCAAATCCAGAAGCAAGAAAGGCATGAATGAAGGCTCTACTGGATTGATACCTGGAGTGAGCGAGTAGCTTTATGAGGAAAAATTGGACAGCCTGGGCATGTTTTCATTGGCATTTAGAAATATAAGGTATGACTTGATTGGCGTTTATAAGATCCTAAATGGTCTTGACAAGTTAACATCACAAAATTGATGTTTCCTCTCAAGTGTAAGTCCAGAACCAAGAGGCATTATTTTAAATTTAGGGGTCGCCCTTTAGGGAGTTTTGTTTTCTCTTGGTTGATTATGTGACTTTGAAACTCACTGCCTCAGAAGATGGTGGAGGCGGAGCTATTGAACATTTTTAAGGTGTAGATAGACTTCTGATAGAAAGGAAATCAAAGGTTATCAGGGCCAGATAGGAATGTGGAATTTGTAATACAAAAAAATCAGCCATGATCTTATTGAATGGCAGAGCAGAACTTAATGGGCTGAATACTATTCTGCTTCTAATTCACATTTTTGTAAGAACTATGGCAAGGTCATGTTCAGGTAAGATTAGAGTGTCCTATCCTGCACAGCCTTATTGTGCTCATACTATGCAATTCCCTCACTGAACACTCCTGCTTCTTAACTTCTATACCCTTTCTTCAGATCTACCTTAAAGCAATTATTTTTTGCCACATTTTTTGGTGAGCTTTGCTGCTTTCTCCTTAGTTTACTTGGCTTGATTTGTAGTGCAGATGCTCATCAAGTTGATATGTATCCTGAGGAAGTTCCTGTTGACCCTTTCTTCATCTATAACCCTTCAATGCTTCAGAACGTACATAGACTGTTAAGTTGCCTTGATCTGCTTGATCATGATCCGTGATAGCATTTAACCTGCAAGTGGGAGCAATTTGGGCAGCTTTGTTTAGCAGGCTGCTACAATATAACGCAGAGTTGAAATGTGAGCTGCCCATTGAGCTACTCCCAGCGTGAAATATCAATGTACTCCCTTGAAAACCTTATATATAAGAACAGCCTTTTCCCTGTGGAGATGTGTGGATGTGTGAAATCACTACTAATTCCATAGTCTCTCTTGTGTCTTTGTGTGTGTGTGTGTGTGTGTGTGTGGTGTGTGTGTGTGTGTCCACAAAGTTAATGTTCAAGGATTCCAGCATCTGAGACTATTTACTGTCAAAGATTCAGTGGCTGGTGAAGAGTGCCTGGAGATTGCAACTTTTACATTTGTACTTGCCCCTTTGTGATATATGAAGAGGCCCCACACCTCTCAAGTGGGTGAGTTAGCCAAATCATATAGAGTCATACAGCACTGAAACTCACCCTTCAGTCCAACCTTTTTAACCACCTTGTCTATAAGTAACGCAACCTTCAAAGGATTATTTACCTGAACCGCTAGGTCCCTCTGTTCTGCAACACTACCCAATGCCCCACCATTAATTGTAAAAGACCTGACCCTGTTTGTTGTATCAAAATGCAATACCTTGCATCCAATCAAATTGAGCTCCATCAGCCATTTTTCAGCCCATTGACCCATTTGATCAAGACCCCTTTGTAATCTTAGAAAACCTTCTTCGCTGTCTATGATGCCACTAATTTTGGTTTCATCAACAAATTTACTAACCATGCCTTCTATATTCTCCTCCAAATCATTTATATAAATGACAAACAGAACAGGAACCTGTACCGATCCCTGCGGAACACCACTGGTAACGGACCCCAAGTCCAAAAAGCAACCCTCCACCACCACTCTCTTTCTCCTACCATTAAACCAATGGTGTATCCAATTGGCAAGGTCACCCTGAATCCCATTTGACCTAACTTTACTAATTAGCTACCATGCTTAACCTTGTCAAAGGCTTTACTGAAGTTCAAGTAAAGAACGTTTACTGCTCTGCCCTCATCAATCTTTATAGTGAAAATAATACTGCCGTGGATCTTGTATTGTAACAGTGCAAGTGAAAATTTTTTGACAAAAGTAATTAGTCATTCACAATGCCCTTAGTGTGTTTTCTTCTCCCTTTCCCTACCAATACATCTAGGTGCATCCCCTGATATCCATAACTGGGTGGAACTCCTTTGTTCCATGGTTAGCCCTGTTGACTTGAAAGACTTGGGCAGTTGTCCCCTGGTGTCTTTGGTCCTAGAGTACCCAGTCATGCTGAGAGCTCTTGCCCAGATATACATTCACCCAGCTTGGCTTATACTGCTGCAAGCTTTGGGATCATGAGCACTGGGCAAGATGGAGGGACAAGCCACCTCTGGAAAGTCCTGAGCAGAAGCTTGTGGAGAGCTTGTGTCATGATACTGATGGGAAGAGTGTGCTGGAAATCAAGTATACCATTTTCACAAGTTGTCACAAATGTATAAATAACCAATCGAATCACTAAGATGGTTAATTTGCTATCGAACATAAAGGGAACTAACACCAAATTTCATCAATAATCAAACAACCATAACATTTATTATGAACAAATTTATCCTTTAACAAGTGACAAGTGGATTATTAATTATTATTATGATTATTATGCAAACTTAAAACATATTACCCTTGAATCGAAATATATGCATTGATTCACAAGACAAAGAGTTCTATACAAATATCATGAGAGGAAAAGGAACTAATTCTGTAGATCAAGAGTCTAAACCATAAGAGTGGAATGAGATGCCTTTCTCACACTTCTTTTAGCAATGATTTCATATTGTTGTCAACCCCAGCAATCCACAGTTCAGCAGTTAGTCAGTTAGACTAAGGTCTTGGCTTGAGTTAGAAGTTCTTCTGTTGAGAGTCATTTAGTTCTGGTTTACTTCCACTCAAAGAGACATTGACAGAGACCTGTCTTGGCTTGCAGGCTTTCCAGAGGTCTTGGTGTAATTGCCCTTTTCTCTCAGTTCTATGACAAACTGCAACTTAACTCCAGAAGCTCCTGCTAGGCATTTTTTTAAATGCAAAAACATCTGGTGTCAGCATGTCTCACAAAAGTATCAAAACCAGTTTCTCCAAAAGTGATGTGACCTTGTGTAACTGAACAGCACACACTGCACTTTTCCTTTGAGTTGTAAAAAATTACTAGTACATTTTCCGCAACACAGCAATATCTCCTTACAATATCTGAGAGGCACCATTGTCTGATGAACAAATATCCATTCCTTATCTCTAGGTCTGTGAGGATGTCCCCAGTTCCTCACCAGAACTCTTTAATTTTAACATGATAACACTCTAGAACACTGTTAGCCTTGGCTTATTGTCTTAATTTGATTAACTCCAGGCTTGATTTCGGATTGTCAAATATGAGCGTCATACTGAACACTTCTGTTCAATTATTCCCATCCTTAAAGAAAGTTTTGACCGTTATGTGATGATGGAGTTTGTTCAGCCATGCTGTGGTGATCACACAAGTTGGGAAATTACCTGGAACTTGTTCCTGTAATTGTTCTGTATCTTCAACCTCACTTGGACTTTCCGCAATTGGAGGCAAAGCTGTAACTTTCACTGCAACCAAACCATTGCTTTGGAGTAAGTCAGCTCCATCCACGCGCAATTTCTAAACAACTCCTACGACCACAGTTCCAGCCATTGAGTCACATTCTAAATGCACATATGGACTCTTCACTTATCTCATTGATTAAAACTTGGGCTTTCAATGCACTCTTTGAAGGGGAAGCTATGTACATTTTTTAAGCAAAAGAGAAGCTGAGTAGCTCCTGTATCTCTTAACATAGCTATGAGTTTAGCTGCAGAAGTGGAAGGGGAATGTGCCTGTGCTGAATGGGAGACTGCATATCTACAGCCGCCAAGCAGCTACTTCCAGTTGCACATAAGAATCAAGAACATAACAGAAAAACCCTAATCGACTTTTATATTTTCCCATCTACGTCCCCAGTCTCCAAGCTCCCCACTCCTGAAGCACCATCTCTGAGGAGGAACAGTCATGAGCCTCAGAAAATGTATCATCATAGCCTTCTCCCCACCTCTCCCCCAGCACAGAGACTTTCACCTCAGTGGATAATCTATCCAGCATATGCTCAGGGTCACTTCCTGGTTAGTACAGCACCAAAAGAGGGCCACAGCAAGTGCAGGAAGGAACAGCGAAGAAATTTAAAGACTTAGGGGGTCTGTTAGAGAACAGGCCCCTGGTGGGTTCAGTGCAGATGATCAGCCTCTGAATTTGGCCATGAATGAGCTAATGGAAATACGTAGGGAAGCAGGCGACTATCTGATAGAGTTACCAGAGATTATGCACAGACTGGAGCAAAGAACAGAGAAGCCTGTCCAAGTTCTGTCTGATGTTGTAGATCTGGCAGCCAAGCACATGGCTGCCTCCATGGATCAGGTGGCAGATATCATTGAGAGCCCAATCCAGCAGACAATAAGCATTTGCTTAACATTCACAGGGACTGTCACTCAATCACTCAAGCCATGAATGCGTTCATTCCTGGTTAGGCAATAACACGCTGAGGGACCGTAACCTCTTCCCATGTCTGTCAACACCTCAAGGGGTAAGGGAGGTGTGATTGGGCACTGACAAGGATGTAGGCTGGCAGACAGACAACCACGGGTTGTCATCTTAGGACAATTCAACATCTGCTTTGCCACACCACCTCCCCTTTTCCAGGGACCCAAATATTTCCATCAGCTCAGGCCAAGGAGGTGCCCCTGAGCTGGAGACCCAAAGCACACAAAACACTCTAGATCCCAGACTATCCAGGGACACCACCAAATTCATCTAAGGTGAGACATTAAAGGAGTGTACTATTCAAACAGATCACATCCACTGGCTCTCCTTTGTCTAACTTGCCTGTTACTTTGTCCAAGAATCCTAACAGATTTATCAAGCATGACCTCTCCTTCACAAAGCTGTGCTGACTCAGCCTATTTTATCACGCACCTCCAAGTTCCACTGCCATTTCTTTGTTCCCCATTATTATTTCCCAGCCTCATTTTTCAGCCATCCAATGTTCACTCTTGCCTCTCTCTCACCTTTTAGATATCTAAAAAAAACTTGCAATCTTCTTTTATGTTTCTAGCTAGCTTACCCTTATATTTCATTTTCTACCCCCTTTTTTTTGCTTTTTTGTTTATCCTCTGCTGGTTTTAAAGGCTTCCAATCCTCTGGTTTCCCAATAGTCTTCACCATATTGTATGCTTTTTCTTTTGTTTCTAAGCTGTCCCTGACCTCCCTTATCAGCTATGGTTGCCTTGTCCTCTCTTTAGTATGTTTCTTCTTCCTTAGGATGAATTTCTGCTGTGCCAACTGAATTACCTCCAAGGTTCTCCTGCCATTGCCGCTCCACCATCTTCCCTGCAATGCTTCCCTTCTAATCAAATCTGGCAGGGTCCTTCCTCATATTATGGTCACTGCCCCCTGGGGGTTCCTTCACCTTCATCTCTCTCATCAAGTCTGCCTCATTACGCATCACAAAATCCAGAATTGCCTGTTCCCTAATGGGATCTACTACAAGCTGCTCCAAAAAAAATCTCATTGTACAAACTGCTCCAAAAATAATCTCATTGACATTCCATGAATTCCTTTTCTTGAGATCTGCTACCAACACAATTTTCCAGTTCATCTGCCTATTGAAGTCCCCGATGACTATTCCATGGTGTCAGAGATATTAGGAACTGCAGATGCTGGAAAATCTGAGATAACA
>NC_063333.1:30048464-30062870 GCF_021869965.1 Rhincodon typus
ACAAAGAGGCAGGCATAGCTTGGGCCCATGCGGGTACCCATGGCCACCCCCTTTGTCTGTAGGAAGTGAGAGGAATTGAAAGAGAAGTTGTTGAGGGTGAGGACGAGTTCGGCTAAGCGGATCAGGGTGTCAGTGTAGGGGGACTGGTTGGGCCTGCGGGACAGGAAGAAGCGGAGGGCCTTTAGGCCATCTGTATAGGGAATGCAGGTGTATAGGGACTGGATGTCCATGGTAAAGATGAGGTGTTGGGGACCAGGGAATTGGACGTTCTGGAGGAGGTGGAGGACGTGGGTGGTGTCACGGACGTCCTCCATTACATTGATGACTGTATCAGCGCCGCTTCGTGTTCCCACGAGGAGCTCGAACAGTTCATCCACTTCACCAACACCTTTCACCCCAACCTTAAGTTCACCTGGACCATCTCTAACACCTCTCTCACCTTCCTGGACCTCTCTGTCTCCATCTCGGGCAACCACCTAGAAATTGATATCCATTTCAAGCCCACCGACTCCCACAGCTACCTAGAATACACCTCCTCCCACCCACCTTCCTGCAAAAGTGCCATGTCCTATTCCCAATTCCTTCGTCTCTGCCGCATCTACTCCCAGGATGAGGCATTCCACTCCCATACATCTCAGATGTCCTCGTTTTTCAAGGACCGCAACTTCCCCCCCTCAGTGGTCGAGAACGCCCTCCACCGTGTCTCCCTCATTTCCCGCAACTCATCCCTCACACCCCGTCCCCGCAATAACAACCAAAAAGGAATCTCCCTCGTCCTCACGTACCACCCCACCAACCTCCGGATCCAACGTATCATCCTCCGACACTTCCACCATCTGCAATCCGACCCCACCACCAAAGACATCTTTCCCTCCCCACCCTTATCTGATTTCCGGAGGGACCACTCTCTCTGTGACTCCCTTGTCCGCTCCACACTCCCCTCCAGCCCCATCACACCCGGCACTTTTCCCTGCAACCGCAGGAAGTGCTACACCTGCTCCCACACCTCCTCCCTCACCCCCATCCCAGGCCCCAAGAAGACTTTCCACATCAAGCAGATGTTCACCTGCACATCTGTTAATGTGGTATACTGTATCCGCTGTACCCGTTGTGGCCTCCTCTACATCGGGGAAACCAAGCGGAGGCTTGGGGACCGCTTTGCAGAACACCTACGCTCGGTTCGCAATAAACAACTGCACCTCCCAGTCGCGAACCATTTCAACTCCCCCTCCCATTCCTCAGACGACATGTCCATCCTGGGTCTCCTACAGTGCCACAACAATGCCACCCGAAGGTTGCAGGAACAGCAACTCATATTCCGCTTGGGAACCCTGCAGCCCAATGGTATCAATGTGGACTTCACAAGCTTCAAAATCTCCCCTCCCCCAAAACCAGCCCAACTCATCCCCGCCTCCCTAACGTGTTCTTCCTCCCACCTATCCCCTCCTCCCACCTCAAGCTGCACCCCCATTTCCTACATACTAACCTCATCCC
This sequence comes from Rhincodon typus, assembly GCF_021869965.1. Classification (NCBI taxonomy): domain Eukaryota; kingdom Metazoa; phylum Chordata; class Chondrichthyes; order Orectolobiformes; family Rhincodontidae; genus Rhincodon; species Rhincodon typus. The sequence continues at coordinate 30,049,959 of NC_063333.1, forward strand.
TCCCCCTTGACCTGTCCGTCCTCCCTGGACTGACTTATCTCCTCCCTACCTCCCCACCTGCACTCACCTTTACTGGCTCCATCCCCGCCTCTTCGACCTGTTTGTTTCCTCTCCACCTATCCTCTCCTCTATCCATCTTCTATCCGCCTCCCACTCTCTCCCTATTTATTTCAGAACCCCCTTCCCCTCCCCCATTTCTGATGAAGGGTCTAGGCCCGAAACATCAGCCTTCATGCTCCTATGATGCTGCTTGGCCTGCTGTGTTCATCCAGCTCTACACCTTGTTATCTCAGATTTTCCAGCATCTGCAGTTCCTACTATCTCTGATCCAACTTTTGCATGCTGACCAGATATCCTGAACATGGGGAGCAGGCAGGCAACACAGCTTTTGGCACAGAGAACTGTGTCTATTCCCCTGATTATACTGTCCCTGATTATAACTACATTTCTCTTTTCTCCCTCATTTTGAATATTTCTCTCTACCATGGTGCTATGGTCAGTTTGCTCATCCTCCCCATATCCCACACTCTCATCCACGCAGGAAGCAAGTATCTCAAACCTGTTAGACAAGCTCAGGGGTAGGGACTCCTTCAGTACTACCTCTTGGATCCCTCTACCTGCCTCACTCATAGTCACACCCTCTGGTCCCTGACCACTGGCCAAATTTGAGGCAGTTAATCTAAGGGGTGTGAATGCCGCCTGAAACTCAGCGTCCAGATAATTGTCTCCATCCCTGATGTGTCACAGTGTTCAAAGCTCAGACGCCAGTTCATCAACTCTGAGCCAGAGATCCTCAAGCAACCAACACTTGCTGCAAATGTGGTCACTATGAACCACAATGGGGTCCATCACCTCCACATCATGCAACACATCGCCTGGCCCTGCATCCCTATTTTGTTTACTTATTTCTTAATTTGATTTTTAAAACAACTTTTACTATCTTTTTTAGTTTGTAACCTGTGAATATTTTCCCTATTTACCTTCAATCTGAAAGTAACTTATAATTGATAGTCAAATTAATAGCTATCACCAACCAATGAACTTGCGGTTTACCTGTGATGTCACCCTTTTATGCTCGGCCCTGATCCTGGGCTTCAATGTATCCTGTTAAAAAAAACCTTAAAAACTATGAATCAATAAAAAGGTAAGCAAAAAGCACTTCTTCCCCTCTGCACCTAATTCCCATGCTGGCTCCAAATTCCCCGAACGATATACTCACTCGGTCTGTTTCTCACTCTGGATGTGATATCTCCTTCCTGACAGTGCAAAGCTTATCAGAGGAGTGATCAGAGAAAATGTAGTACTTGCCCTTTCAAGTCCTCTCTCCTCACCATCAAGGTGAAGGAGCTTGTACTTCTCCCAATCTAGTTTACTGTATTCACTGCTCACAATGCAGTCTTCTTTACATTGATGAGGATAAATGTAGACTGGACGACTGCTTTATGGAACATTTCTGCTCTTCCTGTAGGAATGACCTCAACCTTCCAATTACTTGCCATCTCAATAAAATATCTTGTACTCAAGCTAATATTTCCATCCTGGGCCAGCTACAGTGCTCCAACAAAGCTCATTGCAAGCTGGATGAACAACATCTCATGTTTGCAGGAACTGAATATCTCATCATTCTCAACTACTATTCTCAGAGTACGACCAGATCTGCTGACATCAATGATTACCAGTGAGATTGCAGAATGCCTGAAAACATGCTTTAGTCAGTATGGCATTTCAGACAATGTGAAAAATTCACAACTGAATAATTCAACCACTTCATAAAACATTGAGAAATTCAACACCACATTTCCTCTCCATACTATCTTCTGTCAAATGAAAAGGCTCAGGAGGCACTGTAAATAGCAAAAGAGATTATAAAGAAATTGAGAAAGTCCAGTACAGACTTGTACAAAACTGTACTCGCACGGGGAAACACATGAAACTGAGGGCACAGAGAGTGATCCAATCCAATTACTGATGTCAAGCAGCACTGAAATGACTCTTCCAAAAGTGAAAAAAAACTACTGAAGTCAGAATTAGTAACAGACATGAGGGAGAAAAAATATCAAGATGAAGTGATAGCCCAATCCTAGACTAGATTCAACTAATGCAGGCAGCTGATCAGGAAAATGTTTGGAGATATGTGACTGTGCTTATTATACCACGTGGCTTGTCATAGTCATGTGACCTCCGGTGTACGTGCCTTTGTGTCCAATCTGTGGCAGCAATTAAACATCACGTGCAACATCCTACAAGATACATCACAATGTGACAGTGCTATAGTTATGTCTTTATCTAACTATATTTAACTTTCCTGTATTTATCCTCACTGTGTGTGGTTGTATCACACTATGGCCTTCTAGGTAATCTACTTCAGAGCCCATCCTATTTCAAACTTCAAGCTAAGCCTAATGGTTCTATTTAAGGTTGGCAATTCTCATTGGAATCATGCCTGAGAGGGTGATCATGTGCCATTTAACGAGACAACATCTTATCATGAGATATCTTCAGACGTTAACACTTACCCGCTGCAGAGTTGGTTCTTCTTCAGTTCAGTTTTCTTTGCTTTAGGTTTATGGTCAGCAGCTGCTCTAGACTTGAGCTTTGGATGTAAAATCTGTACGGCTTCCACAAATTTGAAAAATGGTGATCGTACACAACAGAGACATATTACATACCTGGAGGCATTAATGCTGTTTATTGAGGATATACAGTACCTGGGATTACCTTCTCTTCTTCAAAGCATGTTATTTTAGCATCCATTGAGCTTTTAAAGGAGCATGACAGGATAGACAATACGAAGTTGTTTCCTCTGGCCGAGGAATCTGGTGCACAGTCTTAGGATAAGGAGCAAATCATTTTGGCCTGAAAGTAGGTAACTTTATTCACTTAAAGGACTGTGAATTTCTTGGAATTCTCTGCCCATCGGGTCATGGATGTTCGATCATTGAATGTAAATAGATCAAGCTTTACCTTTTGTGAAGTACGAGGTTATGTGGAGAGGGCAGGAAAGATTAATAAGGTCAAAGAGCAGACGTGATTGCATTGAATGGTGAAGCTTGAGGAGCCATTTCTGAAGAAGGGTCCCAACCTGAAACATCAACATTCCTGCTCCTCTGATGCTGCCTGGCCCACTGTTCTCCTCCAGTTCCACGCTGTGTTATCTCTGACTATATTCTTAGTATCATGAAACTGCAGGACGAATTGTGCTCTGTCAGCCTTTCCCTGGCAGTGTCCCTTCATTCATATCTTTAAATGCATTAAGGGCAAAAGAAGTCTTTCTTTCTAATGTGATGAATCCTTCCATATACATGTCAGCTCATCTGCAATAGGTACAGAGAAATGAATTTCAGGGAGTGCACAGTGCGTCATGCAAAATGTATATGGACTGGGCAATAGATGGTCGCAAAGGAGGAAGAGGAAAGGGGCCAGCCTGCACCTCACTTTGGTTAATGCAGCTGGAGATAGAGTCATAGAAATATACAACACAGAAACAAATCTTCGGTCCAACTTGTCCATGCCGACCAGGTATCCTAAACTGATCTAATCCCATTTACCAGCATTTGGCCTATATCCCTCAAAACCTTCCTATTCATATACCCATCCAGATGCCTTCTAAAATTTGTAATTGTACCAACCTCCACCGCTTCCTCTGGCAGCTCATTCCACATTCCATACATGCACCATCTTCTGCCTGAAAATGTTGCCCCTTAGATCCCTTTCAAATCTTCCCCCTCTCAACTTAAATCTATGCTTTCTGGTTTTGGAGTCCTCTGCCCTGGGGAAAGGATCTCGGCTATTCAACCTCTCCATGCCCGTCATGATTTTATAAACTTCTATAAGGTCACCCCTCAGCATCCGATGCTCCAGGGAAAATAGCTCCAGATCATTCAGCCTCTCCCAAAAGCTCAAACCCTCCAACTCTAGCAACATCCTTGTAAATCTTTTCTGAACCCTTTCAAGTTTCACAAAATCTTTCCTATAGCAAGGAGACAAAAACTGAATGCAGTATGCCTAAACAATGTCCTGTACAGCCATGACGTGACCTCCCAACTCCTATACTGAATGCATTATCTAACAAAGGCAAGCTTATCAGACGCCTTCTTCACTACCCTGCCTATCCGCGACTCCACTTTCAAGGGTCTATGAACTTGCATCCCAAGGTCTTGTTGTTTCACAACACTCCCCAGGACCTTACCATTAAGTGTATAAATCCTGCCCTGATTCACCTTACCAAAATGCAGCACCTCATATTTATCTAAAATAAACTTCATCTGCCACTCCTCAGCCCTTTGGCCCATCTGATCAAGGTCCCATTGTGCTCTGAGGTAACATTCTTCACTCACCACTGCACCATGAATTTTGACGTCATCTGCAAACTTACTAACCATACCTCCTATATTCACATCTAGACCTCAAAGAACTTCTTTTCACAAGAATCCACAAGGAAGTAAGGCAACTCCATGGAAATTGGTAGGACAAGACCAATGCCACAGGCAGTCAAGGGCCATCTTGAGATAAGACTTTCTAGGAATTCCTTTAAACAAACTAGCATTGACAAGCTCATTCAGAGAGTGGAATCCTTCCACATTTCTATAAGTAGTAGCACTGAGCACAACTCATACCTCATTAAAACATATTCATATAATCTATAAACTTCAAAATAAATAGGCTCAGAAGTCTTGTAAATCTACAAACCTGGGCTTTCTCTACATTTTAATAAATAAATCATAACTAATGCATTTTTCTCCGTTCTGAAGCATGCTGTCTAAAATTGTATATTTTTGCGCTGCTTTTAGTTATCTACAAGGATAGATGATTTTCCTTCTTCTTTAGGAAAAAGGGCAATGGTCACTGGCATTATAAACCTACAGACAAATATTTGTCTTATCTTTCCAATGTCCCCGGTGTTAACCTTGCATTACTGAGTATAACATCTGAGACTAGCAGCTTCTGTGGTTTATTTTGTCAGTAGTAGAATGCAAACAAAGATTGCTTATCAAGAACATATCTAAATTAAGGAGTGTTTCTGAGCAGAGCCTTGCCGAAAAATATATCTAGGCTACTGAGCTCGTGTTGACCGGTACTGATTGTGCTAATCAGGACAAGTCCTTTTCCTCTCCGTTTGTTCTACATTTTAATTAGAAATATTTTTATTTTGAGAAAGATATATAAACTCATTGGGCTGAATCTTACCATATTTAGGCTAAGTATCTATATCATTGAGTTTCCTGGTTGGTTTCTCTTTGTGAGGCCTATCAGTTTTCTTGCACCATCATCCCAGAGTCGCTTCATTAATTTACTACCCAGATCCTATGGTGTCCCTCTTGTCCTGCTTAAACCCTGATTCTCCGAGTTACCATTGCCAGAAGAGGTCACCACTGGCTGGAAATCCTAGAAGAGAGCAATATCCCCGGCGTGGCGCCAAGATTAAAATAGCATTGTGCTTCCAGACAGGCATTGGCATTCTGGAACGGGACAAGGGGAAATTGTTGCCTCTCTTTGCCAACACGAGGTCCATATGGTTTGCCAGAAGAGACCATGCCAGTCAGCCCTGCCAGCCTTTTTGAGGTTGTTACACAGGTCAGTGCAGCAGAGGAATGCACAGCAATGCAGGAAGAAGGTCAATGACCCTCTCTGGTCTGCCAGAGAAAGTGTCACCATCCTCTCTCTGCCACCTCATAGTCACACTATCTCAACTACTGCACACACACCCAGAGCTCATGCTCTCCCACTCTCACTTTCACCTGCTCACTCCCCTCTCCACCCCCGACTGGACCCTATTAATTACTAATTCTGCATGGCCTCTGCTCTGCCTGCTCACTTACTCAGGAAAGATCATCACCATTCTGCCAGGGGTGCCAACCACTAACAGATGTGCCAACCAATGGCATCTCACTCAATCCCTTCCTTTCTCTCATTCCAAGAAGAAAACATAAGGATGAATATAACGAATAAAGACAATATAACCAATAAAAACAATATAAACAGTTGAAACAATAAGGCCAAAAAGACCAGGACAGGTGGCGGGTGCCCAATATTTGGCTCCTCACCCACTATGAGGAGACAATCTTGGTCCTCACCAGTGTGGAGCAGGCAGGCCCTGTGGAGATGCAGAACTATCCATGTCCCCAAGTAAGAATCATTGTTCATTGCACTGCAACTCTCACAGTAACCCCACTGTGGACGCCTTTTTTATCTGCCACAACTTTTAACCCTCAGTCACAATATTTTCTCACTTTTGTGTCTTACAGGTACCAGCAGCGTATCCACATTGGCTATGGTCAAGACAGCCAACCTCCGTATACATCCCCACCACCATCTCTGAGGAAGAGAACATGATGTCTTAAAGGAAACACTGGCAAAGCTGCCTTCTGTGACCCTCACCAGCTCAGTGGGTATTTTTATCGAGAATAGAGTTGGGAGCAGCTGCTGGTAACAATTTCACTGCCATGTCTCTGCAGCTGACCCAGGCCGCTGTCACTCGGAGGATTGTCGGAAACCAGGGACCTGTTTAGCCCCAGATGGAAGATCATCCCATGGTACTTCATACAACTGGGACTTCATACAACTGCACATGTAAAGACAGGGGCAGCAGGCAGATTGGTAGTGGGCAATGGGCCAGCATAGTGCAACAGCCACAGGAATGTGGCAACGCCTGGGGACCCTGCAGCCTCAGGCATGTAAGGTCTGGCTGCTGCCATGGACTAGTTGGCGGTTGCCATGGAGATCCAGATCCAGTAGTCTCGGAGTCTGCTGGCTAAGTGCACAGACCCGCACTTCATCACTCTAGCCATTTGCCCTTAGCACCAACAGCAAGACGATGGGATAAGGGACTTTGATCTTAGTCCAGGTGCCCCTTCCTCACAAGGACAGTGGGGAATGCCAATTGGCATCCAGCCAGAGACTTCTTCTTAGGACATTCCACAGGTGGTCAGGCTTAGACCACCCTCACAATGTCCCTCAAATGTACAGCTATGCGTCAAGACGGTTCAGAATCAGGCTCAGTGATGATGGGTCAGTGCCCAGAATTTTCACAAACCTCTGTGACTCACTGTGAGCAATGCCATGGATTATACCATCACTGTTTAGTCATTGCAGTTTGTATAAATCAAACTTATTTTTAAAATCTTGTGCACAGAAGGAGAAAGAAGCCCAGCTTAATCCTTCTGACTTTTCTGACCTTGACATATAGTGGAAGGTTTAAAAAGACCAAAGAGCTGTTTTTATCATGCGTTTGTGGAATATGGGTGTCCCAGCAAGAACAGCATTTGTTAAACAAACCTAATTGCCCTGGAGAAGGTGATGATGAACGTCAGTAAGTACACCCATCATACTGTTAAGAAGACAGTTAAAGGACATTGGCCTCGTGACAAAAATGGAACAGCAATTTTATTCCAAGTCTGGATGTGTGTCACCTGGATGGGATCTTACAGGTGGTGGTGTTATCATGTACCTGCTGTTCAGCTGCCAAGTCTGGAAACAAAAATTAACCTCTACTTAACTTTTGGACCTTTTTAGACCAAGAGCTCCTTAGTAAGTACAGAGGTGATGGTGTTAAAGGCATAAATCGGACTACCAGCTAAACAACTCAACAGTGTTCCAAATCCAGAGAGCTCACGGTAAATGCAAGTGGAATTCAACTATTAAATCATTAAAGCCCAGTTGTACTCAGAGAAAGTAGATAGTAGGAAGCTTAAAATGACAGACGTCAGGCAGCATGGCAACAAATATCAGAATACCAATGGGCTGTGTAACACAACCACAAATGTGGGTGCAATCTTCAACTTTGCTAACTTGCCAGTTTTATTTTGTTGGGAGGAGGGGATCAATCACATTTTACTGATCAATTGTTCAGAATGGATTTGTCAGAGGTCACCCATGCAGCTTTTCAACTCCGGCAAGTATATGGTCTGGAGCTAGAGAAAAATGGGAAAATGGAATATGTGCACTCATATCAAAAGAAAAGGAATATGATAGGGATGTTGGTGAAATTCAAATCTACAATGGGTTTTCCAAATGTTATGACACTTTGTGCAAAAAGTATTGACCCTTGCAAGATCACAAGATAAATAACATTGAGGGGGAGGGGTTCTGGTGGTTGGGAATCTGGGTTTTTTAAACTTAACTTCCATAAAGAAGACAATTATCCTTCCATCTCATGATTAGGAATCACCTGTGAGTTTCTTCTCTGTACTCCCAGCAGTTGCACATTTCTCAACTGTCTTTGTTGGCAATTCCTTCCTCACCTTTCGGTTTCATGTAGGTATGTAAGAGGAGGCAATGGCCTGGCGGTATTATCGCTAGACTATTAATCCAGAGACTCAGGTAGTGTTCTGGGGACCCGGGTTTGAATCCCACCACGGCAGATGGTGAAATTTGAATTCAGTAAAAATCTGGAATTAAGAGTGATGACCATGAATCCATTGTTGATTGTCAAGGAAAAACCCATCCAGTTCACTAATGTCCTTTAAGGAAGGAAACTGCCATCCTTACCGATGGGCAATAAAAGCTGGCATAGACAGTGATGCCCTCATCTTGCAAATGAATTTTTTAAAAATCCACTGTCTTGGCTCACGTATTCACACATAGGTAGAACATTATTTGTGGGAATCTAGTTATACCATAGCATAGGGCTTTTCAATGTCACATTGAGACAGGATGGATTGGCTGTTGCCTTTTATCAGATTTCTTTTGTATATTCATTTGTCATTTTCATTAAAAACTTGAAATTAGCCAGGTTACATCTGTCCATTCTGATTCTGTCTTGATCATCACTTACTAGTTAGAAAGAACTTCAAAAATATTATACACAATGACATGAAATGCAATCTATTCAATCATCTATGACAATCATAAATTTGCTATAAACTTTAATCTGACTAGCATATCTGTCCGGAGAACCATAGAAAGTTTAGGACATAGAAAGAGGCCGCAGCCAATCGTGTCCATGCTAGCTCAAAAGTGAGTTACTCTACCTACTTCCACTTTCCAACATTCCGACCGAAAACTAGCAGGCTACAGCACTTGATGTGCATATATGTTGGAACTGAATTGTGGGTTCTGCCTTGATTCCTCTTTCAGGCAGTGATTTCCAGACCCCAAGCTTTCCTCATCACCCCTCTAATCATGCTACCAAATACCTTAAATCTCTGCCCCATTTTCAGGGAACTCTGTCATTTAGACACCAGTCCCCCTCACCGTCCCCAACCCTTCCACCTGCTTCCTCCACCCCCTGACCACCACCCAATCTATCCAGAAATCTCCTCTCGGCCTCTTATATTTTAAGGAAAACAACCCCATTTTATCAAATCTTTCCTCATTGCAGCATTTCTCCAGTCCTGGCAACATCCTTGTAAACCTCATCTGTACCTCTCTTGTACAGTTATATCCTTATATGATAAGATGAGCAGAACTGCACACAGTACTCAAGCTGCAGCCCAACTAATGAGTTGTACAATTCCAGCTTAACTTCCTTGGTCTTGTATTCTATGCCTCAGCTAATTCCTTTTATTCATTCATGGGAAGAGGGCAATGCTAGCTAGGCTAGCAGTTATTGCCTATTCATAATTGCTTGGTGAGTTACTGCAGTGCATCTTACTTAGTGACAGTTTATACTGCTATCACTGACTATCAGTGGTGAACACAGCATACCTTGATGGTGGTAGATGTGGTGTCAATCGAGTGAGTTGCTTTATCCTAGATGGTGTTGAACTAATTTAGTGTTGTTGGAACTGCACCCATCCAAACAAGTATTCCATCACACTCATGAATTATGCCTTGTAGATGGTGGATAGGCTTTGGGGACTCAGGAGATGAGTTACTCGCTGAAGTATTCCTAATCTCTGACCTTCTTTTTTACCTGTGTTTATATGGTTGATCCAATTCAGTTTCTGGTTAATGCTAACCCTCAGAATGTTGATAGTGGGAGATCCAGGGCTGGTACTGTTATAACATGTCAATTGGTGATGGTTAGATTTTCACATGTCAATGGAGGTGGTCATTGCCTCGTATTTGTGTGGTTTGAATGTAACCTGTCTGCACAAGCCTGAATCCTCTGCCAAAGAAATGGCTGAGGCCTAAACATTGAATGTTTTCAAGAAGGAGTGAGATATAGCTCTTAGGGTTAAAGGGGTCAAAGGGTACAGGAGAAAGTGGGAACAGGCTATCTTGTCTTTCAGACTATATTCTGATCATTTACCCTGCACTGAGGTTAGACTGAACAGACTGTAATTATGTGGTCAATTTTCGCTACATATTTAAATACTGCTATATCATGAGCATTCCTCTAGCATCACACCTGTATCCAGTGAGGATTAAAAATGATGGCTGACTTTCTGCAATTTACTCCCCGGCTTCTTTAGACAAACTGGGTTATATTTCATCCAGCTCTGGTGATTTATCTACTGTACACGCCTACTCCTTAACTACAATATCTGCATTATTCATTTCTATTAATGAAGACTGCTGCAACGTATTTGTTAAGAATCAAATCATCATCTACTGCCTCTGCACACAGCTTACTATTTGGGTCCTTTAAGGATCCTACTCTTTCCTTAGTTATCATTTACTCTGAATGAATCAAGAAACCATCTTTGCATTCAACTTCAACAATTTGCTTGCCAATATTCTTTCATTCCCCCTCTTTGCTTTCATAACTTCCTTTTTGATTTTACCCTTCCACTTCCTTTCCTATGTCATCTTTCTGTAGTATTGAATTCTGAGCATTGGACTAAGCTTTCCTTTTCTGCTTTATCTTATTCTATATGCTCCTTGACATCCAGAGGGCTCTAGATTTAGCCAGCCTACCCTACTGTTTTGTGGGAATATATTTACTTTGAACATTTTGAATATCACCTTTAAATGCTGAAACTTATTTATCTTCAAGTAACTGTTTCCAGTCCATTAATACCAAATTACTCCTCAGCTTAGTAAAATTAGCTTTGCTCTAATGTAGAACTTTAACCCCTGTCTATCTTTGTCCTTCTTTCATAGTTACAATAAATCTAACTGAATTTGTTCGCTGCAACTAAAATGCTCCCCCAGTGCCACTCCTCATACCTGCCCTGTAAGCTAAATAGATGGATTTTCATGTCATGAGCAGAAAAAAAGGAAACTAGTCGATATCAGGATTTTTTTTTAATCCATTGGATAATCATCTAAATAATTTATAACACAGCCCCAACAGTAAAGGTGCAATTAGAGATTAGAATGAAAAATTGCTTTTATCAATTTACAAACACAATATTCGAAATGACATTTAGTATTCAGAGGGGTTAACTGGTACTGCTTCATTTCGTTGATTGCCATTATGCTTCACATTGGCATTCAAGTTCAGCTCACAGCAAAGGTCCACACGAATTAATATTCGATTCAGATCTCTCAACAATAGTAACATTCAAGAAATACTTCCTTCCTCACATATTGGAATCTGCAGATATTTCAGACTGGTTCTTTATTTTGGCTTTCAGTGAGACAAGATGAGGCTACAAATTAGTTGAAGGAGTTAGAGCCATTCTTAAACACTTCCAACCGAAACGTATCAGCTTTCAACTAGAAAATGTTCTATTGCTATGGTAATCATTTCTTAGTTCCTTTCTTCAAAATAAAGCACTCAATTCCACTATTGCTATTCTAAACTCTCGGCTGTTCTTGGTAATGTATTTACGTATTCAATTCCACTTGTACAGTAAGTTAAGTGGTGATGATTGGTAAATCCCACTTAATGAACAATCTACTGCACTAACTAGCATCAATTTAAATGATTCTAAAAATCCTATAAACACACTTGAAGGTACTTTGACAAGTAGACAATATTTGACTCCTTCACAAGCACAAGACTGGTTCCACCGCAAAGGAGGTAATCATCTTCAAGTGCCGCTCTGAAATTAAAGTTTTTTTTAACGATGAGCAGCTTTTTCTGATTTCACTCTACCATTTATTTGGCTTCTGTTCAACTGCATACAATTGTAATCAGTTGAGCAATTATGGTGTACTTACAGCTCTCTGAAACCAATTGAAATAGTACGTAGAAACCTTACTTCTGCACACCAACAAATGTAGATTGCAACCTCTATATTAACCATCTGGATTTACATCAAATTGCTAAGGTAGAGGACAAAATAATGCTGTAATTTACTACTAACATCGATTGCCCTTGTCATTGAGGTTCTTTTCTAAACTACCAATCACATATCCAAAGCACTTAATAAAATACTGAAATACTTCTTTGAAGTGTAACGGCCATTGGACTGGGGAGGAACAGCAGCCAATTTACACACAGCTAACTCCCTTAAATTAGGAGTAGGTATCAACCAGGTGTCAACTGGAGACATTCGGCTCTGATCCGCTCATCAATACATCCATGGTTAAACAGGTTGTGGCCTCATGTTCATATTCTTCCATGCACCCTATAACAACTTACTTAATTGTCCATCAAACAGTGTTGAAATAAACTACGAGAATTATTTTAAATGACATGAGTTGAAGGATAAATATTGGTCAGCATGCCATTCTTCTTGGAATGATGTCAGGAGACAAAGGCAGTATAATATGGTAAGTGGCCAATGTGTTAGAGGTAGTGTATTGGCATGGACAGAGGATTGGCTAACTAACAGAAGACAGAAAGGTGAGAAGTGGGGGGCCTTGATTATCAGCACAGTCTCCCCAGTTAAGTTGTGGCAGCAATTTTTTCTGTGGGTTGCAACTAGGGATTCTGAACCAAATTGGAGGATATGGGAGGTAGTGGTAATGTCAATGGACTAGTAATCCCACACCACAGGCTAACATTCTGACACAGATACAAATCCCACTAGAGATAGTAGGAACTGCAGATGCTGGAAAATCTGAGATAACAAGGTGTAGAGCTGGATGAACACAGCAGGCCAAGCAGCATCATAGGAGCAGGAAGGCTGATGTTTC
>NC_063333.1:30063270-30080931 GCF_021869965.1 Rhincodon typus
GGTAGGCATCCTTTCTGATGAAGGGTCTAGGCCCGAAACATCAGCCTTCCTGCTCCTACAAATCCCACCATATCAGTTGATGGAATTTGAAATCAATAAAATCTACAATTAAAAAGCTTGCCTAATAGTGACCATGCAACTACTGGCAAATGTTGTAAAAACCTGGTCTTTTAACCTTAGGGCTTCTTGACTGGTCTAGCCTGCTTGTGACTCCAGACTCACAGCAATGTGGTTGACTATTGACTGCCCTTTTGGCAATAAGAGATGGGCAATAAATGCTGGCCGAGCCAGAGATGCTGACATCCTATGAATGAGCAAAGAACTCTCAGTTCTATCTCACCATGACCTCTCTCAGCCCCTCTGTTGTCACTAAATTATTAGCCGGCTTGTCTGTTATTCAGTAGGTGATGATGCTGTGGTTTTAAGAGGTGTATTTTGTCCTGGTTTCTTTTAAGACACAGAGATTGAACAAGAGGTGGTGAGCAGTCTGTGGTAACATAAAGAGCTTGTGAGGCATTGGGTTTTTCTTAAAGTTGGAACAATAGAAGCAGCCTGGATGTTTGTAGCCAGCTGTTACAGACCAGGATTTCAAGTGTTATTTTAAGCTTTAAGCATTGCTGTTGGAACCTCAACAGGTTGGGAGCTGCAGTAAATGTCTCCTGGCTGCTACTCTCTCTGAATTTTCACTTGATTTTTTTTCTCTCTCTCTGCTGCTAGACTGCATGTGAGACAATTTGTTTCTAAATTTGCCTTTTTGCCAGGGGTTGTATTTATGGGAAGTTACTACATTGGAACAGTTAATTAGTAATAGATGCTGTATCTGTTATTCTGTTAAGTTTTCGAATAGAGTTAAGTTATTCTACGTTCTTCTTTCTTTTGTTGTATTTTAACTATAGTGTTTTGAATAAATTGTGTTTTGCTTGACATCGAGTAGCTTGATCAGCTGAATTATATCTGGACCACAACACTTGACATCTGCCTTTAAAATAAGAAACGGTTAGGGTCTAGGCTACCGTCTGAAAATATTTTGAGGGGGGTCTGGTCTGGTCCAAAACAATAACTGGATGAGCAAACATTTCTTCTCATTAAGTATTGGGAAAACAACAGCCATTATCTTCAGTATTTGCCAAAAACTCCACTCCCTAACAACTGACTCTATTCCTCTGCCTAGCAAATGTCTGAGGCTAAACTAAACTGTTCATGGTTTTGGTGTTATATTAGACTCTGAGATGAACTTCTGAGCACTTATCTCATCAACACTAAAACCAGCTATATTTTTAACATCGCCTGTGCACGTCCTTGCCTGAAGGACAATCTGCTTCTGAAATCTTCATCTTCACTTAAGGGGGACCACATCCATTTAGAGACAGATAAGCCAGCACCAGTACAGAGACTGTTGGCTTCTGTCAACATTGTTGGATTCCTTCAGGAACAGGGGTCATCAGTTGTACTTACACGTACCTTTACGAGATCAACATGCAACATAGCTAGAACTCTGAACAGGAAATGCTTGCACATGGTGTTAATACTATGACTTTAAGAGGTGTATTTTGTACCTCCTTTTTAAGAGACGTTTTGAACTATCGGTGATGAGCTGAAACTTCCAAGCCAATAAAGTAGATAGAATGTGAAGCCTTGGCTTTACTTTTTAAAGTTAGAACAATAGAACAAACATAAATGAGTAGCGTCAGGCTCCCACAGAATCAGGGATTTAGTTTAGCTTTCAGTAGTTGTTGGAGCTTTGAAGTTGGCTGTGGAAGCTGTCTCTCTCTGTCTCTCTCTCTTTCTGCTACAGCTAAAAGCTTGGGATCTTTCTCTGTTGCCAGAATCGCATATGCGACAATCTGTTTTACTGACCTTGACTTTGCCTTTGCCAAAGGGATGTTTATGGGATGTTACTAGACTGGAACAATGCTGTTTAGAAGGTAAATAATCTATTATTCTGTTAAGTTTTCTAATAGAGTTACAATTATACCGATTCTTACTTCCTTTGTTTGTATTTTAACTGTAGAGTAAGAATACAGTGTGCTTTCCTTAAAGCCAAATAGTATGACCAATCAAATTACATCTGGAACACAGCACCTTACACTTGCCTTTAAATAAGACAAAGTTAAGCTCTAGTCTATCTCCATGATATATTTGAAGGGGGTTTGGTCTGGTCCATAACAAATTGAGAACTCTTGTCAGGATCTAGATCTCTAATTCCAGGTTGGTTTTAAGATTATTGGACTCCAAGAGAGTGAGTGGTGAGTGCTGGAGTTTTTTTTTCGGGTGTTGCACTCGGGTGGTTTAAATGGGGTGTGCCTTGAATAATAGTGGCTCTTTCAGTCACTAAGATTTTCCTGGGGGTGGAAGAAGTCGCTTCAGGTGTTTGACAGTAAGTGAGCAAGACAAAACTTTCAGAACTGGCAAGCAAGCTGAAGTTGGAAATTCCTGTGTTTGTGGGACAAGGGGAGATAATTGCAGCAATAGCTCAACATTTACAGTTACCAGGAATGCAATCAGAATCATTGAAACTGCTAAAATTCAATTGCAAATGAAGCAGCTTGAATTAGAGGCAATGGCAAGGGAAAAAGAAAAAGGAAATGAAGCAGTTTGAATTACGACTTAAACCAGAGAAAAAGAAAAGTAATGAACAGTCCTGGAAGAACCAAAAGGAAGTGAAAGGATGGCCTTAGCAGAAGAAAGGGAGAAAGACAGAGAAGAGAGAGAGAAACAGAGAGAGAAGAGAGTGAGAAACAGAGAGAGGAACGGGAGAAAGAGAGAGGATAGAGAAAAACAGAGAAGAAAGGGAGAAAGAAAGAGTTTATACACCTCAAAAATTGGCAATAAAAGAGGAAAGTCAATTTAAAATGTCAAAGGTAGAAGATAAGAGTAAGGATGAAGAGCTACCATCGTAGCCAAAAAGCTGGTGGGGATCTGTTTAAATATGTCCAAGCATTGTCAAAATCTGATGAGAAGAACATAGAAGTCTTTTCTCTTTCATTTGAGAAAGTGGCTAAACAAATGAAATGGCTGGTGACCATGTAGATATTGTTGATTGAAACAGAATTGGTAGGTAGAGTTAATGAGGTATTTGCATCACTATCAGAGGACATATCTGGAGAGTGTAAGGAGGTAAAAAAAAATCTTAAGTGCACATGAACTAGTGCCAGAAACGTATAGACAACATTTTAGGAATCCAATGAGGGAACCTGCTCAAACATATGTAGAGTTTGAAACATCAAACAAACTATCTTTGAAAAGTGGCTAAGGGCATTGAAAATAGATCAGACATATGGCACTCCTAGAGAGACTGTTATTTCAGAAAAGTTCAAAAATTCACTTCCTGAAATAGTGAGAACTCGTGGAAGAGCAGAGAGTTAAAACTGCAAGATTAACACCAGAAATAGCAGATGATTATGAGTTAGTTCATTAATCAAAGTTTGGCTTCCAAATTGAATTTCAATGTGTGAGGGGAAAACATTCGCGGAAAAAAGAAATCCTTAGGTAGTAAAGGAAAAGGAGATCTCATTCAAGATAGAAAAGATAGTTTAGCTCAGGGTAAAAAGAAAACCCTCAGGTGTTTTCACTTTAGCAAAATAGAACACGTGGAGTCAGTGTCGGTAGCTTAAGAAAAGCACTGGGAAGATGGATGTGGGAAAACAGGATAAGGCAGTGAGTTTTGTTGAAGTTGTAAAGGAAAGCACAGTAAAAGCTAAAAAAAGCTGCAAAAGATTGGACAGCCTGGTAAGGGGTTGGTTAATAAGAAAGTACCAGATCTCGTTAAAGAATTTACCTGTGTGGGTAAGGTTTACTCATGTGTGCCAGGAGGAGTAGGTAAGTAACTCAAAATTTTAAGGGATATAGGAGCAAGTCAATCTTTGACGGTGACAGTTGAGGAGGTATGTACTTTGGAAAGAGTATTGCCAGAAAAGATGGTAACATGTGGAATTCATGGTGCGGAGAGTAGTGTTCCATTGTATAGTGTTCCATCTGGCCAGTCCAGTGAAAAGTGGTCGTAGGAGTAATAGAGAAAATCTTTGTTCCGGAGATAAAGATTAACATCAGGAATGAGATAGCTGGATGACAGGTGGGAGTGATGCCTATTGTAGTTGAAAAGCCAGTGAAAATCGGGCAACTGAGATATTACAGGAAGTATATCCTGAGAATTTGTCTGACTGTGTGATAACAAGGTCACAAAGTCACAGGTTGAAGCAGGACGAGAAATAAAGAATGAAGATAAGGAAGTTGAAGTTCAATTTTCATAAACTATGTTCGATTAGATAGCTGAGAACAAAACACAAACAGGTGGAACCAAAGTGGATATTTTTAATTCAGAGAGGTTAGTTGAATTACAACAAAATGATGAAAAAATAAAGTAGCTGTATCAAAAAGTATACACAGAAGAAGAATCCGAATGTATTCCAGAATGTTACTATCTTAAAAATGAAGTCTTGATAAGGAAATGGCGACCATTATGTACGCAGGCAGATGAAAAATGGGCAGAAGTATTTCAAGTTGTTTTACCAGTCAGTTATAGAAATGAGGTGTTGAGGGTAGCATATTAGGTACCAATAGCAGGTCATTTGGGAGTAAGGAAAAGTCAAGCCAAAATACCAAAACATTTTTATTGGTCTGGACTGCATAGAGATGTCGTTGAATATTGCCAGACGTGTTACATATGTCAGGAAATAGGAAAACCTCAGGCAATGATAAAATCAGCACCCTTAATACCTATTCCAACATTTGAGGAACCTTTTACAAGAGTCTTAATTGATTGTGTAGGACCCCTCCCTGAAACAAACATGGGAATCAATGTTTATTGACCATAATGGATGTGTCCACTAGATTTCCGGAGGCCATTTCATTACGCAATATCACGGCTAAAAGGATTATAGAAGAATTACACAAATTTTTCACTAGATATGGACTATGCACAGAAATATAATCAGATCAAGGGTCAAATTTTACATCAAAATTATTCAAGAAAATATTCGATAGCTTAGGAATAAAACAATTTAAATCAATAGCGTATCATCCAAAATTGCAAGAAGAATTAGAACGATAACTTCAAACTTTAAAGACCATGTTAAGGGCTTATTATCAAGACAATCCAGAGAATTGGGATAAAGGAAATTGGCTAGACAGCATTTAAAAGTAACACATGAAACAGGAAGCAGACAAGAAGTCAAGAATTCATACATTCGCTGAAGGATATAAAGTGTTAATATTACTAGCGGTAGGTGAACCTTTAAAAGCAAGGTTTAGTGGGCCTTATTGAATCAAAAAGAAATTGAGTGAGGTGAATTTTTTGATTAGAACACCAGATAGAAGGAAAACTCAGTGTATCACGTGAATATGCTCAAATGGTATTTTGATAGGGAAGAAAGGAGAACGTGGACTTGTTACAACTTGGAGTAAGAACCAAATCCAGAGAAATTTCAATTTGATATTCCTCAATTAAATTAGATAATGAGGAAGTTCTCAAAAATTGCGAAAAATTATTGAGTTACTATCCAGGGGAAAATTGAAATGGCCTGAAAGAATTATTACAATCACATGGAGAGAAATGTGGGAATAAGCTGGGAAAACTAACATGATTACACATGATGTAGATACAGGAAATGCTTTTCCAATTAAGCAACATCCTTACAGATTTAACCCTCAAAAATTTGCACAGGTTCAAAAAGAGATTGAAAGCATGCTTAAAGCCAGTATAATCAAAGTGAGTTGTAGTGAATGGAGCTCACCCATAGTGATGATGCCAAAGCCCAACAGAACCCAATGTTTGTGTGTTGATCACCGCAAGGTCAATGCAGTTACAAAATCTAATTCATATCCTAGTCCATGGCTAGAAAACTGTATTGAGAAGGTGGGTCAAGCAACTTATATTTCTAAGCTGGCCTTACTCAGAGGATACTGGCAAGTACTTTTATCCGAGAGAGCAAAAGAAATTTTGGCTTTTGTGTCACTGAAAGGACTTTACTGTTTTAAACTTATGTCATTTGGTCTGAAAAATGCACCAGCTGCATTTCAAAGACTAACCAATAACGTTATTTCAGGATTACCCAACTGTGTGGTGTACATAGATAATCTGGTGCTTTTTAATCACACGTAGAAGAAATATTTGGAGCATCTATCAGAAGTGTTCAGTTGACTTCAGAAGGCAAGCTTGGTGATTAACCTGGCTATTAGTGAGTTCGCAAAAGCCAAAATCATGTTCCTAGGCCATATCATTGGACATGGACAGATGGCCCCAGTGGGATATGAAAACAAAGGTTATTGAGGAGTTTCACATTTCATTGACAAAGAGAGAAGCATCAGGATTCCTGAGATTGAGTGGTTTCTGTTAGAAATTCAAAGAACAAGGAAGAAAGAAAAATACAGCACAGGAACAGTGCCTTTGGTCCTCCAAGTCTGCGTTGATACATTTTGCCCTTCCATACAAAAACTGTTTTCACTTACAGGATCCATATCTCTCTATTCCCTTCCTGCTCATGTATTCGTCCAGGTGCTTCTCACATGCTGCTATTGTGACTGCTTCCATCTCCTCTGGCAGCAGGTTCCAGGCACTCGCCACTCTTTGTGTCAAAAACTTGCCTCACACAACTTCTTTTAAACTTCCTTCCCCCACGCCACACTTTGAACCTGTGTCCGCTAGTAATTGACCCCTCCACCCTGGGAAAAAGCCTCATACTTTCCACTCTATCCAGGCTGTCCACAATCTTCTACCAGGTTGCTCCTTAATCTGCAGAATTCCAGTGAAAACAAACCCAGTCTATTCAACCTTTCTTCATAGTTAAAATCTCCCATACCAGGCAACATCCTGATAAACTTTACTGTACCCTCTCCAAAGCATCCACATCCTTCTGGTAGTATGGTGACCAGAACGGTACTCAATATTCCAATGTGGTCTAACTAAAGTTCTATAAAGTTGCAGCACAACTTGTCTATCCTTATACTCAATGCCCCTTCCAATGAAGGCAAGTATGCGACAGGCCTTTTTTACTACTTTATCTACTTGTGCTGCCACCTTCAGTGATCTGTGGACCTGCACACCCAGATCTCTCTGCATATTGATACTCCTAAGGGTTCTGCCATTCACTTTATAATTTCCACCTGTACTTGACTTTCCAAAATGCATCACCTCAAATTTGTCCGGATTAAACACCATCTGCCATTTTTCTGCGCATGCCTCCAACTGATCTGTATCCTGCTATATCCTCTGAAAATCCTCCTCACTATCTGCAACTCCACCAATCTTTGTACTGAGCACAAACTTACGAATCAGACCAGCCATGTTTTCTTCCAAATCATTTATGTAGACCATGAACAGCAGCGATCTAAGCACTGATCCCTGTGGAACACCACTAGTCACAACCCTCCATTCCATAAAGCATCCTTCCACCACTATCCTTTGTCTCCAATGACTAAGTCAGTTCTGTATCCATCGTACCAAATTTTAACAGCGTGGTTGTTCCATTGACTGACTTGTTGAAGAAGTGCAGAAAATTTCAGAGGACAGAGAAGTGTCAGAAGGTATTTGACAGCCTGAAAGCTATGTTAATCATCGCCCTAGTGTAAGCCACACCTAATTGTGCAAAGCCATTCAAGGTGGCTATTGATGTAAGTGATTTGGGTGTCAGGGCTCATGCAAAAAGTTGACAAGAAGATAGAAAGACCTATTGGGTATTTTTCCAAAAAGTTGAATATTCATCAAAAGAAATATTTCACATCTGAGAAGGAGACCTTGAGTTTGATGCTGGCTTTGCAACATTTCAACATTTATGTTGCCAGTAATGTGTCTGTTCAATTGTATACATTGATCCTAATACCATCGCTGGTTAAAATGAAACTGAAATTTAAAAGGGAAGTTAATTTACCAAATGTATCAGACATGCTCATTATCAAAAACAAGTCAGCTAGGTTCCTAAAGTAACATCAAATAGTTTGGTACAAACAAAACTTCACTAAGAAAAGATACAAACAATATTAACAGAGGTTTGAGCTGTGTAAAAAGACACACAACTTCGAAGTCTCAGAAAAAGTTGTAAAACTCTTGCATAGTACTTGTTTGGAGCATTTTTGATCAAATAACAGTTTAAAAAAAGAATTATTCATGAATCGTCTAAATATTGTGCTTGTATTGTACAGTCAAAGTCACTTTGTTCACAAGCTGTTGGCACACAGATTTCTTTCTGGATCAGGTATGGATGCTGAATTATATTTTATCTGGAGATGCTGGTGGTAGATTCTGGATTGTCCTTTAAGAACTCTTTGTTACAATGAAGACTTGAGGAACCATTGACTAGTGGTGATGAGCTCTTCCATGGGCTTATAACACAGAAACTTTGAGACAGGTTTGAGGAAGAGGGAAAAAAGGACAACGCTTCAGGCAAGAAATCTTGATGATAGTCTGTGTTCAAATCCAATAGCTTAATTAAATGTACAAACTGGGTCATGCAATCTCCCTCTGCAAGTACTTTAGACTCAGTGTCTTCAGTCAAGCAACTTGTGTCTTTTGCAATTGCAGTATCCTTTGCTTTGCAAATGTTCTTTCCAAGAAATCTAAGATGTAGGTATGTGTCCAGTCAATGATATTTTAAATATTTCAGATTGCACAAATTCATAACAAACTGAACACTGAGCTGTCACATTACCATGCGTACTTCACTGGAGTCAGACTGTGAAGGTTTGGTACACCCTTCTCAGACTTTTCCATCAGGATGTGCACTATCTTCTCTTACAGGATGAAAAAAGAATGGTTTATGAGTAAACAAGGTGTAGAGCTGGGTGAACACAGCAGACCAAGCAGCATCAGAGGAGCAGGAAGGCCGACATTTCGGGCCTAGACACTTCTTCAGAAAATGTAATCCTACTATCTCTGGTTTATGAGTAGTCTGGTTTTCATCACTTAGTCTAATATGATTCACATCTTCTTTTCTCAGTGATGCTTTTCTCTCAAATGCGTCTGCTATGTGAGTGTGGCACATGCCTTAGAGCCGGCTACTTGAGCTGATAACGTAAGACAGAACTATGAGCATTTCAGTCTGCTCGGCTTGTGTGCATGCAAGTTATTTTTTTCTGGTCCTTTGTGGGTTGTGGGCATCGCTGGCTGGCCAGCATTTATTTCCTATCCCTATGGGGGAGGTCATAGCCTAGTGGTATTATCACAGGACTGTTAATCCAGAGACCCAGAGAATGTTCTGGAGACCGGGGTTCAAATCTTGCCACAGCAGATTGTGGAATTTAAATTCAAAAAAATATTTGGAATTAAGAATCTAACATTGACCATGAATCCATTGTCAATTGTAGGAAAATCCCATCGGGTTTACCAATGTCCTTTAAAAAATCAGCTTGTGTTGCAATATATTTCTATCTCCCCCACTTCAAACAACCATGACCATCTTCCTACATGTCAGGTATGACTCCAACCACCAGAGAGTTTGCCCCCTGCTACCCATGGATTCCAGTAATGCTCGGGCTCCTTGATGCCACACTTTGTCAAATGCAGCTTTGATGTCAAGGGCTGTCACTCTCACCTCACCTCTGGAATTCAGCTCTTTTGACCATGTTTGAACCGAGGCTGTAATGAGATCAGGAGCTGAGTGGCCCTGGCAGAACCCAAACTGGGCGTTGCTGAGCAGGTGCTGTTTGATAGCACTGTTGATGACACCTTCCATCACTTTACTGATGATCGAGAGTAGACTGATGGGGCGGTAATTGGTCAGGTTGGATTTGTTCTGCTTTTTATGCTCAGAACATACTTGGGCAATTTTCCACATTGTCAGTGTTGTAACTGTACTGGAACAGCTTGGCTAGGTGAGTGGCAAGTGAATACAGAGTTAGGAACTTGTCATTTGGGTGTCACTTGTCTCTCGCTTTTCAAGACCTTATCAGATCATTGAGTTTTTTTCAGCAAGAGACCCACACCCCTCTCGTCCCTTCACAGCTGTTGATCTCTGTCACCACGTCTATCTAGGCCCTGTTTGTGCCTGAAGCAGTGTTTCTTCTTCCAGATGCTGGGAACAAGACATCTTGCCTGTCTGTCACTGCTTGTTTAAAGCATCAAGGGGGTTAATTGAAGAAAGTTATTACTTCCCATGGATGGTTGCCATGCCAGCACCAGTCCGCTAAGCACCCTGTTGCTCCATCTCAGCAGTCTCTGGCATGTCCGGCCATGACTGTCATTTACCTTTTCAAAGGGTTCTCGTTTATTCAGTTTCCATTACAGCCTTCACTGAATGTCATTAATTGGGCTCCAAACTTGCCCCTCAACCAAATAGGTCCCTTATATTAAAAATCACACTATTCATCCTGATTTCTGAGTTCTGAGGAAGGGTCACTGGAGCCGAAACATTAATTCTGCTTTCTGTCCACAGATGCTGCCAGACATGTTGAGCTTTTTTAGCAATTTCTGTTTTTGATTCATCCTGATTTGATTTAGGATCTGGATCTGGAAATGATTCAGGGTTCAGACTCCTGACCCCAAACTGGAAATTCAACCTATCAACTCTAAGTACAGTCAGCCTATCTAATTCCTCATCATTATCAATTTTTAGCACATCCAATATATCAACTGCTTTCTCTTTCATTATGGCTTTAGCAGCATCTTCATCCTTGGTAAAGACCAATACAAAGTATTCACTTAGTAGTGTCTCATCTTTGCGCCTACTTCAAAGTGTAAATCCCTTTTGTTGGTCACTATTCAGCGCCATTTTTCTTCTTCTCACACTTTTAATACCTATATATCTATAGAGAACTTTTGAATTCCCTTTTTTTGTGTTAGCTGCCTCTCTTTCCTCTCTCAACCTTCTATATTCAGCCCAGTTCTAAATTGTAAAATCCATCTGACATTCATCATACACACTCTTTTCCTACTTCATTCTATTCTCTATCTCTTTCATCATACAGGGATCTCTGTATTTTTATTTTTTGCCTACCTTCCCCAGTAATGAGGATGTTCCTTGATTGCAGTTGTAGTGATTGTAACAAGGTTAGCCAGGTGGACCTCATAGAATGAGTTCCCTGATTGGGGCTGTTAATCTGATCCAATCAGGGAGCCCTGGCTGACAAATATAAACAGGAATGTCAGATGTTCTAAGAGCTGGCTCTGAGGAATCTGGACCAGTGTCAAGTAATATGCACGGTAAATAAAGGGTAACTTGGTGATGGAATACCAGTCTCTGTTGAATTATTTCAGTTGCCAAATTATTTCTTCTTGAAGGTGGCCCATTGTTCAATTACAGATTTGCCTACAAATCTTTCATTCCAATTTAAATGGGCCAGCTCCTTTCTCATCCCACTGAAGTTGGCCTCCCCCCAATTAAGTTTTTGAATCCTGTACTACTCCTTGAATTTTCCATAGTCAACCTGAAGCTTATTACATAATTGTTACAGAGATAGTAGGAACTGCCAATGCTGGAGAATCTGAGATAACACGGTGTACAGCTGGATGAACACAGCAGGCCAAGCAGCATCAGAGGAGCAGGAAAGCTGATGTTTCGGGTTGGGACCCTTCTTCAGAAATGGGGGAGGGGAAGGGGATTCTGAAATAAATAGGGAGAGAGGGGGAGGCGGATAGAAGATGGATAAAGTAGAAGATAGGTGGAGAGGAGACAGACAGGTCAAAGAGGCGGGGATGGAGCCAGTAAAGGTAAATGTAGGTGGGGAGTTAGGGAGGGGATAGGTCGGTCTAGGGAGGACGACAGGTCAAGGAGGCAGGACGAGGTTAGTGGGTAGGAGATGGGGGTGGGGCTTGAGCTGGGAGGAATGGTTAGGGAGATGGGGCGAGCTGGGCCGGTTTTGGGATGGGGTCGGGGGAGGGGAGATTTCGAAGCTTGTGAAGTCCACATTGATACCCTTGGGCTGCAGGGTTCCCAAGCGAAATATGAGATGCTGTTCCGGCAGCTTTCGGGTGGCATCATTGTGGCAATGCAGGAGGCCCAGGATGGACATGTGTCCAAGGAGTGGGAGGGGGAGTTGAAATGGTTTGCGACTGGGAGGTGTAGTTGTTTGTTGTGAACTGAGCTTAGGTGTTCCGCAAAGCGGTCCCCAAGCTTCTGCTTGGTTTCCCCGATGTAGAGGAGGCCACAACGGGAACAGCGGATACAGTATACCACATGTGTTATCTCTTATATAATGACCATTATCCCCTAAATGTTTCCCACTGACACTAGATCCACCCAAGCCAATTTATTTGGGGCAGGGTTGGGCAGCATGGCGGCTCAGTGGTTAGCACTGTTGCCTCACAATGTCAGGGACACAGATTTGATTCCAGCCTTGGATGACTGTCTGTGTGGAGTTTGCACGTTTTACCTGTGTCTGCATGGGTTTCTGTCAGATGCTCTGGTTTCCTTCCATGGTCCAAAGATGTTCAGTTTAGGTGGACTGGCTATGGTAAATTGCCCCGTAATGTCCAGGGATGTGTAGGCTAAGGGGATTAGCCATGGGAAATGTTGGGTTAGGGAGACAGGGTAGGGGGCTGGATCTCGGTGGGATGCTCTTCTTAGTGTGTGATGGGCTGACTGACTTCTTTCTGAACTGTAGGGATTCTATGATTTTCCATAATCAGATCCTGAAAAGCCTCCTTCCCAAGGGATGGAAACATACTGTTGTCAAAAATTATCGTGAGCACACGACAGTATTGAAACTGCTGGCCCTCTCTGCCCATTATAATGTTACTGGTTGCTCTCTTAAGAGAAATCCTGGAGGAAATTTAACAGAGGTTTTCAATATCATAATCTTGACAGATTAGATTGAGTGAAGCTGTTCCAGCTGCAGAAGGATTAAGCACCAGAAGAGGCTTCTATTAGGCTAGTGGTAATAAAAACCATTGGAAGCTGAGAAAAGTCCTTTTTAAACACAATGCAGTCAAGATCTGGAATGCACTTCCTCACAGTGTGGTGGAGACAGATTTAGTCATAATCAAAAAAATGAACAGAGAAACAGCAGGGTATTGGAACTAGCTAAGAGCTAGTTGAACTTTTGCAGACAGCCGACTTGGTGATGGATCCAATGGCCTCCATGAATGCTATAGCTATTCTTTGATTTTATATTAAATGTGCTATATATGAATGTGTTATTGTTAATTCCATTCTGTGTACAAATTAGAAATAACACATCAGTTGTGGAGATTGGTGTAATATTATTAATGGTCATAGTGCTCTAATATAATTGGATATTTACTGTTACTACAGGCTGATAAAAACATTATTACTTAACGCCTATACAGTTTCCAAAAGCATCAATTGATATTACTTCAGTTCAGAGATAGGACATATTTTGCTGCTCTTCACCAAGAATCAAATTCTAATGCAATTTCATCTGAATCAAAATGCAGCAAGAAAGCACATGATGACAGGAAATGCTGCATAACTAGTTGTGAAAGCAGCCCACCCTTCCTCCAATTTTAGGTTATTTTCTGGTAAATCTAGGCCAGTGAATTCATGACCTTATTTAGTATTGTCTTTCTTCTGTGAGCCACAATTTATGTTCAGTATAGTTTATTTATCCGACATTCTCTTATTCTTCTCAACTTTAGCGATATCTTGAATATGGACCAAGGCTGTTCAAGCATTTAATTTCAGTGTTTAAAAATAACAATTCCTTTCTGGAAAGCACTGATTTTTGATATGGTCATATTTCAAGACCATTGGCCACCATACCTCTTGACCACACCTAGAATATTATTAGCAGTTTTGGTCTTCTTATCCAAGGAAGGATGCTCTTGCTGTAGAGAGAGTGCAGCGAAGGTTTACCATGATTCCTGGGATGGCAGAACTGATAGGAGCAATTGAATCGGTTAGGAATCTATTTACTGGAGTTGAGAAAATTGAAAGGGGATCTTATAGAAACTTATAAAATTCTAACAGGACCATACAAGTTAGTTGCAGGAAGAATGTTCCTGATCGTGGGGGAGTTCACAACCAGGGATCATTGTTCCGGGATAAAGGGTAAACCTATTAGGATTGAGATGAGGGTAAATTTCTTCACTCAGACGGTGGTGAGCCTGTGGAATTCACTACCACAGAAAGTGGTTGAGGTCAAAACAATATGTGTTTTCAAGAAGGAAGAAGATACAGCTTTGTGGCTAAAGGAATCAAAAGATATGAGGTGAGGACAGGATTAGGTTTTTGAACTTGATGATCAGCAATGGTCATATTGTATGGTGGAGCAGTCTTAAGGAGTTGAATGGCCTACTCTTGCTCTTGTCTTTTTTGTTTCTATATTTCTATATCATCTGTACCTGGTTCAAATATCTATTCTTCATATGTGATCTTCAATGTATCTGCTGCGACAGTGCTGAAACTCTTGCTTTTGAGGCTGAGCCCAAAGGGTTCAAGCACCATCCAGAGACTTGAACACATGATCCGAATACAGATTTTAGTGCAGACAAGTTGCACCTAGGCTCATAGGATTAACTGTGGAAATGAAACAGCATCTACCTTCCCATATGAATATAAAAGCTGATGGTAGTACTTGATGAATAACAGGAGTTCTCCCCAGTATCCTGGTCAGCATTTATCCCTCAAGCAACATGACTTAACTAGATTATATTGTCATTTATTTGAATTCAATTCCTGAGACATTGCCATGCTCAATTTGGCTGTAGTATTCCCCCACAAGTTGACAGTGATTATATACCGAGACAACAAGGTGCAGGGCTGGATGAACACAGCAGGCCAAGCAGCATCATAGGAGCAGAAAGGCTGACGTTTTGGGCCTAGACCCTTCATCAGAAAAGGGGGAGGGGAAGGGGGTTTTGAAATAAATAGGGAGAGAGTGGGAGGTGGATAGAAGATGGATAGAGGAGAGGATAGGTGGAGAGGAAACAAACAGGTCGAAGAGGCGGGGATGGGGCCAGTAAAGGTGAGTGTAGGTGGGGAGTTAGGGAGGGGATAGGTCAGTCCAGGGAGGACGGACAGGTCAAGGGGGCGGGATGAGGTTAGTCGGTAGGAGATGGGGGTGCGGCTTGAGGTGGGAGGAGGGGATAGGTGGGAGGAAGAACAGGTTAGGGAGGCAGGGACGAGCTGGACTGGTTTTGGGATGCAGTAGGGGGAGGGGAGATTTCGAAGCTTGTGAAATCCACATTGAGACCATTGGGCTGCAGGGTTCCCAAGCGGAATATGAGTTGCTGTTCCTGCAACCTTTGGGTGGCATCGTTGTGGCACTGCAGGAGGCCCAGGATGGACATGTCTTCTGAGGAATGGGGGGGGGGAGTTGAAATGGTTCGCGACTGGGAGGTGCAGTTGTTTATTGCGAACCGAGCATAGGTGTTCTGCAAAGCGGTCGCCGAGCCTCCGCTTGGTTTCCCCGATGTAGAGGAAGCCACACCGGGTACAGCGGATGCAGTATACCAATTATATACCAATGGGTCTTCATTTTTGCAACATTGTTAGGATGTAAAACGCATTGAGTACATTAAAGTTCTCTTCCTTCAATTCTTAAGTGAATATTAGCAAAGACAATATGTTTATCAAAGCCTATTTACATGGGCCAGCTCCAATCTCACACTATTGAAGTTCTTTCACTTCATTCCAAACTATTGCCTTTGCATGTGACACTTCCAATTGTGATCACAATGTAAGCAATCAAGAGTGGTCTTGCTGGTTCATTTCCCCCTTCCTAACCTGGTGGGATCAAGTGTGAAGCATGAGAAATGTATTAGCATTCAAACTACTGCCACCTAAGATCAGCTTAATAGAGATGTGGGGAGTGGGGTGGATGATGTAAATGTTAAAGGAAGTTACCTGTGGAAGCTTGCAAAGAGCAATAAATCATTGTGATTCAGAGCACTTTACTTTTCATTTAAACTCTAATTTTAATTGTTGATGACACTTGAGATCCTGGAGAATACCACACTCTGAAGGCAGTTGGTTGGACAATTGAGGGATTTGGATTATTGTTTCAAATATAAATTGATGATGCAATTGTGCTCAGACATGTCAGTGGAAAAAACACTAAGGAAGGACCCATGTGTTTATTTGTGGTATTTATCACTCAAATACAGGTTATTTCATGTATTAAACATACTCTTAATAAGCAGTGTTGTCTGCATAAAGAAAATGGTACATCCAAAATCTTTGAGAAAGTAATAGCAGTACTGGAGTGTTTCATCTTTGAGATTCCTTAGAACAGTGCATGAGTTACATATTGAATGCAAGGAGAGCTCTAATCAGTATGCATTTGGTAATCTGTAACTGTGTGAGTGAAGTGAATCCCAGTGTTGCAAGTTTAGCTCTACAGAATCCATTATTAAAACTAGCTGATTGATCACCCATTACTCAAATCATATTACCAGTGAAAAAAAAATTAATCAGCATTTTAATCTCCCAAAGCCATTTGGCAACTATCAGTTAAGCTTTGCCCTACACAGATGATCTTCAATTTTGTTGTTATTGTTTTTGCTTTGTCATTTTAGCTGTTAGTGCCATCTGTTCCTTATATGTCTCTTGTGGCTAGCATATGAAGAAGCTTACATCTACAATTCTCATGAAAAGCACACTTTACTTCTGGATGCACTAGTATGCTTGTATTTATCAAGCAGAGGCATTTTCACTGGCTTGGGCAATTCACAGGAAGGATGATAGCCACATTTTTGTGTTCTGAGAGAGCTGGAGACTGACGAGACACCCAATGTTCCACATCAAAGACACTTGCCAGTGTGACATAATTCTGGCTAAACATCGATGATGGCAGAGAATAGTGTAAACCCCTTGGCAAGAGGTGCTAACATTAAAAATAACAACCCACAAGGATACATGCCAACACTTTTGTCGTGCAGTATTTGAGGACAAACCTGACTCTCAGATTTCTTTCTTAAGCAGCAAATGAGTATTGTACAAAGCTATCGCTAAATCCAAAGGATTTCCTTTGCTCTATGTCCATCATTTTACACAGACTGAAGGTTTCTGACAGGTTAATTGCCAAATATATGACAAAGTACAAAAGGAAGAATTGAATTTTCCATCCTTCCATAGTTTAGGTTTATTTCAATTAGTAAGCACTAATGATATAAACAGAGTTGTCAACACTGGTTTGACACATTCCTACATGATCTCATGCTTCCAATTGACCTAATCCATATTTGTGGCTTCGGTTGTCTACCATTCTCATCCGTATGATGCTCTGCCTTCCCACATCAATTAAAAAGTGAACAAACAATTTATTAGCTGATTGAATGATTCCTGACTGCGAGCCTTTTCCCGTCTCTAATAATCATATAGCTACGCTTCTTCAACAGTTTTAGGGCTGAACAGTAACAAATGGAATTTAATCCTGAAAAGTGAGAGGGGAAAAAGGCAAGGGAATACATGTTGAATGGTAGGATCCAGGAAGTACAGAGGATCAGAGGGACCTTGCTGTGCATGTCCATAGATCTTTGAAGGCAGGTAAGTAGGGTGGTTGCAAAGGGATATGAGATACATGCTTTCATTCATCAAGGCGTTGAATACTCAAGCAAGGAAGTTACAATGGAGCTATATATAATGTTAGTTAGACCACAGCTGGAGTACTGTGGGCAGTTATGGTTGTCAAAATATAGGAAGGATGTGATTGCACTATAAAGAGCGTAAAAGAGATTCACTAGTTTGTTAGAGACAACAAGGTGCAGGGCTGGATGAACACAGCAGGCCAAGCAGCATCTGCTCCTATGATGCTGCTTGGCCTGCTGTGTTC
>NC_063333.1:30081331-30134125 GCF_021869965.1 Rhincodon typus
GAACACAGCAGGCCAAGCAGCATCATAGGAGCAGATGCTGCTTGGCCTGCTGTGTTCATCCAGCCCTGCACCTTGTTGTCTCGGATTCTCCAGCATCTGCAGTTCCCACTATCTCTGATTCACTAGTTTGTTGTCTGGGCTGAAGTGAGAAGAGAGACTAGATAGACTGACAGCATTTTCTCGAGAGCAGAGAGAAGGATATTAGGGGGACTCTGATTGAGGTGCACAATGTTCTGAGGGGCATTGACAGGGTAGATAGGGAAAAGCATTTCTCCTTAATAAAGGGATCAATAACTGGGCAGCATAGGTTTAAGGTAAGGAGCAGAAGGTTTAAAGGGGATTTGAAGGAAAATATTTTCATTAAAAGAATGTGGGCATTTGAAACTCACTGCCTGAAATGTAGAAACATTGAAAACAGAAGCTGAAGTAGATCATTTGGCCCTTCGACACTGCTCCACCTTTCAACATGATCATGGCTGATCATCCAACTAAGGTTCCTGCTTTCTCCCCATACCCTTTGATCCCTTTAGCCCAAAGAACTATACTTAACTCCATGAAAACATTCAACCACTTTCTGTGGCAGAGAACTCCACAGGCTCACCACTCTGGATGAAAACATTTCTGCACATCTCAATCCTAAATGGCCTATCCCATACCCTTGAATAGTGATCTATAGTTTGCGACCACCCAGGCATCGGAAATATCCTTCGTGCATATATCCTGTCCAGTCATGTTGGAATTTATAGGCTACTGTGAGACACCCCCCTCCCCTTATTCTTATAAACGCCAGTGAATATAGTCCTAAGTGATCCAGTTTTTATTTGTCAGTCCTGCCATCCCAGCAATCAATCTGGTAAACCTTTATTGCACTCCCTCCATAGCCAGAACATCCTTCCTCAGATAAGGAAACCAAAACTGCCCAAATTACTCCAGATGTGGTCTCATCACAACCCTGTACAATGCAGCAAGACATCCCCTGCTCCTATACTCAAATCCTCTTGCTATGAAGGCCAAACGTACCATTTGCCTTCTTCGCTGACTGCTGGACCTCCAATGCTCACTTTCATTGACTCATGCACAAAGACATTCAGGCCTTGTTGCACCACCCCATTTTCCAATCTATCATTATTCATGTAATAATTCAACTTTTTGTTTTTGTTCCCAAAATGGATAACCTTACATGTATCCACATTATACTTCAGCTGTCATGTATTTGCTCACTCACACAACTTGTACAAATCACACTTAATTTGTGTTAAAGGAAGGAACCTTCAAGACAGATAAGAACTACTTAGATAAGTTCTTGAAACACCATGTTTTGTTGTACCTAAGGGTCTCCTTCCCTGCTGTAAAAACTCTTATCAGCATTTCCTAAATCAATAATCTCCACCATTTAGAGCATGGGCAGCAGTTGGGAACTGTCACGTTCAAGTTCCCCTTCATATCAGATGGCTTGCTGATATGCACTTATTTCTGCATGATCTCTAGGTCAAAATCCTGGAACTCCCTACCCAGAACAGCATTTATAGGAACAAACTCACCACACGGGCTTCAGCACTTTAAAAAGGTAGCTCACCCTCTCAAGGAACAGAAAACTAAGGTTGGCCTTGCCAGCTCTGCCCATGCCCTGTGGGTGAATTTTAAAAGTCTCCAAATTAAATGAAACAAGCAAAACGTTATTTTTGTAGTCTTTCAGAGATTTTATTTTCTTCCTTGTAGTGTTGAACAGGGTGTTCTTTGATGGACCTGAGCTGAATAGTTGAGGAAAAAGTTGTAGCTTTGCCAGTACCAGATGCCATCCAAAGTGCAGATCAGTGAAGCGGTCTTAGGTCACCCCTCCACTGCAGAACACCACTGCGCAATGACATCACCCTTCACTCACCGCCACGCCCACGCAATGACGTCTTCAGTCTGGAATGGGTTTCCGGGGCGGGGCGGCAGCGCTCCTCGGCTGAATTCGGAACAATTCGGCAATACCGCTCGACTGAGATTGGAAGGATTCGGAGCCGCGCATCTGACCTTGGGAATCATTCGGCGGCCCTGCTCGGCTGAGCTCGGAGCCGCTCGGCTGAGCGAGTGAGTGAGTGACTGACTGAGTGAGAGAGAGAGACGGAGAGACAAGGGAGCCGCCGCCACCGCTGGACGGAGCGACGTCCCGGAGAAAAGAAACGGAGCCTGGGCTAGAGGTGGAGGCTTAAAGAATAAAAAACACGAAGATAAAGTGCTGTTTGAAGCGTTAAAAGGAGGGAACGTCTGCAAAGCATAACCGCCGCCGGGGCCAGAATAAATCTTAACGGCTGTAAATATCCTTAGTCTGAGAGACTTTTGTGTTAAAGGTAAGCGGGACGGCCCGGAGATAAGCTTAAATAGAAAAGCCGGTGGGAGTCTGGCTGCTCTTCGCCGTCTTGTGTCTGCCCCCAGCCCCTGAGTTTGGGCGAGGGAGGCAGAGGTATCCTCAGAAGATTCTTTTTTTCTCTTCCTATCTCCAGCCGCAAAAAGGGCAGGAATGTAGTACATGTCCTATTTTTGGGTGGGGATACATGCAGCTATTTTAAATATATCTCTTTTTTTTCTCACACATGCACAGGCACGGAGGGACGGGGTGATAAATCTCCGAATGCTGTCGAGTCCAGTTTACTACTGGAACTCGAGAGGCAACTGTTTCGTGGACATTTTTGCTATTCAGAATTTGGGCATTTTTTGTCGGCCAGATTGAGCCTTTTACACCCTGTCTCCTCCCCACACGCGCAAAAAAAAACTCAG
The DNA here is from genome assembly GCF_021869965.1 of Rhincodon typus. Lineage (NCBI taxonomy): Eukaryota > Metazoa > Chordata > Chondrichthyes > Orectolobiformes > Rhincodontidae > Rhincodon > Rhincodon typus. The sequence goes on from NC_063333.1 coordinate 30,084,095, forward strand.
TGCCATGTAGAGGTGGTTTTCTTTTAGCTTTGATTTGTATTCTCGATCTCTACCTTCAGATACATAAACTTGAATGTTCTTAGTGGCAGCTAAACAACCAGAGTTTGTTCTGAAGAATGCTGCATACCTATCTGTTTTTTAGTGCCCCTAGGGCGTGTATATTGTTTTGCCTCGTCTTTTGTCTGAAAGTCATGGCAAGATGACTGCCGTTTGACTGCCTTTTATTAATCATCTCCGCTTTAACTAGTTGAAAAAAAAGTCAAACTTTGGACAGTTTTAGGGACATTTGGTTCTTTAAGATAGTGAAATACCCTGTGTTGTAGAGATGCTAAAAATGATAAAACAACAGGCGTTTTTAGGCTTTGTGCTGTGCAAATGATGGACTGCGACCTATTTATATTTCATATTCGCATATGTACAAATAAGGAAATGAGATTTAGCAAGATTTTGTTTCTGTATTAATGAGGAAGATTAATTTTATTTCAGTTTTAAAGATTTATTTGTGTTTAGAGAAGTGTGAATCTACCTTCCAAAATGGATCAGAAAACTTAGGGATTCAGTTTTACTATTGACTTTCTGTCCACAAACTTAGTTTAGGTTTCTTAGAATTTAACCCAAGAAAATATATAACAAGTTTTATAAAACATTGCTTGATTCTGCAGATACTATTGCTTTTTGCCACCTTATGTACTGTACTGTGCATTGATGAATGATGGTTGCTAGATTGAAGCTATGGAAAAAGTACTAGAATTACTGCATCATCTCTTCAATTAATTGATCTTGGCTGGAATGACAGTAAGAACAGTAGTATTGATTCTGTAACAAATAGAATTCCGGAGAAACTCAGCAGGTGTGGTACAACTAGGTTTCTCCAGCTTTGTGTATTTTCGATATAATGCTCAAGCCTGACTCTCAACTCCTGACTAATCCCAGCAGGGGTTCACCGATGATTGAATGACTAACTATTTTTTCCTTTACTAGCATGGAGTCAATACTCCATTCTGAAGAAGAGTTATACTGGACTCAACATTAACTTTGTTTCTCAGCCGATATTGCCAGATCTGCTGAGTTTCTCCTGCATTCTTTGTATTTGTTTCAAATTTCCAGCATCTGCAGTATTTTTAATTTTGTCTAGGTATTGTGTCTCCCTTTTTATTGATGAACTTACCGCAGCTCACCATCTCAACTTGTATATGAGTAGTCAGTTAGGGCCACGTGCCATAAGTGAAACAGTCATTGCATCACAAGTCAATATAAGAGAAATAAAAACACACGGATCAGCCGGCATCCACCTAAATACCAGAAAAGACCATGGCAAGAACAGCCCTATCAACCATGCAAAGTCCTTCTTACTAACGTGAGGGTTTGTGCCAAAATTGAGTGTTGGCCCGTGGGCTAGTTGAGTAATAGTCTTAGTCATACTCATGGAATTGTAGCTTATGGACAAGGTCTCGGATACCAGTGCACCACCACTGGATATGTCCTGTCCCACTGGCAGGACAGGCCCATCACAGATGATGGTATACAATGGGGCTAGTTTTTTCTTGGGAGTCCTCAACATTGATCATGAACTCAACAAAGTCTCATTGCATCAGGTCCAACAGAAACAAGGAAACCACCTGCTGATTGCTCTGCACTTCATGTTGAACCAATGACAAGGACATACTCTGGGCCAGAAACTTCAATATCTGTCACCAACAGTAGCTTAGTAGTGCCACTACTGACTGAACTGGTTGAGTTCAAAAGGACATGGCTGCTAGACTGGATTTGTTGCAGGTGGTGCGGGAACCAACAGAAAGGAACAACCAATCTAGTTTTAAAGGTAGGTGTGGGACCCTTAAAGGATTCATCTGTGGAATTGATAACGGAACAAGGAAATGACACATAATTTAAACCAATATTTTACATTGCTGTTCACAAAGGAGGACACAGTAAAAATCCCAAAGGTAATAGATAAGCAAGGTACTAATGGAGAGAAAGATCTTTTAAGTCTCTTTCACAAAATTTGAGGTATTTGGCAAACTCATAGGACTGAAGGTAGACATGTTTCTAGGACCCGATGACCTGTGACCTGTGTCAGAGGTTTTACGTGGATGCATGGTTGAAATATTCCAGAACTCAGTGGATTGGAGAAGGGTTTCAGTAGTTTGCTAATATGTTGCCACATTCAACAAAGGAGCAAGACAGAAAGCAGGAACTGTAGGTCCCTTGGTCTAACATCTGTCATTGGGTAAGTGCTAGCAACTCTACAATGAATGGATCAAATCTAATCTCTGCAGTTCTGTCACATCCAAATGTGAATGGCAATTGACACTTAAATAATTAATAGGAGGAGTAAATTCTTCAAATATCTCCATCTTAATACAAACATAGACAAGAGAGCTGAACTCCAGAGGTGGGGTAAGACTGACTGCCCTTGATGTTAAGCATGTACTGTGTGTGGGATCAGTGAACACAAACAAATTTTGAGTCTATGGAAATCAAACCTAAAGTATTCCACTGTGCAAGTTAGTACCTAATACAAAAGAGGGTTGTTTGTCAGTCACCTCAGTCTAGGTATAACTGCAGGAATTTGTTAGGGTTGTGTCCTGGGCCCAACCATCCTCTGCTGCTTCCTTCCTTCCATCATTAGGTCAGATACAGGGATGTTTGCTGATGATGCCACTATGTTCAACATCAGTCATGACTCAGATGCTGAAGTAGCCTTTGTCCACGTGCAGCATGATCTGGGCGTATTTTTTTCCTGGCTTGGGCTGAGAAGTGGCATACACAATTTGGTGTATGTTAAGAGTATATAGAATTAAAATCCCATGCCTTTTTATATATTTACAACAGAAAATTATCTCTGCTTTGGGTGTCTTGCTACAGCTGTTCATAATCTAGGATATCAGTCAGTTATTTTTTGCATATATTTTCCGTTTATGTCTTGAAATACCTTGTGCTATAATATTACCTGGTAAATGTTTTTACAATATATTTTATAATGACTAACAAAAAGCTTAGGCTTAATCAAAGTAAAAAGAGCAAACACCAATTTGTTGGATAAAGCTAATGTCATGTCTATATCGCAAAGGTTCCTTTCTATATATTTCTGTCAAGCATTATTGTTTGACTGGGTTATTGGGTAACCTGCTGATAGGTGGACCAGTATGCTATTGCTTAGGTTTGTTGGGGGGCCTGCCTAATGTTTGATGTTTAGTCATTTCAATGAGACAAGAAACCACCTGATCCCTTGGGTGATGGCAGGGGAGAAAGAATTCCGTAACATCATTTGGAGATGAACAGATTTTGCTTGTGTCCTGGCAAATGTTTGTCCTTAACTGTTGATTTGATGAATCCTGCACTTCCCCACTTGCATTATTGTCTGCATCCGTAAGTGCTGTTGTATTTAGTCACTTTAGCCCATGCCTTTCACATAGTCTGCATCAGAAAATTAGATCACGTAGGATTCCGGCAGAGCTTACCAACTGGATACAAAATTGGTTTGACAGTCAGAGACAAAAGGTGGTTTGAGGGTTGTTTTTCGGACTGGAGGCCTGTGACCAACGGTGTTCCGCAGGGATCGGTATTTTCTACTTTTATTTGTCACTTAGTAACGATTTGGATGAAATTTTAGGAAATATGGTTAGTAAGTTTGTGTATGACACCAAAATTGGTGGTATAGTGGACCGTGAAGAATGTTAAGATTACAAAGAGATCTTGATCAATTGGGTCAATGGGCTGAGGAGTGGTAGATGGAGTTTAATTTAGATATAGGCAAGGTACTGCATTTTGTTAAAACATACAAGGGCAGAACTTATATAATTAGTGGTAGGGGTCTGGGTGGTGATATAGAACAGAGACACCTAGGGGTTCAGGTACATAATGCATCTCATGTAGACATGGTGATTAAGAAGGCATTTAGCACATTCGTCTTCATTGCTCACTCCTTTTGAGTATAGGAGTTGAAATGTCATGTCATTGGTGAGGCCTCTTCTGAAGTATGCAGTTCTGGTCACCCTGCTATAAGAAGGATATTTTTAAATTGGAGAGGGTTCAGAAAAGATTTGCCAGGAATGGAAGGTTTGAGTTACAAAGATAGGTTGGGACTCTTCACTGGAGCGTAGGTTGAGGAGTGACCTTAAAAGGGGTTTATAAAATCTTGAGGGACGTAGATTAGAAGAATAACAAGGGTTTTTTTTCCCTAGGGTGGGGGATTTCAAAACTAAGGGCCATATTTTTAAGGTGAGGAAAAAGATTTAAAAAGGACATGAGGGGCAACTTTATTTTTAAACAAAAACGGTGGTTTGTGTGTGGAATGGACTGCCAGAAGAAGTGGTTGATGCAGGTACAGTTACGATATTTAAAAGACATTTGGATTAGTACATGAATAGGAAAGGTTTAGAGGGATATGAGCCAAATGCATATCAGTGAGATAACAAGGTGTAGAGCTGGATGAACACAGCAGGCCGAGCAGGAAGACTGACGTTTCGGGCCTAGACCCTAGGCCCGAAACGTCAGCCTTCCTGCTCCTACGATGCTGCTTGGCCTGCTGTGTTCATCCAGCTCTACACCTTGTTATCTCAGGTTTTGCAGCATCTGCAGTTCCTACTATCTCTGCATATCAGTGGGACTAGTTTGGTTTGGGAACATGGTTGACGTGGACTGTGACTCTGACTTATTGGACTCAAGGGTCTTTTCCGTGTTGTATGACTGAGTCTTAGCCATCAACGTGTTTTTTCATGTTTTGTTGAGAAAAGTGATAGGTCACGAGCATCAATGAGATAAATAAGAGTTGGCCTATTGCTAGAATTGATTGAGAAACAAGTGCTGGCTGGTTCAACTCCTTTAATGCTTTTTGACTATACCTTAGGCAGATGTGAAAGGTTCCTGAACAGACATTTTGAGCTTTTGTTGAATTGTACGACAAAAAGATGGCACCTTTGATTCTGCTGCTCTCCTTTATTACATTGATCTGTCAAAACCTGAGGTATTCTCAAAACTTTAACCAATGATCAACTCACTCAACCGTAGTTGGTCAAGGCTTTAGAGTTCTGTGTCACTGTCTAATAGTCTTCCAAACTCCACACTGAAAAAATTACGGCTGCTTAAAATGTCTGCCACCACATCCTTCCTGTCCTTGATAATCTGTCAACTTTGTGTCCTGCCAAATTAGTTTCCATCTCAGCCCATGTCTTCAATCTCCTAATGTTAGTCCGTATGTTCATCTCTCATCTGCTGCACTTGGGCAGAACAATCAACTGATATCACTGGTCTCTCTAATTCTTCACCTAAATACCTTCACTGCTTAAATTCTTCACCCCTTCAAAAATTTCAGAAGCCACCATCTTCAAACAGACCTTTTGTTCATTTTCCTCTTATTTAAATCCTGAAATGGGAGTAATATGTGTAAGATCACATTGATCATTCACTTTTTGTTGCCAAAATTGTAGTGGAGGGCTTTTTCTTCAACTGCTGTAGTTTTTGTGTTTCTATGATAACATTAGATTGGGAATTAATGGCTAATGGCAAATGGCAATGATTAATAGAAGGTAGGGTTTGTTGTTAATGTGTAGTTGCTTTCTTTTCCTTCATCTTGCTGGCCAAAATCTATGATAAAGATATTTTGTAAGTATGTTCGTTCTAAGTGAGTTGAATGCTCCAGGTGGAAAATAAAACTGTAAAATTATGCATTTGAGCAGAGTTAAAGCTTCAACAAATTGCTTTTAAACCGGAGTCCTAATGTTGCTTTTACAATTCAGCTGCTGCAATTCCAACTGTAGCATCAGTAGTTCTAGTTTTGCATTTCTGCATTAACTTTCCCCAACATCAAGCATCATTGATGACCAGAAATTTGAAGTCATGCTGCTGATCTTGCTCTGCAATTAGATTAGTCACTGTAAAATGTGAAATAGCTCAGCAATGTAACGTGACCATTGAGAAAAGTGGACAAGCACATGGCAGATGCTGTACAAGTGATGGAATGTGATGTTGTACACATTGGTGTGAAAAATGGAGAAAAGTGTTATTTAAATGGCAATATGTCGGGAAATGTGGATGTACAAAGGGATCCGGTTGTCCTTGTACAATAGTCAATGAAAGTAGACAGGCAGATGTAGCAATCAATTGGGAAGGAAAATAGTATATTGAACTTCTGAACTCAAATCCTGTTGCAATGAAGTAGGGATATCTTACTATAGTTATACTGGGCTTTGGCAAGACCATACCCAAAGTATGGTGTGCAGTTTTGGTCTCCCTTCCTAAGAAAGGATATACTTGCCATGGACAGAAGGCAGTGGAGGTTCACTAGGCTGATATCAGGGATGGCAGGAATGTCCTATGAAGAGAGATTAGTTTGACTGGGCCAGTTTTCAGTAGAGTTTAGAAGGATGAGAGGGGATCTGATGGTAATGTATAAGATTCTATCAGGGCTAAACAGGCTAGATGCAGGAAGAATGTTTATTTTCCCTGGTTGAGGAGTCTAGAACAAGGGGACACACTCAGGATATGGTGAAGGCTATTTAGCACTGAGATGAAGAAAACTCTACATTCAAAGATTTGATTTGATTTATTGTCACATACTGATATACAGTGAAAAGTATTGTTTTGATTGCTAACTAGACAAATCATACCTTACATATCTACATCAGGGTAATTGAACAAAATGCAGAGTATAGCGTTACAGCTACAGAGAAGGTGCAGAGAAAGATTAACTCTAATACATGAAGTCAGTGCATACGTCTGATAACAATGGGGAATCATGGAATCCCTACAGTATGGAAACAGGCCATTCAGCCCATCGAGTCCACATCAACCCTCTGAAGAGCAGCCTACCCAGACCACCCCATCCCCTGTAACCCTGAATTTCCCATGGCTAACCCACCTAGCCTACCCATCCATGGATGCTATGGGCAACTTAGCAAGGCCAATCCATCTAACCTGCACATCCTTGGACTGCGGGAAGAAACTGGAGCACTTGGAGGAAACCAAGCAGACACAGGGAGAATGTCATTTAAGGGTGGAATCGAACCCGGGTCCCTGGTACTGTGAGGCAGCAGTGCTAACGACTGAGCCACTATACTGCCCTGTTCTTAAACCAGTTGGTATGTGTTTTCAAATTTCTGCGTCTTCCAAGTGAAACAGAGTATTACCGGGGTGGAAGGGGTCTTTGGCTATGTTGGTTGCTTTCCAGAGGCAGCGGGAAGTACAGACAGAGTCAGTGGAAGGAAGACTACTTTTTGTAATGGACTGGGCTGTGTTCACAAATCTCTGTAATTTCTTATGGTCTTGGGCAGCGCAGTTGCCGTACCAAGCTGTGATGCATCCTGTGGAATTCTGCACCACGGAAGGCTGTAGAGGTCAACTCACCGAATATATTCAAGAAAGAGACACATTTTTAGATTTTAAAGGCATTACGGAGAATGGGGAGAAAGCAGGAATTTGATATTGAGGTAGAGGATCCGCCATGGTCACGTTGAATGATGGAGTAGTTTGGAAAGTCCCACTGGCCGCCTCCTCCCAGTTTCTATGTAGATGTGACCAAGTGGCATGCATAAATTGAGTTATTGTTGTGCTTCAGATGTGTTGTAAAGTATTGAGGTTTAATCAAATTATCAAAAACATTTTCCTAGTTATGTTTAACTGTCATTCGGGTGACTTGAAGATTTGTTTTTGAAATATGATATCCTGGTTCCACTCGGACTTTATTGTTAAGTATTTGCAAAAGTGCTCATATTAGACCATAAGATATACGTGTAGAATTGCCATTCAGCCCATCAAGTTTGTTCTGCCATTTGATCACAGCTGATGTGTTTCTCAACTCAATTCTCCTGCTTTCTCCCCATTACCTTTGATCCCCATTACTAATCAAGCATTTATCTATCTCAGTCTTAAATGCTTCAAATTAAAATAAATTAAAATGCCTCATCAAAATATTTATTTTGCCTTAGCTTGTAATTGTGTATTTTTTATCTAGTCTCTCTCCTAGCTATGTTCTCTTGTCCAGATAAATTATTTCAGCCATGTTTTCTATTCAGTTCTCACCATCGTAATCATTGTTATTTGTAATTCCTGCTTAACGAATGAATTGTCCATCATTTTCTTTAATTTTCTTCTACTGACTAGAAAATATCAGTTTTACCAAAGTGTAGTTTTCCACCTCTGATTTGTTGATGATCAATGTGGATGTGGTGGACCTTTGTGTCAAATGCTTTGTTTTATTCCACAGTACTATGAATGAGTGCACCACCAGCTAAGGGTCTTTATCTAAAAGGATGCAATATTCATAAGAAAATGGGTGAATTCCTAACACACAGATAAAAACATATAGCCATTACAGAGGCATGATTGCAGGGTGACCAAGCCTGGGAATTGATTATTTGATATTTCAGAAAGACAGGAACCTAGGAAAAAGAGGTGCAGTCACTCCAATAAGGATGCTGTTTGTACAGTAAGGAGAGATGACCTTAGCTTGAAAGGATGAGATGTGCAACTGATATAGGAAAAGTAAGAAGTCACCTATGGGAGTAGTTTACAGGTTCCAGATATACAGGATATAGTAGTGGGGGGTTTTGAGAAACATGCAGTAATAATCATGGGTGGTTATAATCTACATGTTTTGGATGGATCAGGTTGACAAAAGAAATCTGGAAGATGAGCTTATCAGAAGTTTTTGGGACATTTTCTTCTAGCAGTATGTTCTAGAGCCAACCAAGCACAAGATATTCTAGATCTGGTAATGTCCAATTAAAATTGGATTGATTGATTATTTCATAGCCTTGAAAAATAAGGAAATAATTTGCATTCTGGATGGCATAAATAATATCTCTCAAATAATTGCAAATCTAAGGCAGGGAAGATCTTACAATCACCTGGAAAAGGTACAGTGAAAATTATTTGAGCTAAAAGCTGATAAGTCCCCAGATCCTGGTGAGCTTCATCCTAAGGTCTTAAAGAAATGATTCTACAAATACGTTAAGGGCAAAAGAATAACTAGGGAGAGAAGGGGACCCCTTAAAGATCAGCAAGGCCACCTAGTGTGGAACCGCAGGAGTTGGGGTGTATACTAAACAAAATAGCAATATCTTGAAAAATGTACATATTACAGAGGAGGTGGTGCTGGATGTCTTAATGCATAAAGGTGGATAAATTCCTGGGGCCTGATCGGGTGTAGCCTAGAAATCTGTGGCAAGCTAGGGAAATGATTACTGGACCCCTTGCGGAGATATTTGTATCATCGATAACCACAGGTGAGGTGCCAGAAGACTGGAGGTTGACTAACATGGTGCCACTATTTAGGAAAGGTGGTAAGGAAAAGCCAGGGAACTATAGACTGGTGAGACTGACATCAGTGGTGGGCAAGTTGTTGGAGGGAATCCTGAGGGACAGGATTTACATGTATTTGGAAAGGCAAGGACTGCTTAGGGATAGTCAACATGGCTTTGTGTGTGGGAAATCCTATCTCATTTACTTGAATGAGTCTTTTTGAAGAAGTAACAAAGAGGATTGAGGCCAGAGCGGTAGACCTCATCTATATGGACTTCAGTAAAGCACTCGACAAGGTTCCTCACGGCAGACTGGTTAGCAATGTTAGGTCACATGGAATACAGGGAGAACTAGCCATTTGGACACAGAACTGGCTCAAAAGTAGAAGACAGGGTGTTGGTAGAGGGTTGCTTTTCAGACTGGAGGCCTGTGACCAGTGTGCTGCAAGGATCAGTGCTGGGTCCACTGCTTTTTGTCATTTTACATAAATGATTTGGATGTGAACATAGATATGGTTAGTGTAGTGGACAGCAAAGAAGGTTACCTTGAAGTACAACAGGATCTTGATCAGATGGGCCAGTGGGCTGAGGAGTGGCAGATGGAGTTTACTTTAAATGTGAGGTGCCAAATTTTGGAGGGGCAAATCAGGGCAGGACTCATACACTTAATGGTAAGGTCTTGGGGAGTGTTGCTGAGCAAAGAGATCTTGGAGTGCAGGTTCATACTTCCTTGATAGTAGAGTCTCAGGTAGACAGCATAGTGAAGGCAGCATTTGGTATGCTTACCTTTATTGATCATTGCATTGAGTATAGGAGTTGGGAGATCATTGCGGTGGTACAGGACATTGGTTAGGTCACTTTTGCAATACAGATAGTTCTCTTGTAACGCGATAGTTACGTTCTTATGTGATCTTGCGCTATAGAAAATCACATTATAGGGAAATCGCTACAGAAAACTGCTATATCTGTACAGCAGCAAGTTCGCGTTATACAAACAGCATTTGCCATTAATCAATCGCGTTACAGCCAATTCGCGTTAATGAAACATGCGTCATAGCAGAACTACCTGTACTGCGTGCAATTCTAGTCTCCCTGTTGTAGGGAGGATGTTGTGAAACTTGAAAGGGTTCAGAAAAGATTTACAAGGACGTTGCCAGGGTTGGAGAATTTGTGCTATAGGGAGACGCTGAATAGGCAGAAGCCAGGCAAGTTGGACCGAAGGGTCTGTTTCCATGCTGTAGAGCTCTATGACTCCCCTTTTCAAGAAAGGAAAAGACACAAAGTAAGAAACTAAAGGCAGTCAGTTTAACATAATCTGCGTACTGTAAACCCTTAGCAGTGATGTCAAAGAAACTATTTTGCTGCAGACAACTTTTGTTTAATTATCAATTTTTTTTTTGAAATTGAACTGCAGGGGAAACATTGAGTTAGTCTGCTAGGTCACGTGCACTGGAAGCAAGTAGTTTAAAAATATTGTTTGCTAACATTATCTTTGGTCAAATTAGAGATTTGGAAGCTCTCTGCATTTCACCATATGCTTCACCTGATAAAGGAGCAGCACTTTGAAAGCCTGTGATTTCAAATAACCCTGTTGGGCTATGGCCTGATGTTGTATGACACCTGACATTTTTCATCATATAGAAAGTACTGTTTCAGGCAACCACAAAACTCTTAGAAAAGTTTAGTTTTATTTAGAATCCAAAGTCTGTTCTTCTGGTGGTATATGTAGGACAAATACTTTTTAGAAGAACTGTTGTTTTTCAAGCCAGATTAATGGCTGTAATATAATCGGTGTTTCAATGTTCCGTGGATACCTTGTTTCATAAAAAGGCAGGAAGGTATCTTTATCTTCCTTTTTCAACATTATTTAGTTACTTAGTGTCAAGTGAAAAATTAGGTAAATTTTGTTTTTTATGGTGGAAATGGATGAGATTGGTGTGGCAGTGGAATCAGACTTCAGTGTTGTACAAAGCCAAAATGCTGAAAATACTGAAACAGAAAAAGCTAGAAACACTCAGCAAATCTGGCAGCATTTGTAGAGAGAGAAATAGTTAATAAAATGTTTCTATGCTAATATTTTACAGGGTTGACAGCACGAGTCTCTGAGGAAATAAGCCTGTGCTTTGCAGTTTCACTCTAGTAACACTTGCTTGCTTTTCATCACTTTGTGCTGCAATTGCTTTCTGCAAATAAAAAAAGAAGAACTGGCTGTGAAAACTACAAATACACCAGTTTACAGATCAGAGAAGGAAAGTACAGTCATTCCTCTTTATCCACAAAATCAGTATTTTTGCAAATTCACCTACTTGTGCCAAAAAATAAGTAACCAGTTAATCAACATCTGCAGGCAAAAATTTCATATCTGCGACCACTTTCGCGGGAACCCAACAATAATTTTAAGCAGTAGGCAGCCATAGCATCTCATGGGAGATGCTCAGAAGCGAATGTAAGTCCAAGAATCATGGGATTCTGACAATGCAGAAAGAGGCCATTTGGTCCATCCAATCTGCTCTGACCCTCCAAGTAGCATACCACCTTTCCTTATCCCCATAACCCAGGTCCCTGGTGCTGTGAAGAAGCAATGCTAACCACTGAGCCACTGTGCTGTAATTTGCTGTTATATGGTATGGTTGATGCATTTTGAAATGGTCTAGAGGAAAAATGAAAAATATTAATTGTCGAATCTATTTAATTGTCTAATTTGTTGAATATTAACTTTTTTAAAAACTGTAAGTACAATCATTCCTCCCTGACTGAGTTCCATTCCTGAAAACCCCCACTAATGATGAATTAGTGAGTGCAGAGCTTAAATACTTATGGTAAAAATAGGGATAGGTTCCCCGACACCAAGACTATGATTTTTCGTCTTATTATTTTTGGATTAAAATAATACATGATACTGACGTTGTTAAAACTGAAATAGAATATTTAGAGAGTTTGGTAGACTCATTGCCGAATTCATGGCCTACAGCACTAGCCGACATACCACTTTGCAATTTATCTAACACTTTTAACTTTTTTACTAAGCTTCATCATCACCTATTTGTGCTTAGGCACACTAGTGTGGGTACCTGCTTGCACGCCCCTCCCCTAACCCATGCTTGAATTCTCTGAGCATCTCCCTCCCTCTCCCTTCTCTTGCATTGTCTCATTGACGTTTGTTGTGCACATCTTGCTCTCCCCCTCACCCTTCTGCCCTTTGCGTTATTGTGATGGCTCCCAAGCGAAGTGGTTGCGCTAGCGTGCTTAAGCGCAAGAAGGTGGTGATGAAGCTTAGTAAAAAGGTGAAAGTGTTAGATAAATTGCAAAGTGGTATGTGGGCTAGTGCTGTAGGCCGTGAGTTTGGGATCAGTGAGTCTACTGTACTCTGTAAATATTCTGTTTGTGTTAACATACTGATATTATCATTTATTATTTTAGCCCAAAAATAATGGGCGAAAGTCATAATCTTGGTGTCTGGGAACCTAACTTTATTTTCACTTAAGTGTTTAAGCTCTGCGCACACGAATTCATCATCACTGGGGTTTTTCAGGAACGGAACTCTCTCGGATATGGAGGAATGATTGTATATTTTTAAAAAATATTTTTAATATTTAATAGATTAGACAATCAAATAGGTTGGACAATTAACATTTTCACTTCTTTAGACAATTTCAAAACGCATCGATCATACCACATAACAGCAGATTACGGCACAGCAGCTTAGTGGTTAGCACTGCTGCCTCGCAGCGTCAAGGGACCCGGGTTATGGAATAGGGACGGGTGGTATGCTATTTGGAGGGCCAATTGGCCTCTTTCTGCATTGTCAGGATTCTTTGATTCTAGGTTATTAATCTTACCAATAAAACCAAAAGGCTAAACTGAATTTGAAAAATGTGAATTAGTGTCAGGCAAACATCAGAAATGTGATTTTTATTTTCCCTAGCTAATGCTCTTTTACAGAGTAGATTGAACTTTTCACCTCCATGTGGCCTATTTCTTTATCCTTGCACCGTATGGCTGAAATAGCGCTATGTCCTCCTTGTGCCCCGGAGCAGGAAAAAATTAATCACTTTTCCTTCCAATGTCCATTTTTCTTGTGCCTTAACATAGTATATCTCCCATTCTTGCCTTTCCTTGAATTTTCAACCTGTCCCAGAAATGGAGATAATCCCTAATATTCCGTATAAGTGCACTGACTCCTGCAGCTACTTTAACACTCTCACACATCCTGCTTCTTGTAAGGGCACTTCTATTACCTCAGTTCCTCCTCCTCCACCATGTCTATTCAGACAATGCAACCTTCATTGTAGAGCTTCTGATCTGTCTTCCCTTTGCTTTGTTCCACAATTCCAACTACTGTTTGAAGCTGTTGTCTGCCCAATCTAATCATTCACTTTTATTCTCCATCGTTCCTACTCAGTTCTAAATCACAATGTTGTTTGAATTCATTCACAGAAGTGGGTGTTACTGACTAGGATGGTGTTTTATTGCTCATCCCCAATTGGCCTGGATATGGTGGCCATGAGCTGCCGCCCTGAACCATTGTTGTCCTTGTGTGCGAGAAACAGCATCTTTCAACTGAACATTCTACAACCTTCTAGCCTCAACATTATTCAACAATTTTTGATAGTAACCTCCACCTCCATTGTTTTATTCTTTGGAGTATTTTCTTTTGTTTCACTCCTATTTCCTTGGTTTTTGAACAATAGCAATTTAGACACTGATCCCAGCACTGTTCAAGTATGACTCGCTCTCAAATATCCCCATCCTCAATGATGGGGAAGTCCAGCGCATTAATGCAAAGGAAAAGGCTGAATCATTCCCAGTGGTCTTCAGCTGGGAGTGCGGAGTGGATGATCCACCCTCCTCCAGAGGTCCCCAGCATCACAGCTGCTGGTCTTCAGCCAATCTAATTCACACCACGTGATATCAAGAAGCAGTTGGAGGCACTGGATATTGCAAAGGCTATGGACCATGTCAACATTCCAGCAATAGTCCTGCAGAACCATGCTCCAGAAAAAAATGATTTTTCAGATTAGGTGATCGAAATGTGAAAATGGCAGAACATCCCAGCTACTGTCTTTTGAAGTCTGCCAGGAGACACACCATTGTTCTGTCGTTCTCATGTTTCGATCACTTAATCTGAACTATCAACTTCTTTACTCCACCAGCATCCTACACCTACCACCCCACCCCAGTCCCTCCCCAAACTACAGCATAAATGGTGTCCCCTCCACACTTTACTGCAGCTTCGAAGAGTCATCTAGACTTGAAACATTAGCTTGCCCTCTCTCCATGGAAGCTGTCTGACCCACTGTAATCTCTAGCATTTGTCGTTTTCAGTACAGATTCCAACATCTGCAGTAATTTGTTCCTACATTCTGGCACAACAAGGAAGATAGTTGTGCTTTTTGGAGATCAGTTCCAGGTAATCTCTGCAGGGTATGTATTTTTAATCAGTCCGTTCAGATGTTATATCATGCCTCTAGACCACCCAAACCCAGACCGCTTTACTCAAAAGTATGGATGATCCGACAATCTTCAGCTGCTTCATCAACGACCTCCCTCCGCCATCAGGTCAGAAGTTCGGATGTTCAGATGGTCACACAACATTCAGCCGTCCATATCCAAATGCGCAAGACTTGGGCAATATTTAGGCTTTGGCTGAAAAGTGGCAAATAGCATTCATGCCGCACAAATGCTAGGTGATGACCATTTCTGGTAAGAGATAATTTAACCACTGACATTCATGGCATTACCAACACTGAACACCACCTCTTTCCCCCTCCCCACTCACCCACACAACACCTCACTCCTAACATCCTGGGGGTTACCATTGACCAGAAGTATCTTAACATCCATGGTAGAGGGAGTGAATGTTTGAGGATGTGATGCCAATCAAGCTGGCTGCTTTGCCTGGTTAGTGTCAAGATCTTGAATGTTAGAGCTGTACTCATCCAGGCAAGTGGGATTCCATTCCCCTCCTGTCTTGTGCTTTGTAGGTGATGGGCAGGCTTTGGGGAATTAGGAGATGAATTATTCCTAGAAGATTTCTCACCTTTGACCTGCCTGCTCTTGTAGCCACCTTACTTAACATGCCTAGTCTCGTTTAGTTTCTTAGTCAAAGCGCCTCACTTCCTTTATCTCAAATTTGAACTTTGAATCAACAGTTAGATATTTTCCATTGTCCACTTAACCAAAATTCCTCATTGCTGGCACAATTTTTGTGAATTTCTTTTGCCCCTAAAGTTAGGGTCTGTAAATGTGAAACAAGTCATTTAGTTCAGCTATTTTGTGTCTTATTGGTGCTCAGTAGCAGGTTAAAAGCCTGTAATTTGTTTTAATTCAAATGTGCACCTTGAAAAATAGTGTAGCTCTGAGTTAACGTTGTTTTGAGGATGTCATCTCAAATATCATATAATTGACTGGACATTTTTATATCTTGAACATTTTTTTAAAAAAAAGCAATTTGGAAAGCCCGAAACACTGGGTATGGCAACAGAAACTGGAATTAGAATTTTAAAAACTTTGAAAGGTCCCATGATCCAATTTATGTAAGCAATAAAGCTATTAAATTTGGTCACTGACAGAGGGGTTTGCCAGGAGCAACAGCCTTTGCCCTCTCCCTCTTAGACTGAAATCTCTCTTTGAAAGTTGAAAACTCACTGGAAGACTGCATCACCCTGAGTGGAGGGTTCTTAAAGGGAGAACTCTTCATTGCTGCTACTTATTGCCTCCAGGAAAAAGGAAGTCAGCTGGCTATACCAGATGAAGAAATAAAAATGACATCGCTAACAGCTTGTGAACAAAGTGGCTATAGCTACAGACCAATTTTTGACTAATCTTTGAATTTTATTTCTAAATTTAGCTTTTAGTTGGTGACAGTACTTAAGTTTATATTTTCTTTTGGCAACCCAGAGATTGTGTGCTTGCTTTTTTCTCAACAAGGGTAGTTTTATATATTGCTAACCTTTCAGTAGTCTTTTGCCGGAGTATACTTTGTTTGCGTTAAAGTAGATATGTATTAATAAAGGCACAAGGCTGACTAATTGCAGACATTGAGCTAATGTTGCAGAGTATGTCTTTGGCAATATCATTTCCCCATACAGTCAAACTTTGCTGTGACCATAAGCAGTCAAGGAGTGGGAAGATGTTAGCTGCAGACAGCATTAACTAAATCAGATGACCCCCTTCAAGTGTTAGAATTGTAATGTCGCTGGAAAATGTATAAATGAATTGTACCAGATCCTTTTCAAGCGCTTCTCATGTTATTTACAGTTGTTCAGTTCAATTATTTCTTGTCTGTTTCCCTTTTGATCTAACAGGATGTGGTTTGTGCACTAAAGTGGTAAACATTGATGGATGTACTTGATATGTATATAATCTTGGGATGCAAAATGTAATAAAGCATTCCCTAACTTTGTTTAATTTTTGCCGGAGTATTTTAATCTTTTAGGAAAGAAGGTTAATAAAATTCACCCAAAATTTATTTGACTGCTTTATTTAAATTTTTTTGTATTGTCTTTTTAGCTGGAAGAAAATGTAAATCTAGTGGGAAAATGGTTTTACTACTCATCTGTTACTTAAATGTTTACATAGGCAGAGGGTCTGTAATGCTGTCATTTTAAAATGGATGACTATAATTCCAGTCGTTTTAAAGCTTGCCACCACCCAGGACAAAGCAGCCTGCTTGATTGGCAATACATCCATTCTCTCCACCACTGATGCTCAGTAGTAGCAGTGTGTACTATATACGAGATGCACTGCAGAAATTCACCAAAGATCCTCAGACAGCACCTTCCAAACCCACGACCAATTCCATCTAGAAGGACAAGGACAGCAGATATATGGGAACACCACAACTTCAAGCTCCCCTCCAAGCCACTCATTATCCTGACTTGGAAATATATCACTGTTGCTGGGTCAAAATCCTGGAATTCCCTCCGTCATGGCATTGTGGGTCAACCTATAGCGCATGGACTGTAGTGGTTCAAGAAGGCAGCTCGCCACCACCTTCTCAATGGCAACTAGCAATCGGTAATAAATGCTGGCTAGCCAGGATTCCCACGTCCCACAAAATAATTAGATGAATTTTTTCTAAAATTCATCATGTGTCATTCCAGAAGAAAAGGCTAATTGCACCCTGACTGTTTGGAAAATTTTACTTGAGTGGGAATCTGGTCTCCACTTCCCGGTCTGATATTTCTGTGAGGAAACCAAATTGCTGTTCAGAAGTAAAACCAACCTATCCTGTACTGTAGGGAGGAATGGGAGTGTCTATAAAAACATTAACTTGGGAATTGTTGGCTTCTTGATGAGTCAAAATTTCTTAGAGACCTCTACAAACAAGTTAATTTAAAATGAGCCTGATAAACCTCAGGTTCTGTAAGAATGTCAGCAAATAATTTGTCTACCAAATCAGTGACCAATTCATGAGTATTGAGAATCAGGTTAGGAAACATTAATTTCGCCATCTAAAAGAAAGGATGCTTAGATCGCTAAATTCAATAATCAAAGATGCTTCTGTTTTGTCTGGATGATTGTTTATATAGTTAATGAATAATTGATTGGACATGTGTTATGAATGACAGGCTATATAAATATTGTGGTGACAAGAATAGGTGAGAGGTTAAGAATCCTGCAGCAGGTACTTCACCTCTTGACTCCCAAAAGCATGCTCACCACCTTTAATGCAAAAGTCAAGAATGTGATGGAATTCTTCGCTTTTCCTGGATGAGTGCAGCTCCAACAACACTAAAGCTTGACAATATCCCAGACAAAGCACCATGGTTGATTGGTACCACATCTACAAAATTCACACACCGCACCACTGATACTTAGTGGGTACTATTTACAGGATGCACTGCAGAAATTCACCAAGGCTCCATCCAAACTCTCGTGTTGCAGATACATGGGAATGTGCAAGTTAAAAGCTAAGTATTGCAGATGTTGGAAGTCTGAAATGAACACAGAAAATGCTGGAGAAACAAAGTAGGTCTGACTGATTTGGGGAGAGAGAAACTGAATTAACATCTTTAGACCGAAAAGACACTTCAGAAAAAAAGAGGGGCCAGGCCTGCTGAGTTTAAACAGCATTTTCTATATTTTTTCCACGTGCAACATCCATGCAAACCATTCACCATCTAGACTTGGAAATACATTTCTGTTCCTTCGGTGTCTCTGGGTTAAAACCTTAGAACTCCCCCTCTAACAGTGGTATGGGTGTACCTACACCACATGGATCACAGTGCTTCAAGAAGGCAGCTCATCACCACCTCGAGCAACTAAGAATTCACAATAATGTTGGCCCTGTCTGTGGTGCTCTCATACGATGAATGATTTTTGTTTTCTTTTAAATATCCTTGTGGGTTGCACTTGTAATGAGGAAAACAACCTTAATAAGTGCTTATATAGATGACACTGTGTGGAACTGGAGGAACACAGCAGGCCAGGCGGCAGCACCAGAGGAGCAGGAAAGTTGATGTTTCGGGCCAGGACGTCCTGACCCGAAATGTCAACTTCCAGCTCCTCTGGTGCTGCCTGGCCTGCTGTGTTCCTCCACGTCCACACTGTCATCTCTGACTCCAGTATCTGCAGTTCTTGCTATCTCTTAATAGGTGTTTATAATGGGCATCATTGTAATTTGGAAGATGTTTAGTATTTCTATTAATCAACAGGAGAACACATTTCAGTGCAAAGTATAAGTCCAAGTAGGATGCCATTTACACAACCTGATCACTGGAGCAACAGAAATGCGCTACAGTTTCTTGTTCTGTGTGCATCAGTAGGGTGAGGGGTTATTCCTGAAGTTTTGAGAAAAATGCTTCTCATTGGCTAATTGAGCTGTGAAGGCAAGAAATCCCTGAACGATATAGGAGATGGTTAAAGGAAATCTATCCAGTGTTGAACAGTTTTTAGTTAATTAGGGTGGTAAAGTGTCAAAATAAGCCAAGTACAGGTGAAAAAGGAAACTGAGCAAATATAATGACAGGATGTTGAGTTCACCATTTAATTCAGCTTGGGTGGGATTGTCTGTAGACAAGGATGTGGCTTTGGTGTTTGCTAAAACTAATCTGGCCAATGTACAATTGAAGGAAATTGTAACTCCTCTATACCTTAATGTCAGGCAGGCAGGCAGGCAGGCAACCCTGTGTGTGTGGATGTAGAAATCTTTTTTTAAAAATTCTATTGCAAGTTTACTTTATAAGTGGAGTATGGATTGGCAGAAGAAAAATACATGCCGAAGTAGATTTATTTTAAAAATTTCTATTTAGTTATGATTTTGTAATAGCTTTGGACACTAATTGAAAGAGTTCAGTAGTTTTAACCAGGAACCTGTACTGGATGAAAAATTTGCGGGAGTGATTGCAATAAAATAATTGAATTGAAGTTATTGTAAATTTTCAAATTGTTGTTGGCCAGGAAATAGCTAAACTGTAACAATGCTTTTGTAAGCTCACAGGAAGTTGAGCTCAATAGATTTTTCTGTCTAAAGCTGAAAAATAAAAAGCATAACCAATTAGTTTTGTGTTGAAGATTGCTTCCTATCAATTCTTGGCCAAGCTAATTGAATTCTTTTAGATTTTGGGTGTTTATGACTACTGTTGCACAATATAGGCCGTTGATCATTCATAAGAAATTTTGAAATAGTTCATTAAGGGTGGTACGGTGGCTGAGTGCTTAGCACTACTGTGTCACAGCGCCAGGGACCCGGGTTCGATTTCACCCTCGGGCTACTGTCTGTGTGGAGTTTGCACGTTCTCCCAGTGTCTACGTGGGTTTCTGCCAGGTGCTCTGGTGTCCTCCCACAGTCCAAAGATGTGCGGGTTAGATGTATTGGCAGTGTAAAATTACCCATAGTGTTCAGAGATGTGAAGGTTAGGTGCATTAGGCATGGGAAATGCAGGGATAGAGTAGGGAGATGGGTCTGGGTGGAATGCTCTTTGGAGGGTTGGTGTGAACTTGTTTGGCCGAATGGCCTGTTTCCACTCTGGGGATTCTACTCTAAGTTTAAGAAGTAGCAGTTTCAATATTTACATTTTTTAGTTAAACAGAAAAGGTATACAACTTGTGACAATTGAGGATGGTTGACTGATAGATAAAAGATAAAGTTGTCATGGTTCCAGAGGACCATAGGGCTGCTGTCTGTCTTTCTCTAAAGAGAGAGTTGGTGGTTTAACCTGAGGATCACCATGCCTCAAATGAGGGTCATGGTTGAGAAGGTGGGACCTTCATGGTGACCTCAGTTCACTGATACCAGAGGATTAAAAGGCAGTTAGCATGGAGTGTGTTGATCTCATTAAAATTGTGAATGCAACGTCTAATGTTGCTAAAGCGTTGTAGACCTCTTCCTTTGGTTCTCTTGATCCATCTTCCTGCACAAGATTGTCCCCTATAAGTCTGGCCCTGAACACTTGTTGATGTACACTGTTTTTGGGTACGGCAATCTACACGGTGCCAATGAGTGCTGGACAACTACTCACAATTTTTAAAAAACCTTTGACCCCTTGCTCTACCTTCATCTGAAGGTTAGTTTACATTCTTTTTGGGAACAAAACTTTTATTTTCCTAAATACTACTTTACTGAAGCATACATATGGGTGCCAATATTTATTTAAAACCAGCCTTTGGAGTATAGTGACTTCAGTGGTATTTATTGTCACTTTCCTTTCAGCATTTTGTTGAAAATTGTGTGGGGAAAGTAATAGCTGCTGTGACGAGCTTTCATGCTGCACTGGAAATACTGGAACGTTTCAGTTTTAAAGGGACTACAAGTTTCAGCATTTCTCCAACATGTTGCTCTCCAATTAGCTTTTTTGAAACAGAAGTTAAAATGTATTGCTGTGCTCTACGTGGAAAGATTTGGATGCATATAGAACCTTTTCAAAATCTCTGCATGTTTTTACAACTAATTACTTTTTGAAATGTAGACACTGGTAACAATAGAATCATAGGAACCAAGGCAAGATCCCTCCAACTGTAAGGAACCAAATGACCAGATAATCTCTCTCAATGATGTCTAAGGAGTAAATATTAATCAGAAAAGAATCTGCCATGAATAAGTCTCCAGCAACAAGTAGCTGGGTATCTGAAGTATTATCCCCCTTATCTAAGGAAAGATATGCTGATGTCGGAGGCCATCTTTGTTTGAATTATTTTTCTGTTAATTGAATTCTTTTCATTGTATACCTGCGAAATCTTTTGTGGCTATTGAAGTCTTAAGTTTCTTTTGAATTTCATTTGTATGCCTGATTATGCGACTAAGTTTTATATTGGCAATTTCCATGATTTACTGTTTTCACGTCATCAACAGCAATAACAGTAACAAGTTTTCGGTTTTATTTCATTTCACATCCACCTGATTACCACACTTGCATCAAGTAAATGCTCTCTAAATCCATAGCTAAGACATAGCACTTCTGAGTAGGACTGTATTCAATAAACTGTCACTGATTTTGGTTTTATAATCAGATTGATCTTCAGATGCTAGTTAAGTACAGCCATTCTTTTGAACATTACACTTATAGTAAATATCCCTTCTAAATTTAGTACTGTAACAAACCTCTGAGTCCACCATGTTGTTATCGGTTGCTGTGGCCTCTTGGCATAATCAGTAATCTTTTTTGATATCACAAGATTTCACAAATTGAGCTGAACCCTGCAAATTGTACAAACTTGTCTATTCCAGGATGGTGTTGCTTATTATTAAAAGGGCTTTTGCAGACTTGTCAAACACCTCTGTGCATAGATCTAAACAATTTCAATAACAAGCATGCAGAAATGCTTGTGTTTGTGGATTCCCCACTTTAAACATTTACAACGAATTACAAAACCACATTAGTAAATATATAAACAATTGTCATTGTGTTTCTTGACAGAAGAAACTTTATTCGAAGTGGGCACAGGAAAACCAAACAATCCGTCCAAGGCTTTTAATAGACTTCAGTTTTGTTGCTGATTTCTCACTTCCCTTTTAAATGCTATTTTGCCACTGTGGAAGAAGAATATTTTCAACCTTTGATATCATCACCTCTTGGACTGTAGCATCTTGTCTTTTTTTGACTTGTAAAAGAATACTTTTGACTTCCATCCTTGGTTCTCCTTTTTCTTGAGGCTTTGATGGTCTGCTTCCAATTTTTGCTCTAATCATCCATTTTAGAGACAGTTTATTGGTTGCACACATTATACTCTTTGGACTAAAACGAGAACACTAGAAGTTGATGTCCAGCAACATTAACTTGCATTAATATAGCACCTATAAATATAACAAGACATTTCACAAGAGTTTACCAGAAAAAAATCGACACACCACCTTCAGTATCTGCAAATATTTTCCATAATATGGAGACTAGATGAACTGCACACTGTAGACGTCCAGTCATACAAGGTGTTGGACAATTAATCAACTTACTGGAGGAAGAGGTTCTACAAATATCCCCATTCCCAAAGATGTGGGAGCCCAGCACATCAGTGCAAAAGACAACCATCCCCAACCATCTTCAGCCGCTATTGCTGATTAATTGATCCATCTTGGTTTTCCCTGGAGGTCCCCAGCATTATAGATGCCAGTTTTCAACCAATTCAGTTCACCTCCCCATTTTATCAAGAAAATGTTCAAGGTACCAGATACTGCAAAGCCTGTGGGCCTTGACAGCTCTCCATCAATTGTACTGAAGAATTATGCTCCAGAAGTTGTTGCACCCCTAGTCTAGCTGTTCCAGTACAGCTGTGACGCTGGCATTTACCCAACAACCTGGAAAATTGCCCAGATACTTCCTGTACACACAGCAGAACAAATCCAACCCAGCTAGTTACTGCCTCGTCAACCTACTCTTGATCATAAGCAAAATGACGGAAGGCGTCATCACAATGCAATCAAGCAGCATCTGGTAATCGTCCAATTTGAGTCAGTGCTACTCAGCCCCGACCTCATCACAGCCTTCGTTCAAACATGGAGAAAGTAGCTGAATACCCAAAGGTACGGTGAGAGTAACTGCCCTTGACGTCAAAGCTGCATTTGACTGTGGCATCAAGGAATACTAGCAAAACTGGAGGCAGTTGGAATTGGGAGGGGGGGATCTCTCACTGGTTAGTGTCATACCTGGCACATAGGAAGATGGTTATGGTTGTAGTCGGTCAGTTATCTCCGCTCCGGGACATCTCTGCGGAAGTTATTCAGGATGGTGGCTAGACCCAACCATCTTCAGCTGCTTATCAGTGGCCTTCCCTTCGTCATAAAGTTACAAGTGGGGATGTTTGCACAATGTACTGCACCAATCACCATGATTCAAATTGCAGATAGTCCATATTATGGATGTCCAGCAATGCAAATTTATCCTGCTCGAGTATACTAAATTATGGTATGTCATGGAGGCTTGTCTTGATTTTGAATTTCTGGTGAGTCCTCTTCAAGCCATTTCAAATGCAGAGAAATCTATCTTCTTTCCAAAGAAAACAGTAGGTCATTGCATAAACACTTAGAGTAGCTCATTTAAAGAATTACATATCGATTACAATGCAGACCATTTGGCCCACCAATTCATTGTCTATCCTCCACAGTAGCAGTAATCCTCATTCAAACGATCAATTTTTCCCCCAAATCCATTTATTCTCTCCCCTTGAGCTGTCGAAAGAACATATTCTAGTATGCTGAATGGTCTCTGAACCATTAACTCTGGTAGTCTATTTGGACTGCCTCAGTCCGCTACAAATAAACCAAATCTAGATCTCATTCAGTTTGTGTATCCATATGTATTGCTGTTTTATTGCCACATAAATATATATGGTAAGAGCACGCAGATAGTCCATATTATGGGTGTACAGTAATTGTAGTACCTTATTTCTATCGCCAAACATCTACCAATATAAGTAATCACATAATATTGTCACAATGACAGATCAGAACTCAAGTTTTGGGAACATATTAAACTTTTAATTGTAATATGGGTGGTTCTTAAAAGGTGCCAAAGATAGCCACTGAAGTTATCTGAAGAGAGACCTTTGTAATGTTACATCTTGTAAAGTGTCAGGAAGCTTCAACTAGAAGGGCTTCAAAAAGAGACACGCTGCAAACTGAAATGTAATTTCCTGAGAGTGATCTCGGCATAGCAACGTGATTTGAGAAAACATTTTTATACAAGACGTATTACTGTTAATCCCCTTTGAAGAATTCACAAGAACACAGGTAAAAAGCCATGTCTCTTCTAATCCTTCCTGCCACAGTGTGTGGACTTCTGAGGTCACTTCATTTGGTAGCCACAACTTCTGAACCAGAAGTCAGTCTGTCTGCACACCAATTAACAGATGTGTGGTGTGCACAAGCGGCCATGCAGCTTAAAGGGGATATTGGTTAACAGCCACTTTCAACCCTGGTCTGCGTGTATTAAGTGTCACAGCTGAGAAGATACCAAGGCATCCCTGCACTGCATGTACAAATGAAGAGGAAGGGAACTTTCTCTCTTTGCTGTAGCCAGACAAGTGAAACCGCAGTCAAAACTGGATAAAGGCCTTCCTGCAGACCTGTAAAACCAAAAATCTTCACGTCAACCTCTTGCATATCAGCACAAGTACTATCCAACTTAATGCTGCAATGTTCCACTATATTATTCTCCAACAATCGAGAGACTGATGTATCTTTTCACTTATTTTAGCCTCTCTGCTTATTTCTGATCTATATCTGTTATTATTTCTTCTCAATTTATTAACTAATAAATATGTTCTTTTATTAACTGAAAGCCTGGTAAAATAGGCTAATTTTAAATTCATTTTGTCAGGGAAAAGTGTGTCACTGAGGGTAGGGGTCTTTGTATATTAGCCTTGTTGCAACCAACCAAGGCAATCGGTAAATAAAGAAGGTAGACTGACTTCATCTCTCCTCAGCTGGGATCTTGACCATGTAGTGCATCCTGTCTCCAACTGCAGTAAATTAGGAAGCCTTGTCGGGGTTGATCATAACAATATGCATGAAGACTATCCTGTTGTGCATCCGAATGGTTTGGTGCCCATGAATTTACTAATGTTGGGAATCCAAGAACTTGGGTCTGTAAACCCTTTGTAAATGTATGTCCTCAGGTTCATTGGACATGATTGGTGCATATGAATGTTAACATCCCTTTGATTTTCATGTAAACAGATTTGAACTGTGATGACAGTTTGGGGAAGGAAGCTGGTTAAGGTGAGTGGGAACAGCAACGTTGAGTCTGACCTCGTACAGCATTGTTGTCAGGCAATATCTGAACAGAATAGTTTTCAATAAATTGTATTTCAGAAAGAAGCACTTGGAAATCTTTAATTGCTCATTCCACTCGAGAGTGTGGTTTAGAAAATTTCTTCAGTGACCTGGCAGTAATATTTGATTCAACCCAGAGATTTGTGCCACTTCACAAAAGTTGGGTTGTGTAATTGTTTCCCTTCTAAATTTCTACTATTGTAGAATTTTTAATGTAGCACAAAAGTACCAGCAGTAACAGCCATGCAGTACTGTAGTGGATGTTACTGGACTAAATAGGATTGACTTGTCAAACAGATGATGCAAGTTCAAAACCTGCCATGATGATTTGAAAATTTGAATTCAGGTTAAAAATAAACATTAAGGTGTTATCATTAAAGGTAACCATAAAGTTATTGAATGTTCAGAAAATTTCAATTCATCTTTAAAGTGGCAAAACCTGGTATCTCATCTACCCTGGTCTGTATGAGTCCAGGGACTGATAATGGGCTTGGCCTTGCCTCTGTGACTTAGCAAACTACTGTTAACAAGCTGCAAGTATTTTTTTTTTCTTCATTCAGCAGATGTAGGTGTTGCTGGCTAGGCCAGCATTCATTGCCCATGGTTCTGGAAAACAGCCCTTGGGAAAAATGGGAAGAGCAATACACTTGGACCTTGCCAGCTATGCCCAGATTGTGAGAATTAGTTTTACTTTAAAGTCCTTTGTTTAATTAAATTTGGAAGTATTGGAAATTTTACTTTTCACTTTGACACACATCTCAGCCTTTTGGTGTACTAACTTGTAGTCTGCATCAAGGTCGGCAGTTAATGATCAGCTAATCCATTTTATAAAAACTGCTAGATTCAAAAGCATGTGGAACGCATCAAAGCTGAATTGACTGTTTTAAAGCTTTTACTTCACTCGACTTGCTACGGATCAAATATGCATGTTGGTATAATGTCTCGGTAGATTTGACAAATATATGGAAGGCCTTGTCAGTCTTTCATCAGTGCCTGTTTTTGGGCCGGAACTTTGTCAGAAAAATTGGGTTCGGATGCACTACAGCAAAGATGAGCAGAAAATGAACTTTTTTGTTAGGAAGTATCACTTGTGTACCATTTACACAATTTTGAAAGCAATACATGCATAAGTTTATATGTACGGCAAACTAGGCATACTATGGCTGCCATATCTGCCTACCTCTGACTGCGCGTACAAGTAATTTATGTAGTCTTTACTAGATTTTTGGAGTAGATCTGTAGCTCAGGTTGTGGGTGTTGCGGTTGGTTGTCTCGCTGAGCTGGTTTGTTGTTTTGCAGACATTTCGTTACCATGCTGGGTAACATCCTCCGATGAAGTGTTGGTGTGTTTTCCGGCTGGTTTTTAAACTTTGGGGTCCGTTGAGATGGATTGTCTCACTTCCGGTTTTCCTTCGTAATGGAATGTGTATGGGGTTGAGTTCAATGTGTTTATTAATAGCATGCTTCGTGGAGTGCCATGCTTCCAGGAATTCTCGTGTTTGTCTCTGCCTAGCCTGTCCCAGGATCTTGGTGTTGTCCCAGTCGAAGTCATGGTTCTCCTTGTCCATGTGGATTGGGATGAGTGGGTATTGGTCGTGTCTTTTTGTAGCCAGTTGGTGTTCATGTCCTCTTGTTGTTAGTTTCCTTCCTGTTTGTCTGATGTAGTGTTTCTCACAGTCTCTGCAGGAAATTTGGTAGATGACATTGGTCCTGTCCATGACGGGAAGTGGGTCTTTAGTTCGGGTGAGCAGTTGTCGTAGGGTTGAAGTGGGCTTGTGTGCCACTCTGATGCCCAGTGGTTGTGGCAGTCTTGTGGTGAGTTCCGACGTGTTCCTGGTGTAGGGTAGTGTGATGATTGCGTCGGGGCGTGTAGAATCTTTCTGATGCTGTTCGTGTAGGAACTAAAGACCCACGCCCTGCCATGGACAGGACCAGTGTCATCTACAAAATCCCTTGCAGAGACTGCGAGAAACACTATATCGGACAAACAGGAAGGAAACTAACAACAAGAGTACAAGAACAACTGGCTACAAAAAGACATGACCAACACTCCCTCATCTCAATCCACATGGACAAGGAGAACCACGACTTCGACTGGAACAACACCAAGATCCTGGGACAGGCTACGCAGAGACAAGCACGAGAATTCCTGGAAGCATGGCACTCCACGAAGCATGCTATTAATAAACACATTGAACTCAGCCCCATATACCTTCCACTACGAAGGAAAACCGGAAGTGAGGCAATCCATCTCAACGGACCCCAGAGTTTAAAAACCAGGCAGGAAAACACATCAACGCTTCATCGGAGGCTGCACTGAGGATGTTACCCAGCATGGTAACGAAACATCTGCGGAACAACAAACCAGCTCGGCGAGCCAACCAACCTCAACAGTCTTTGCTAGAATAAAATTAAGTAATGATCTTCATGAAGACACATTTTCATTGAAGAGCTTGAGAAGATAGAGTTCAGCGTGTAATGAGTAATGCTTGCTTTTATAGCTGATAACCCTAACAGTTTATTTTTCTAGTTAATTTGAAGTGAAGTTTGAAAGAGTGTTGAACAAGTTTTTGAGAAGAAAATTCTGCAGTTGTGCGCTGCTTAAAAACTTAAAAGAAAACCATTTACAGAATTATGTTGTCATTAAAAGAAGTGTAACTGATCACAAATATTTAGTCTGCTTGATTGGCAGTCTGCCATTGAACTGTAACAACTCACCAAATTTATTAAAATAGCGTCCCTCATCTGTGAATTTCTACCAAGTTGACAGCAGCAAATTCATAGTAATGTTAACATCTTCAAATTATAATGAACTGCCTCCAGCATGTATTGCCTTGTCTTTATTGTCACTGGAGCCATGTTCTGGAGTTCCCTGTCCAAACTATAATAAGCACAATCACTACAAGGGCTGCAGCAGTTGGATTCATTCCACTTTATTTGCCCTACACCAGTAAATGAGTGTAGTGTTTCCAGCGTCTTCTCGGTCCCTGAATAAATTGAGTTTTGAAAAGAATAAAACAAAACCTCCAATGCATCTGATTTGTCATTATAAGTTCTTTTCAACAAAAATACTTGAAAATAAAAGGATAGATTGCATCCTGAACATTGACTGAGTAATTGTGCAAAATATAGCCAAGGTTTTCTTCCACTTATGGCCAATTTAAAATTATTTTTCTTGTATTAACTATCTCCATAATCTCTCATTGTCCTTGTCTATGTTGTATTTCCCCAGTCCCTCCATATTGATTATAGCATCTTGTATACACTTTTTTCCTATTATTATAATTGAGCAGTTTGCTGTTTTGTCATTTTCTGGTTTCCATACCTAACATCCCCAATGTCAGGCTTGCCTTGTTGATGGCATTCTGCTTCTGAGTCAGAGGTAGCTGTACAAGTTTCAACTCTGAGACGAGTGCACAATCTAAGTTGATATTTCAGTGCAGTATGAGTGAGGGAGTGCTAGGCTTCAGAGCTGTCATCTTTTGGTTGAGGTATTAACCTGAGGCATTTGAGCAGCCCTCGCTTTTTTCCTGACCAATAACTTATACCATTTTCATTAGAGTGGATTAACCGTTTTTTATTGCATTGTTTGTGGGACTTAGCTATGCACACATTGACTGCTCTGGTTCTCTGCAAAACAAGTGACTACATTTCAATATTATTTAATGACATGATATTCTGGAAGGTGTTCTACAACTGCACAAATTTTCTTTCTTGCCATTCTGCCATCCACTCCCCTTCAAGATCGTTCTTAAAAGTACTTTGTGGAACTTTCTAGTAATACAACTTTATCTCCATCATCATCTCATCCCTTAGGGCAAGTTAGGCACTATGTGAATGTGATTTATTTTTTTGTTGCATTATGGTACCTGCTTATTTTTGGTGTACAGTTTGTTCAGTTATTTAGTTTGAGATATTGCATTGGTTTCACTATTTTGAACTACTTCAGAAGTTCTCTGCGTACCTGCTGTCAGCAAAGCCGCCTCAATTATTGAAATGTCTTCAACGGTAACTTCTACTGCAATTTGGTTATCAATTGTACTTGTATTCAATTTGACTTATTACATTGACCCTTTAATTCAATATCTTGAATTTAGTAATCAATGTAAAATTGACCACTTTGCTGTTAAAATGGATGTTCTGTTATCTTCATAGTAACGTGTTAAAATTGCATTGATACTTGTCTGATAATACCTGGTGCCACTCTCGTCTCTATAAATCAGGATTTCTCAACCATGGTCAGATGGGTTGTTGGTCTGTGAGATGTTTCCACAGAATCCTGCAAAAACAACTGGTACAAACTGTTGCAGAGAGTGGTGTACACAAGGACTGACCTAATTTGAAGTTATCACCAACAGCAACGAAAAACAGATTCCCTCAATTTATTTGGTATGAAACAGAAGCAAATGAATTGAAAATAGCTTTCAGTAGCTGTAGAGTCAACAAAAGTGTGCTTCCTCTTTACACCTCTCACTCTAGTGGGTACCAGCATTACTGGGATACAGGACTTGCTTCTCGTCAGAGATGGTATTGTTTATCTCTGTAGTGGAAAAGAATAAAATTGCATCAAATTTAGTTATTAATTGAAAGCATTATAGGCTGCCCCCAGGTTGCAAATAGGTTCTGTCTTTGGTCCGTTTGCAAATCAATTTGCCTACAAGTCGGAGCATAATGCAGAACAATATATAAAGGACAATCAGCTCCTAAGAAACAGTGCCACCAATCAACTAAACCAAGCGTCTGTAAAGAAGAGTATTTCTTAATTATATAACGTCAGATACTCCAATGCTGCATATTAAGGAACGGTTTTATTAAGACCATCGCCACCCTGTTAGCAGGAGATATAGACTGGTCATCTGTTCCTACCTTTCAGTTCCAGCCTCTTTCAATGCAGCACTCCTTGATTACTGCACTGGAGCTTTTACAATGGATTGCCTGGTTGCATTAAGTAAAACAAAAATAATAAATCTGTGCTTAAGTATAACTTTTTAAAGGGGAAAAGTACTTATACTCTTGGGCGGGTCTGCATAATTTTTATAATGACAGTTTAGAGGCCATGGAAGCAAAAATATTAAAAGTCATTGCTGTAAGTGATTTTAGTAGCTAGTTCTAATCAGATGGGTCCTCATTAGGCAAACAGGAACCACCTAGATGTAGTAGTTAAATGGCAGTAGTTGCAAATTTAAAATGGTATGTGCTGCATGGTGGCTCAGTGGCTAGCACTGCTGCCTTGCGGCACCAAGGAACCAGGTTTGATTCCAGCTATAGGCAACTGTCTGTGTGGAATTTGCACATTCTCCCCAAGTCTGCCTGCGTTTCCTCTGGATGCTCCGGTTTCCTGGAACAGTCCAAAGATGTATAGGTAAAGTATATTGACCATTCTAAATTGCTCCATTGTGTCCAGGGATGTGTAGGCTTGGTGAATTAGCCATGCTAAATGCAGGGATAGGCTGGGGCAGTGGATTTGGGTGGGATGCTGTTGGCAGAGTTGGTGCAGACTCGATGGGCCAAAGACTTCTATCTGTACTGTAGAGATTCTTATGGTTCCATATTTAAAAAGAAATCAGTTTTAAACACTTGCTTTGTGTTCTTGTTTCATATGAAAATCTGAACAATGCTAAATAAACATGTGGAAGTGTAATCAATTCATTCTTCAATGTTGAAAGTTCAGGCTGTATTTTACATGAAAATGATTGAAGGTTTTGCGTTATTGACAGGGAATCCTAGGAAGTAAGTGAGGTCTTAATGAAAAATTGAAAGTCATTCATACAAACATCAATCAAAGCAATGACAAATCCAAAAAACTGAAAGAACTGTGGATACTGTAACTCAAGAACAAAAACCAGAAGTTGCTGGAAAAGCTCAGCAGGCCTGGCAGCATCTGTGAAGAAAAAAGCAGAGTTAAAGTTTCGGGTCCGGTAACCCTTCTTCAGAACTGGGTCTGAGGAAGGGTCACCAGACCCAAAATGTTAACTCTGCCTTTTTCTTCACAGATACTGCCAGATCTGCTGAGCTTTTCCAGCAATTTCTGATTTTGGTCCAATCCAAAAAGACCCTTTGGAAACGTGCCTCTGAGAAGAAGGCAGGTTTCGGAGTAACAAGCCAATTTCAGTAGCTACAGGCACGATATTAAATTATTTGGAGATAAGCCGCTGAGACCAAAGACCCAACTGGTGCAGACATTTTTTTAAAAAAAATACATGACACAAAAAAAAAGATCTGAGTACCATCGCTGAAACAGAACGAAGAGCTTTGTGTGCAGTTTGCAGTTCTGTATGTAACCCATGTACAATGGCCTATGGGTGGAAAAGCTATTATAAATTTGCATGTTATCCTTAACACTACATAATTATTTTTGTTTTAATGCTCAAGTAGGAGTGTACTTATTAAACCTGCCCTATTTCATAGAATCATACAGTACAGAAGAGTCCTTTTGGCCCATCGAGTCTGTACTGCCAAAAGTATACTACCTATACCAGTCCCACTTTCCCCACACGAGTGTCATGACCCTGAACGTTATGATATTTCAAGTGCTCATCCTTCTTAAAGGTTGTGCCTACTTTGATACCTGATAAGCTACAATGTTGTTATGTTGTGTCTCCAGATGCTCACCGCCCTCTGAGAGGGAACAGTTTTCCTCAAATCCTTTCTAAACCTCCTGCCTTTCACTTGAAATTGCACCCCGTTGTCATTGATTCTTCAACTAAGTGGAACAGCTGCTTTCTATTTACCCTGCCCATGTTCCTCCTAATTTTATACACCCTGAGCATGTTTTCCCTCAACCTTCTCTGCCTCAAAGCAAATAACCTAAGCTTATCCAGCCTCTGTCCATGGCTGAATTGCTTCCATGCAGGTGACATCTTGGAGACTCTCCATTGCACCCCCCAACCTCTCCCAGTGTAATTACATCTTCCACGTGTGGTGACAAGAACTGAACCCAGTCCTCCAGCTGTAGATTAACAAAAGTTCTGTGCAGCTCCAACATGACCTCCCTGTTCTTATAATCTATGGCATGAATGGTAAAAGCAAGTGGTGGACAGACATGGTAAGCTGAAGGGCCTGTTCATGTGCTGTGCTGTGCTGTACTGTTCTATGTTCTGATATTGGATAGGTAGTTTTGTGATTCTGTATTTTTCACTGCTTTTCTACTATTCCTTTCAGATGACTTTGAAATATATCATTTATATTGGACTGATTTGCTGTTGCATGTGGGGCGGACTTGCCCAATCAGGTAACGTTGACTAAAGCTGTATATCACTATTTACTTAACAGATATTCAAACCTGAATATTCCCTTTAAATATCATTGTTTCTGATAACTCAAATGATTCCAAAAGATTATCAATTTAACTCACTCATCTTAACAGGGTTAATAATGTTCAAATGTTTTTTATTCCACGCTTCATCAACACTACAAGTCAGCCAAAAGAGCTATATGTGGCCAGCGCCTCATCAGAATGCTGGCTTTTTGCAACGTTATCTGGAGACATGGGTTGCCTTTCACATGTATGCTGACCATGCCCAGTTGTATCTTGACCTTCTCCCAACCATGCTATTGGGTCTGTGCCATCGAACTACATTGATACCTGATAAGCTACAATGTTATTGATTAAACATTAGGAAGATTAAAACTATTGTCTTCAACATCACCACAAACTCTGTACTTAACATTATTTCCTTCGCCGTTGTTGGCTGTTGCATCTCACTGAAGCAAATTATTCAGACTCGAAATTTTATTTGATTCTCAACTGAATTTTAAAACTCTTTATCTTTATCATAGCAACAGGACACTTCACTTCTGTAATGTTGTGCAGACACTGTGTTGCTTAAATTTTCACTTTGTCCTCGACAGAGTTGTCCGTCCTAGGCATAAGTCTGTGACTGTATTCTATTCCTTGCCGAGCATTAAACATTAAATGAAATTAAGTTTTGCATTATTTCACTGTTATGCAATTAATTAACACTTTAACTTATTTTGGAAACAAATAGAGGGGGGATATTATGGAAACATTTAAAATTATGAAGAGAATAGATAAGAGAAGCAGGGAGGTTGTTTCCACTGGTGGGTGAAACTAGAACTAGGGGCTTAGCTTCAAAATAAGGGAATGCAGATTTAGGACCGAGTTGAGGAGGAACTTCTTCACCTAAAGGGTGGGATTCCCTGCCCAGTGAAGCAGTTGAGGCTACCTCGTTGAATGTTTTTAAAGCAAAGATAGATTTTCGAACAGTGAAGGAATTAAAGGTTATAGTTAGCAGGACCGTAAGTGGAACTGAATCCACAAAAAGATCAGCCATGATCTTATTGAATGGCAGAGCAGGCTCGATGGGCCAGTTGGCCCACACCTGTTCCTATATCTTATGATAAAATATACTAGATACTGAACTGATGTTTCCTCTTCGTGACATAAATTTTGCTTATGACAGAACTGCTAAATGGTGAAATTGTGGGGAATAAAAACATTCTGGGGGCTACTTTATCTATCCCATTAATATTTTACACTTATTTTCTGTTTTGAATAACTGGTCCAGGATTTTAACCTCTCCTTATGGCCTATGTGTTGGTATAGTTGACTTTTTCCAACGTGGTATCCAAGATGTTTCTCACTACAACAAGTACCTATCATTGTAACTTACTAGACATGTTTGCAGCAATTTAATTTGCCTTTTTAAATGCAGATCCCAGTGAGTGTTTGAAAGCCAATGCCAAATCATGTGGAGACTGTATACAAGCTGGTAGAAATTGTGGATGGTGCACGAAAAATGTAAGTTTTCAATTATGGAAGTAGGAAATAGTACCAGATGTTGCTATTGATACAAGTAATCCTTATCAAGTTTAGATAACTTTCCTGTAATGCAGTACGTATAGACTATAAACATGTGTGAATGGTTTGTAAGTTAGAAGTTCACAGGCAAAAGTGAATTCGGCCTAAAACCTTTTGGCAACATTAGTGATTAAGAGCTACATATTCTGGCATGCTTGGCTTTAACATTTTATGAAAGCATTTAACCTATATAAAATATTTTTAAAACAAAAACTCAAATATTTTACATACTTCTCATTCTTTGATACATAAAACTGATACATACTTTGATACATACAAAAAAAATTTAAGAAATAGTATAACTATCTTTTTAAATATTTCATTATTCTTATCTAGTTGCCAGTGATTGAGGAAGAATGTGTAATGTTGATTTCTTTGAAAGAAAAGTATAGAAAGGAATTTTTAATAAAAGTAACAGGATTGGAACTGGGTAAGAAAAACAGTTGGGTGTTGCATAGAGCTGGGAATTAAAACTGCAACCACGTGTTGGAGGACAAAAGGGAAAAGTGCATCTTGAAATTCTGAAAGAAATCCAAGGAAGAGCGAATGAAAGATCTGAAAAGTGATCAGGAGTTGATGGAAAATGGAGAATAATGTATGAAGTTGTTCCATGAACTGATGAAGAAAAAAGCAACGAGACAAGGAATTTAAAACTAGAGAGAGCACTGGAAGGGGACAAGTCTGTATCTTTTTGTTTTGAGACATCTGACTGCCTTTCTTAAATTACAATAATGATTGGACTTCATAACTTTTTTAAATCAACCTGTTCAGAGATATTATTAGACACCTGTAGAGCAGATTTTCTAAATGTTGCGAGACTAAGTAGTTGTGGGTGGGAGGAATAATGAGATGCTAAATTGGTTAGCGTTCCAGTAGAATAGAATTACAAGTATGTCATCGCTCATATTTAAAATGGGCAGTCTTGAAAGTCTGCCTGTTCCAAATGAAGGATTATCTGCTTTCTGTGGCTCAAATATACATCTCCCAGCTCCTTACCTCGCACTACATTGTAAGTATGAAAAGAAATAATTGCTCCTTAATGAGGTCAGAAAACTAAAAATGTCCTTTTTTTTGTAGGGATTCTTGCAGCAGGGCGAACCAAACTCTGCACGGTGCGATGACATAGAATCATTAAAAAAGAGAGGATGTGAAGTTGAAGATATTGAAAATCCCAAAGGTTCACAACGTGTAGATGCTAATAAAGAGCTTACTGGACGTACAAGTGGCGAAAAGGTAGAGCTGAAAGACATTACACAGATCAGACCGCAGAAGCTAACTCTGAAATTACGATCAGGTATTTCCATAATTTGAGTTTTGTTACTTGATATAAACTGAGTTTAGTTTGTTGTGCACTGCTGCATATTATAGTCACTGAACTTTTCAAATATATGCCTAATAAAAATTATGGCAGATCAAAGTGAATTGGTGGTACGTTTCATTGGGTGTTCAGAATCAATTTTATATCCTAAGAAATTCCATCACCATCACGCACAATCGGTAGCCCTGCATTGTGTGCGCACCCAGTTGTGGGATTCTGGACATGTAAGCTGCCTTCTCTCCTTGATAGCATGTTTGTGGAATAAATATGCAGCTAGCTGATAGACATCTCAATTGCTAAAAGTTACACTATCTGAAAACTGTCCACATTTTGATCAGGACTTTGATATTCAAAATAGCCTGACGTGTTCGATAGGGAGAGCAGGCCAATTTTGATTTGATTTATTATTGCCATGTGTGCAGAGATACGATGAAAAGTATTGTTTAGTTTACTATCTAGACAAATCGTACCTTGCATGAGTTCGTCAGGGTAATAGAACAGCGTCCAGAATATAGGTCGCAACTTTGCAGAGAAAGATCAACTCTAATATATAAGAAGTCTGTTCAAAAGGCTGATAAAAGCAGGGGGGAGAAACTGTTCTTTAATTTGTTGGTACATGTTTTCAAACTTTTGTATCTTCTGATGAATGACTAGTCAATGAGATGAACCAGTTCTACTTTTTGGCAAGTGCTAGGCAATGACCACCTGCAACAAGAGAAACCTAACCATCACTGTTTGCCATCCAACTGCATTACCACCACTCTTAACATTCCGGGTTTTACCATCGATTAGAAACTGAACTGGACTAGTCATGTAAATACTATGGCCAAAAGAGCAGATCAGAGGCTAGGAATCCCATAGCGAGTAATTCACCTGACTGTGCAAAGTGTGTCCACCATCTACATGACACAAATCAGGGGTGAGATGGAATACTCCCCCTTGCCTGGAGGAATGCAGCTCCACTAACCCTCAAGAAGCCCTTTTAATGCACTTGTGGGATGTAGGCATCGCTGCTGGCAGTATTTATCGGCAACTGCCATTGCCGTTGAGATGGAGGTGAACTGTTGCAATCCACATGCTGTAGATAGACCCACACTATCATTAGGGAGGGATTTTGAGGATTTTGACCCAGCGACAGTGTGTAAACAATGATATATTTGGAAGTCCAGGGTGGCCTGTGCCTTGAAGGGGAAATTGCAGGTGACAGTGTTTCCATGTACCTACTGCCCTTGATCTTCTAGATAGAAATGGCCTTGAGTTTGGAAGGTGCTATCTAAGGATCTTTGGCTAATTTCTGCAGTGCATCTTGTAGTTAGTATGCACTGCTGCTACTGAGTGTCAGTGGTGCAGGCAGTGGATGCTTGTGCGTGTAATGCCAATCAAGTGGGCTGCTTTGCCCTGGAAGGAATTGAGCTGCTTGAATGTTATTCGAGCTGCAGCCATCCAGGCAAGTGGGGAGTATTCCATCACGCTCCTGACTTGTGCCTTGTAGATGGTAGCGGTGCATTACTTGCTGAAGTATTCCTAGCCTCTGACCTGCACTTGCAGCTACTGTATTCCTATGGCTAGTCCATTTTTGAGTTTCTGGTCAATAGGTACCCCCTAATGTTGTTAGTGGGGATTCAGTGATGGTTAACGCCATTGAATGTCAAGGGGCAGTGGTTGGTTGTCTTTTATTGGTGATGGTCATTGCCTGGCATTTGTGTGGCATAAGTGTTACTTTCCATTTGTTAGCTCAAGCCTAGATATTGTCCAGATCTTGTTGCATTTGAACGTAGACTGCTTGAGTATCCGAGTTGTAAATGGCACTAAACATTTTACAATCATTGGTGAACTTCTGTCTTTATGAGGAAGTAAAGGCCATTGATGAAGCAACTTGAGAGTTGATTCTAGGGCACTACCTTGAGCTCCTACAACAATATCCTGGAGCTGAGATGACTGACCTCTAACAGCTACAGCCATCTTCCTATGTCCCAGGTTTGACTTCAGCAACTGGAGTGATTGGCCCTGATTCCCGTTGATTTCCTTTTTGTTAGGGCTCTTTGATGTTACACTCAGTCACATGTGGCCTTGATCTCAAGGGCTATCACTCTCCACCTAAATCTCACTGTCATTGACACCATCCAGTACAAAGCAGTTTACTAGATTGGCACCACATGCGCAAACATTCACTCCTCCAACACCAATGCTGCTTAGCAGCAGTGTGTACCATCTGTAAGATGCACTGCAGAAATTCACCACGGCTGCTTAGACAGTACCATCCATACCTATGACCTCTACTATCTAGAAGGACAAGGGCAGCAGCTACTTAGGAATGCCACCACCTGCAAGTTCCATCCCAAGCCACGCTCCATCCTGACTTGTGAATATGTCGCCATTCCTTCATTACCATTGATCAACATTCCGGAACTCTTTCCCTAATGACTCTGTGGGTCTACCTGTATCATAGAGTCATAGAGATCTGCAGCACAGAAAAAGGCCCTTTGGCTTATTGAGTCAGTGCTGGTCAAAAACAACCACTTAAATATTCTAAACTCATTTTACGACACTTGGTCCATGGTCTTGTATGCCTTGGCATTGTAAGTTTACATCATTCCCCTTTGCATTGAATTCCCCTAGTGCTCTAAATTCCCAAAAAGCACGCACACAGATGTGGGTACAGGCACAGTCTCTCTTAAGATGTGTTCTCACCCAACGACTTGTGCGATGCTTACTGATCAAATAGACTGCAGTGATTCTGGAAGGCAACTCACTACCACCTTCACAAGGACAGCAGGATAGGGGCAATTTAATGCTGGTGCAGCTAACGATGCCCATATCCCATGAATGAATAAAAACCATCTGACGGTAGCTAGCAGAGTGTTCCATCTGCTTCTTTGCCTAATGGTCAAAAGTGTGAGGTTATGCACGTTGGTAATACATAGGCTATTTTCTGAATGGGGAAAGACTTCAGAAATCTGAATCACAAAGCAAGTTGGGAGTCCTAGTTCAAGATTCTCTTAAAATTAACATGCTGGTTCAGTTGGGCAGCTAGGAAGGCAAATGTAATGTTAGCATTCATTTCAAAAAAGCTAGAATACAAGAGCAAAGATGCATTGTTGAGGCTGTATTTAGTTCTGGTCTGACTGCATTTGGAATATTTTGAGCAGTTTTGGACCCTGTTCTAAGGATGTGTTGGCATTGGAGGGGGTCCAGAGGAGATTTACAAGAGTAATTCCGGAGGCAAAGGACTTGTCACTACAAGAGCACTTGAGGACTCTAGGTCTACTGTAAATGGAGTTTAGAAGGATGAGGGTGGATCTGATTGAAACTTTCAGAATACCGATAGGCCTGGGTAGAGTGGATGTGGAGAAGATGTTTCCACTAGTAGGAGAGACTAGGACCCGAGGGCACAGCCTCAGCATGAAGCAACAACTCTTCAGAAATAAGTTGAGGAATTTCTTCAGCCAGAGAGTGGTTTACCTATGGAACTCATTGCCACAGAGGGCTGTGGAGGCCAAGTTATTGAATATCTTTAAGGCAAAGATAGATAATTTCTTGATCAGTAAGGAATCGAGATTATGGAGAAAGGCAGGAGAGTGGGTTTGTGAAGCATACCAGCCATGACCGAATGGGAGAGTAGATTTGATGGGCTGAATATCCTAATTCTTCTCATATCTTATGGTTTTATGGTCTTTTACTCTGAACCTCAATAAATGGTTTAATTTCAGGTAATCTGATACTCTTTGCAAGGAACTGAAATAATCTGCCTCCACCACATGGAATGTATTCCAAGCCCTAATCACTCCATGCCTAAGGATGTTTTTCTCATGTCATTGGTTCTGTTGACAATCACTTTGAATCAGTGATCCCTGGTTCTTGATCTTACTGCCTGCAAGAACTGTTTCTCCCTATTTTTTTGTCCAGATCCCTCATTATTTAGATCACCCCTATCAATCTCAGAAGAGCTACATCTTCTCCAAATAATTGAAGTCCCTCCTCCCTGGAACCTTTGAATTTTTTCTGCACCCTCTCTAAAGCGTTCACATCCATCTTAAAGTTGGTGGCCAGAGTAGATGCCACCAGAGTTGAGTTTGAGCCAGTGTTTTATCATAACTACCTCTTCTTTTGTACTCTGTGTCCCTATTTATAAAGCCCAGGATACTATTTGCCTTATGAACTGTTTTCTACTGCCTTCTATAATGGTGGGCACATACCCCCAAGGTTCATCTGCTGCTGCACTGTTTTTAGAATTGTACTGTTTTGTTTTCTATTGCCTCTCCTTGCTGTTCCTATCAAACTGAATCTCCTCACACTTTTCTGCATTAAAGCTCATCTAGTTGTTTGCCTTTTGTCCCAGTTTGTATCCTTTTGCAAGTTAATGCCATCCTGTTTTCAGATTCTGTCCACAAGTTCTGTAAATGTCCCTGTATATCCAGATTTGGTTACTGAACTATATCAAAACAAGTTGTGGAGTCCTAGCAGTGACTATAAATCTTCCTCTGAGCTGAAAAGCAACCATTCACAACTACTCTATGATAAATCTTCTTGAATATGAATATTAGATTATAACGTACCTTCAGATTATTGGATTGATCTTGCTTTCCACGGTTGATAGAAAATATGGTTTTGGAAATATTCTGCAAGGCGAAGCCAAATCTGCTAATCTCTATATTTGGGTATTCAGATGTTCAACCAATTTGAATCCATATGCTAGAGGAGCCTTTGATTTCTCAAAGTTCAGAATTTTCTTCTCTTTGATGATAATTTATTTGGAATAGGATAGGGAAGTTATTATACAACATTCATTATCTTTTGTTAATTAAATGTTCCTCGTTTTAGCATATCAGTGTTAAAGTTTATCTGCCACCTTTTGAAGTGAAAATTTCATTTATTACTGTTTTATATGGTCTTCATCCCAAACCTCTAGCAGCTAGTTAATTAATGTTATTTTATAATTAAATGCACTAGTCAGTTTGTGTACTGCAAGCTCCCATACGTAGCAAAAAGGTAAATGGTCTCTGATAATAGTTAAGGAACGACATGTGAAAAATGCACCTGATTTTCTTCAACAGTGAGGCCTTGATTTAATTCTTACTCCTCAAAAGATGGTACTTCCTTATTACCATTTCAAAGCATCACTCAGCTGAGCATTTAACTTCAGTTTTTAGATTAGGACTGGCTGTGCCACATGAAGCAATTTTTATGTTGTACTTAATAAATTATTTGAGGAACTGAGTAGTAAAATGTTGGTTTCATGTCCAGGCCAAAGCCACCATTATTGGAGTTTGTTACACT
The DNA here is from genome assembly GCF_021869965.1 of Rhincodon typus. NCBI lineage: Eukaryota > Metazoa > Chordata > Chondrichthyes > Orectolobiformes > Rhincodontidae > Rhincodon > Rhincodon typus. The sequence continues at coordinate 30,124,963 of NC_063333.1, forward strand.
TGTGAGTAGCCACTTTGTGTGTAACTTACTGAGAGTTTTCCATCACTGTTCACAATCTGAACCTTCTTCATATCCCACCCACTTTACTGCACTACTCGCTCTGTTTCCCTAATGGGTGTTGTGATTAAACTTTGACTGCTTTCAGATTATCATTTTGTCTTGGTGCTTTGTCTCTGATATGTAGTTCAGAACTATCTGGTATTGTATTGATTAAGGTTACTTGAAGTGTCAATACAATGTTGTAAATATCATGAATCTATTATTGTGTGCAACAAAATTTATACTGGCCAGCCATTTTCATAGAGCAAAGAAGGCCATATTTGTGTTATTCAATTGTTTGCAATTCACATGGTTCAAAGCTTGTTGCTTTCAGCACCCATAGAAAGAAATCTTCCTAAACAATATCAAGCTTGTGAATTTGCATTTCAAATGCCCATTTTTAACCTTTCTTGAATTTTTTTTCCAGGAGAGCCACAAACCTTTCCACTGTACTTTAAGAGAGCAGAGGACTATCCCATTGATCTCTACTATCTTATGGACCTCTCCTTTTCCATGAAAGATGACTTAGAAAATGTAAAGAAGTTAGGAACGGAATTGCAGACTGAAATGCAAAAGATAACTTCTGATTTCCGAATTGGTAAAAATAATCTTTTATTTTCACTGCCTTTTCTGTTGCTGTATATTTAACAGACAGTACTTCATCTCTTGAAAAACCTGTTCTTATTTAGGATTTGGTTCATTTGTGGATAAAACTGTGATGCCTTACATCAGCACAACCCCAGCCAAAAGGAAAAATCCTTGCTCAAGTGGTGAAGTGTGTACAAGTCCGTTCAGCTACAAAAATGTCCTATCATTGACCAACGATGGATCAAAGTTCAACGAACTTGTAAGCAACCAGACTATTTCTGGGAACCTGGACTCTCCAGAAGGAGGTTTTGATGCTATAATGCAGGTGGCTGTCTGTGGGGTAAGCAAAAATAATTGTCCCCAAATATTATTTTGAATAATCCTAATGTTTTGTGTTCCTTCGCTTGTTGTTCTAAAGTTTGTACTCCACCGTTCTGAATTTATTCTCACTTGCTGCATTTTCTGTCGTCTAGTAGTGCTGTCATAATGGTAACTAGGATTAACCTATCATCTATGCTTAATTTTAATCTTTTATATATTTTAGTACATCTTCTGATTCTCTTTACTATACTAAAAAACTAGGGATTTTTCAATGTTTCATAATATAACATTAAGAACATAAGAACTAGGAGCAGGAGTAGGCCATCTGGCTCCTCGAGCCTGCCCTGCCATGTAATAAGATCATGGCTGATCTTTTTGAGACTCAGCTCCACTTACCCGCCCACTCACCATAACCCTTAATTCCTTTACTGTTCAAAAATTTATCTAGCCTTGCCTTAAAAACATTCACCTTTTTCTTTTGCATGCTGTTGTTATTTTCATCTGGGCCATTTGATACAACCTACTTTAGTTTTTTTCCAAGTAAATCAATTGTTAAAAAGCATAACAAAAGTTAACCAGCACAATTGGGAAGCAATTTGGAACGCCACTTAATTATTCTGTCTTTCACAGGAAAAAATTGGCTGGCGCAATGTCACTCGATTGCTCGTGTTCTCTACAGATGCAGGGTTTCACTTCGCTGGAGATGGTAAACTAGGTGGCATTGTTTTACCAAATGATGGGAATTGCCATCTTGATACGCAGGGTCTCTACACCATGAGTGACCATTTTGTAAGTTTACCATTCAACCTCGGCAGTGTAAATCCTGGGACTGTTATTTTGCTGAAAAGTAGTTATGCAGCCTGTCCTTATATTTTACACATTATTGTATAATGTTCTGTAAAGTTAAATTTAGCAGTAATTCTGAAATTTTGTCAACAGGATTATCCATCCATTGCTCATTTGGTGCAAAAACTTGGTGACAATAATATTCAGCCTATTTTTGCTGTCACAGAGGAATTCAAGGGTGTGTACAAGGTAAGTGCTTCTAAAAAGTGAAATTTCACTTTTTAAGTTAAATTTATAAAAATAAGGCAACAGCAGAAGACCAATCTGCCCTTCAAACACATTCTGTCATTCAATTTAATCCTGCTCTGTAATTCAACTCCATTTGCCTAAGCTTTTATCCTATTCTTTCATGAGATATGGGCATCATGGGCAAAGCCAGCTTTAATTCTTCAACTCCAATTGCATTGAATTGAGTGTTTTAAGGGTATTTCAGAGATCTTCAACAATTTCTCTGTAGATCTAGAGTGACATGCAAGTCAGACCAGGTCAGGATGTAAACGTAACTGCAAAGATGTGAGAAAGGAGACTAGCTAGAGTTGATTGGAAGGGAAGCTTAACAGGGAAGATGGTGGAGCAGCAACGGCAGGAGGGTAATTCGGAAGGCAGAAATTCATCCCAAGGAAGAAGCAATACACTAAGTGGAGGGCAAGGTAACCAGGGCTGCCGAGGGAAGTCAGGCACAGCAGAAAAGCTAAAGAAAAAGCATATAATGTGGTGAAGATTAATGGGAAGCCAAAGGGTTGAGAAACCTCAAGGCCAGCAGAGGGTAACTAAAAGCTATCTGAAAGCTAATAGAGAGGCAAAAGTGAACATTAGACCACTGGAAAATGAGGCTGGTGAAGTAGTAATGGAGTACAAAGAAATGGCAGATGAGCTAAACAGGTACTTTGCATCAGTTCTTGCAGTGTAAGACATTAGCAACATACCAGAACTTCAAGGGGCAGTGGTGGGTGTAGAGGCCATCACAAAGGAGAAGGTGCTGGGGAAGCTGAAAGACCTGAAGGCCCAGATATCACCTGGACCAGATGGACTACACCCCAGAGTTCTGAAGGAGAAAGCTGAGGAGACTGTGGAGGTGTTGATGGTGATCTTTCAGGGATATCGAGTCAGGGAGGGTCCTAGAGAACTGGAAAATTAGCTAATGAAGCATCCCTGTTTAAAAAGGGAAGGAGGCAGAAGATAGGAAACTATTGGCCAATCTGTCTGACCTTGATATTAGAATCTCTATTGTTAAGGATGAGATTGCGAAGTACTTCTTACTTTAAGGAAGAAATTGGCCATCCTTACCTGGTCTGGCCTATCTCTGATTCCAGACCTACAGGAATGTGATTGAATCTTCACTACCTTCTGCCCAAGCTCCTCAATTCAGGCATTAAGGGATGGCAGGCAAACTGTAACCTTGCCAGTGATGCCCATATCCCATGAAAGAATTTTAAAAAAACCTTCAGTCTTGTAAACTCAGGATCAAAGAAATCAAATTTATTCAGTTGTCCTCATTTAGTTTTAGTTAGTCTGGCCTGTACCTCCTCACAGGCCAATGTATCCTTTCTCAAAGTTCTTATTCACTGAAAGTGCATAACTTCTTTATTACTGCCCAGGTATTCAACTGCTATGATTAAAGGTGACTGTAGAAAGTATCACGACATTAACAACGGTTTTCAAGAAGAAGACAGATTAGTAGGCAAAATTTAAAGCAAGTGGATTGGAGATTATGTACTGAAATGGATTGAAAACTGGTTGGCAGACAAGAAACATAGAATAGGAATAAGCAGGTCTTTTTCCGGTGGCAGGCAGTGATTAGTGGGTTACTGCAGGGGTCTCTGCTTGGACCCCAGTTATTTGCAATATATTAATGATTTAGATGAGGCACCTACATGTCATGCCTCCCAAACGTACAGATGACATAAAGCTGTATGGGAGGGTATGCTGTGAGTAAGATGCAGAGAAGCTTCAGTATGATTTTGATAAGTTAAGTAAATGAGCAAATACATGCCAGACGCAGTATCATGTGAATAAATGTGAGGTTGTCCACTTTGGTAACAGAACCAGGCAGGCAGGTTAATATCTGAATAACGATAGATTAGGGAAGGGGGTGTTCTTGTGCACCAATCCCTGAAAGAAAGCATTGCAGGTTCAGCAGGTGATGAAGACAAATAGTATGTTGGCCTTCATAGCGAGAGAATTTGACTGTAGAAGCAGGAATGTCACTGCAACTGTACAGGGAATTGCGGCGACCACAGCCCCTGAGCACTTTGGCCTCCTTTATCTGAGGAACGATGTTCTGGCTATGGGGATGGAGTTGAAAGAAGGTTCACCAGACTGATTCCTGGGATGACCGCACTTGTGTACAGGGAGAAATTGGATTTGGTTAGGACTATGTTCACTAGAATTTAGAAGAATGAGGGGGGATCTCATTACATATAAAATTCTGAAAAGACTAGAGGACATGCAGGAAGAATGTTCTTGATGGCTGGGGAGTCCAGAATGAAGGGTCACAGCCTAAGGATAAGGATTAAGCCTTTTCAAACAGATGAGGAGAAATATTTTCACCCAGTGAGGGTGAGCCTTTGGAATTCTCTGCCACAGGCAACTGTTGAGGCCAAAACATTGAAGACTTTCAAGGAAGCTGTCGATACACTTCTTCAGACTAAAGGGATCAAAATATTTGGGGAGAAAGCAGGACAATGGTATCAAGTTAAATGATGAGCCATGGTCATATTGAAGGGCAGAGCAGGCTCAAAGGTCCAAATGGCCTACTCCTGCTTCATAGACTGTTTCCCTTTTATCTGAACACATGGGAAAGACAGAAATGACCACGGATTAATGCTTTATTTTAAGTGAAAACTCTTTGTAATTTGACAGTATTACCATTTCACAACATTGTTGCTCTGTTCTTAATAGGCACTCCATGATCTCATTCCAAAATCTGAAGTGGGGGTTCTATCATCAAACTCCAGTAATGTAATCAAGCTGATCCTTGATGCTTATCACGTAAGTGCTGACTATTAAATTGACCCTTGCATCAAAATTTATTTAACTTTACCACTCCAATGTTTACAAATACATTGATATCAACACAACACGTACTTTTTTAATAGGCTTTGTCATCTGAGGTTATCCTGGAGAACAGCAAATTGCCAGATGGAGTGTCAATACATTATACAGCCTTTTGTAAAAATAATACTGTTAATACAGGGGAAGAAGGCAGGAAGTGTTTAGGCATTCAAATTGGTGATGAGGTAAGATCCAGTCAATTCTTTTTCTTTAATATTTTCTGTAGTATTTGGTCAATGGATATTCTGATGAAATATGCACTTGCTGGAACAAGGAAGGTAACTCTATCAGTTTTTTTTGTATATTGTGGTTGGAACTGAAGTTGGCTTCAAACTTAGAAGCTTTCCTGTTCTCTCAACCCCTCCATCTTTCAATCCAGAACACTGTCTGATCATAAAACTTGGGTCTTCCTCATACACAAAGTGTAAATATATGCACCCAAAATATACCTAGGTTCTGTTAGGTCTGTTTTAGTAACTTTTTTTAATGTATTCATGGGATGAGGCCGTTGCTGGCTAGGCAGCTTTTATCACCCATCCCTAATTGAACAAAGGGCAGTTAAGACCAACCATATTGCTGTGGGTCTGGAGTCACGTGTAGGACAGACCTGGTAAGGGTGGCAGTTTCCTTCCCTACAGGACATTAGTGAACCAGATGGGCTTTTCTGACAATTGATAATGGATTCGTGGTCATCATTAGATTCTTAATTCCAGATATTTATTGAATTCAAATTCCACCATCTGCCGTGGTGGGATTTGAACCCGGTCCCCAGAATATTATCTGGGTCTCTGCATTAACAGTCAGCACCTCCTCTGAACTATAAAAAGTTAATATCTGTAAAGATGTGCTACTCAGAAAACATCTTTGAGAGTATCTGCACATGTACTGTAGAAATTTGACTCTATCCCAAGTTAGTGTTTTTCTTTCCTCTGTCCTCCAATTTAATCTAGGAGAGGAATTGCGTTTGTCCTTTTCCTTTTCATCTGTGTAGTTTAATGTTTCATTGGGCATTCCAAACGTGTTCCTGGCACAGCAGGACTGTCCGATGAAAACAGATCCTGCTGTATTCTTCAGAGTTTCAAAGAATGACAGATGATCTCACTTAAACTTACAAAATACTCAGGGATAGACAGGTAAGGTGTTTCCCCTGATTGGGAGTCTGGAATCAGAGGGCACAATTTCAAAATAAGGTGAAACTTAGGTCCCAGATGGGAATATTTTTTTCTCAGTTGGTTGTGAACCTTTGGAATTCTCTACCACAGAGGACTGTGGAAGCTTAGCCTTTGAGTATGTTTAAGTTAGAGCTTGACAGAATTCTGATTATAATGGGATATGGAATTATGAGGATGAGGTGAATGAAAGGCGTTGATGTATTTGATTGGTCATGATTGTATTGAATGGCAGGACTTAGTAGGTTATTCTTTTTTTTCCTATGTTCCTATTCCCTTTTATGCTGTTTTGGAGCAGTATGCTGTGCATCTGTAGGTTTTTACTGAACTGCTGTTACAGTGCGATTAAATTATTAAGGGTTTCTTTGTGCCAGTGCCAGACGCTATTAATGATCATCACAAACGGAAGAATCCTGGCAATGAGCCTTGGGTAACTCTTTTGTGTACCCGTCTCCAAGTCTGTGAGACAGTGATTCACAGTGACTGTTTGTTTTATGTCTTCCTGCTACTGGCCCTTTTTATCTCAAAGACCTGTCCCAAAAATTGAAGCCTAATATGTGATAAGAACATAAGAACTAGGAGCAGGAGTAGGCCATCAGGCCTCTCGAGCCTGCCCCGCCATTTAATAAGATGGTGGCTGATCTTTTTGAGACTCAGCTCCACTTACCCGTCCACTCACCATAACCCTTAATTCCTTTACTGTTCAAAAATTTATCTAGCCTTGCCTTAAAAACATTCAGCGAGGTAGCTTCAACCACGTCACTGGGCAGGGAATTCCACAGATTCACAATCCTTTGGGTGAAGAAGTTCTTCCTGACCTCAGTCCTACATCTGCTTCCCTTTATTTTGAGGCGATGCCCTCTAGTCCTAGTTTCACTTGCTAGCGGAAACAACCTTCCTGCCTCCACCTTATCTATTCCCATCTTTGTATGTTTCTATAAGATCTCCCCTCATTCTTCTGAATTCCAATGAGTATAATCCCAGTCTACTCAGTCTCTCTTCATAATCCAACCCTCTCAAGTCTGGAATCAACCGAGTGAATCTCCTCTGCACCCCCTCCAGTGCTAGTATATCTCTTCTCAAGGAGACCAAAACTGCACACAGTACTCCAGGTGTGGCCTCACCAGGACCCTATACAGCTGCAGCATAGCCTCCCTGTTTTTAAACTCCATCCCTCTAGCAATGGCAGACAAAATTCCATTTGCCTTTTTAATTACCTGTTGCACCTGCAATCCTACTTTTAGTGATTCATGCACAAGGACACTCAAGTCCCTCTGCATAGCAGTGTGCTGCAATTTTTTACCGTTTAAAACAGTCTATTTTGCTGTTATTCCTACCAAAATGGATGACCTCACCCTTATCAACATTGTACTCCATCTGCCAGACCTTTGCCCACTCACTTAGACTATCTATATTCCTCTGCAGACTTTCAGCGTCTTCTGCACACTTTGCTGTACCACTCACCTTAGTGTCATTTGCAAATTTTGACACACCACACTTAGTCCCCAACTCCAAATCATCTATGTAGATTGTAAACAATTGCGGTCCCAACACTGATCCCTGAGGCACATCACTGACCACTGACCGCCAACCAGAAAAACACCCATTTACTCCTACTCTTTTTTTGCTTTCTACTGGTCAACCAGCTCTCTATCCATCCCAATACGTTACCTGTAATACCGTGCAACTTTATCTTATGTAGCAGCCTTTGGTATGGCACCTTGTCAAACGCCTTCTGGAAATCCAGATACACCACATCCGCAAGTTCCCCATTGTCCACCATGCAAGTAATGTCCTCAAAGAATTCCACCAAATTAGTTAAACATGACCTACCCTTCATGAACCCATGCTGGGTGTTCCCAATGGGACAATTTATATCCAGATGTCTTGCTATTTTCTCCTTAATGTTAGATTCAAGCATTTTCCCCACTACCAAAGTTGAGCTAACTGGCCTATAGTTACCTGCTTTTTGACTACTTCCTTTTTTAAACAGTGGCGTCACATTGGCTGTTTTCCAATCTGCGGGAACCACCCCAGAGTCCAGTGAATTTTGGTAAATAATTACTAGTGCATTTGCTATTTCCCCCATCACTTATTTTAGTACCCTGGGATGCATTTCATCAGGGCCAGGAGACTTGTCTACCTTTAGCCCCATTAGCTTGCCCAGCACTGCCTCCTTAGTGATAATAGTTTCTAGGTCCTCACCTGCTATGACCTTCTTGCCGTTAGTTTTCGGCATGTTATTTGTGTCGTCCGCTGCAAAGACCGACACGAAATAACTGTTTAATGTCTCGGCTATTTCCTCATTCCCAGTTATTAAATTGGCTTTCTCATCCTCTAAAGGACCAATGTTTACCTTCGCCACTCTTTTACGATTTACATATTCACAGAAACTTCTGCTGCCTGTTTTTATATTCTGAGCTAGTTTACTCTCATAATCAATCTTGCTTTTCTTTATAACTTTTTTTGTGGCTTTCTGTTGGCCTTTAAACATTTCCCAGTCTACTAGTTTCCCACTACCCTTTGCTTTTTTGTATGTGTTTTTTTTTCAATCTGATACTTTCCTTTATTTCCTTAGACATCCATGGCTGGCTCTCTCTTTTCCTACAGTTCTTCCTTATCAATGGAATATACTTCTGCTGAGCACTGTGAAAAATCATTTTGAAAGTCCTCCACTGTTCCTCAATTGACCCACCATAAAGTTTTTGCTCCCATTCTACCTCAGCTAACTCCTCCCTCATTCCTTCATAGACTCCTTTGTTTAAGCACAGGACGTAGGTACTGGATCTCTAAGGTTTTGGAGTAGATCTGTAGCTCAGGTTGTGGGTGTTGAGGTTGGTTGGCTCGCCGAACTGGTTTGTTGTTCCGCAGACGTTTCGTTACCATGCTTGGTAACATCCTCAGTGCAGCCTCTGATGAAGCGTCGGTGTGTTTTCCCGCCTGGTTTTTAAACTCTGGGGTCAGTTGCAATGGATTGCCTCACTTTTGGGTTTCCTCCGTAGTGGAATGTATACGGGGTAGAGTTCAATGTGTTTATTAATAGCATGCTTCGTGGAGTGCCATGCTTCCATGAATTCTCGTGCTTGTCTCTGCCTAGCCTGTCCCAGGATCTTGGTGTTGTCCCAGGATCTTGGTGTTGTCCCAGG
>NC_063333.1:30134135-30171206 GCF_021869965.1 Rhincodon typus
TTGTCCCAGGATCTTGGTGTTGTCCCAGGATCTTGGTGTTGTCCCAGTCGAAGTTGTGGTTCTCCTTGTCCATGTGGATTGAGATGAGTGAGTATTGGTCATGTCTTTTTGTAGCCAGTTGGTGTTCATGTCCTCTTGTTGTTAGTTTCCTTCCTGTTTGTCCGATGTAGTGTTTCTCGCAGTCTCTGCAGGGGATCTTGTAGATGACATTGGTCCTGTCCATGGTGGGGAGTGGGTCTTTAGTTCGGGTGAGCACTTGTCGTAGGGTTGATGTGGGCTTGTGTGCCACTCTGATGCCCAGCGGTTGTAGAAGTCGTAGAACTACGCCAAACGAGAGAGCGCAACCCGCGAACAACTCTACTTCCTACGTGGATGCTTCAGGAACCAGGTATTACCACGCAGTGTGAAGTACAAACCACCCATCAACAACCCACAAGCCTGGAAAACAGCAGAACAAAATGGCCGCAAGATGGTAAGGGTAATGATAAACAACGCACACAACCGGCTCCACAAATACAACAGAGAAATTATGCGCCAAAAAACGTTATTCCAGAAAGCTACCAGTCAAGACTGGACAACCGCCATGGAACGAGCCATTAACATCAGCCAACAGACCACAAGGGCCAAGAAACGATAGACCCTGCAAGATAAGCTAACCACACTTACCCACAAAAACGACGACAACAGAACTGACACGTGGATAAGGAACCTCTTCGACAGGAAACTGACAGACGCGGAAAAAACCGTTCTCACCCGGGGGACTGAACTACAACTACAGGGACACCAAAAAAACGGAATGGCTAGCTACACTGGAAGCCACACTCAAGACCAACAATATCAACAAAAACACAACAAACTATAAGACAGACAGTAGTCCCGACAGTAACCAGAAAGAGGGAACTCAACACCCTCAATACACAGGAAAGACAAGCCGTGGACAGATTAAAGAAGGACAAGAACATCACTGTACTACCTGCAGATAAAGAGCACATGACAGTGATAATGAATAAAAAGGACTACATCTCCAAAGCACAAGCACTGCTCGCCGACGAGAACACATACCGACCAGTACAAACTGACCCGACACCACAACTAGGCAACAAAATCCTACAAAGACTTAAACAGGACAGATCAACAAAACAGACTTCTTAAGAATGAAACCCAAAGGAACCAACACACCCTGATTCTACGGCCTCCCTAAAGTGCACAAGCCGGAAGTCCCCCTCAGACCCATAGTCTCCCTACCAGGCACTCCATCGCACAGATTAGCCAGAGAACTACAAAGAAGACTCAAGCACCTAGTCAACAAGTCACCCCACTCCATCCACTCAGCCCAAGAATTCCTCAACTCCATCAAAGACATGAAGATAGAGGATGAAGAGACCATGATATCGTTTGATGTCACCGCCCTATTCACATCAATAGACATACCACTAGCAAGGGAAACAATGACAACACTACTTGAAAAAGAACACAACCCCAGTGAAACCATCTCCAAGGACAACATGCTTAAACTACTGGACCTATGCCTGACCACCCACTTCACCTTCAACGGCCAAACATACGAGCAAATCAACAGGACACCCATGGGATCGCCTATCTCCAGACTCTTAGCAGAAGCAGTGATGCAAAGACTGGAAAGAACTGCCCTTCTGCAAATCCAACCTAAACTATGGATACGCTACGTCGACGACACATTTGTCATCATTAAACGGACCAAATTAGAAGAGAGACACAAACTCATAAACCACACCCTCACCGGAATAAAATTCACCAGAGAGAAGGAGAAGGACAAACAACTCCCATTCCTGGACGTCATGGTAGAGCGCAAGACACATGGGGAACTGCAAACGAAAGTACACCGAAAAGCCACTCGCACAAACCAGGTATTGAACTTCAATAGTAACCATCCCAGCACACACAAACGAAGCTGCGTGCAAACACTATTTAAAAGGGCAACAACACACTGCAGCAACATGGAATTACGTCAAGAGGAGGAGGAATACCTCTTCCAAGTGTTCAAGGATAATGGATATCCAAAGATGCCTACGGGAACAGCATCAGAAACTTTCTACACACCCCGACACCCTCATCACACTACCCTACATCAGGAACACGTCAGAACTCACCACAAGACTTCTACGACCGCTGGGCATTAGAGTGGCACACAAGCCCACATCAACCCTACGACAAGTGCTCACCCGAACTAAAGACCCACTCCCCGCCATGGACAGGACCAATGTCATCTACAAGATCCCCTGCAGAGACTGCGAGAAACACTACATCGGACAAACAGGAAGGAAACTAACAACAAGAGGACATGAACACCAACTGGCTACAAAAAGACACGACCAATACCCACTCATCTCAATCCACATGGACAAGGAGAACCACGACTTCGACTGGGACAACACCAAGATCCTGGGACAGGCTAGGCAGAGACAAACACGAGAATTCCTGGAAGCATGGCACTCCACGAAGCACGCTATTAATAAACATATTGAACTCAACCCCATACACATTCCACTACGGAGGAAACCCGGAAGTGCGACAATCCATCGCAACTGACCCCAGAGTTTAAAAACCAGGCGGGAAAACACACCGACGCTTCATCGGAGGCTGCACTGAGGATATTACCAAGCATGGTAACGAAACGTCTGCGGAACAACAAACCAGCTCGGCGAGCCAACCAACCTCAATAGGTACTGGATTTAACCTTCTCACGCTCCATCTGTATTTTAAATTCGACCATACTGTGATCGCTCATTCCGAGAGGATCCCTAACTGTGAGATCATTAACTATTCCTGTCTCATTACACAGGACTAGATCTAGGATAGCTTGCTCCCTCGTAGGTTCCATTACATATTGTTCAAGGAAATTATCGCGGATGCATTCTATGAACCCCCTCCTCAAGGCTGCCATGACTGACCTGATTTGACCAATCGATATGTAGATTAAAATCCCCCGTGATAATTGCTGTACCATTTTTACATGCATTAGTTATTTCTATGTTTATTGCCCGCCCCACCACGATGTCATTATTTGGTGGCCTATAGAGCACACCTATCAGTGACGACTTCTCCCTGCTATTCCTAACTTCCACCCAAATGGATTCAACGTTTTGTTCAGTAGAACCTATATCATCTCTCACTACCGCCCTGATATCATCCTTAAAAATCAGAGCAACACCACCTCCCTTACCTTCCTGTCTGTCCTTCCAAACAGTTTGATATCCCTGGATATTTAACTCCCAGTCATGACCATCCTGTAACCATGTCTCTGTAATGGCCACTAAATCATACCCATTTGCCATGATTTGCACCATCAACTCATCCACCTTGTTTCGAATGCTCCGAGCATTCAGATAAAGTGCCGTTATACCAGTTTTTGCACCTTCTTTTTGGGTCCTATTACCTCCATTACTAACAGCTCTTGAGTTCTCCTTCCCTTTAACTTTTTTCCTAATTTTCAATGAAGTTGAAGCTTCCTCGTCACCTGCTGCTTTGCCTTACATTAATTGTTATTCTCCCTCTACGCTCACTTCTCCCTTTCCCCCCTACTTACTAGTTTAAAGTCCTATTAACCACCGTATTTACCCTTTTTTGCCAGAACACTGGACCCGGCCCTGTTCAGGTGGAGTCCATCCCAGCGGTATAGATCCCTCCTGTCCCAGAACTGATGCCAGTGCCCCATGAAAAGGAAACCCTCTTTCCCACACCACTCTTTTAGCCACGTGTTTACTTCCCTGATCCTTGCCTCCCTATGCCAATTTGCACGTTGCTCGGGCAGCAATCCAGAGATTGACCCTTGAAGACCTGTTTTTTAATTTTGTTCCTAGCTTTTCATAATCCCGAAACAGGTCTTTTTTCCTAGTACTGCCAAAGTTGTTGGTACCTACGTGGACCACAACAACTGGACCCACCCCCTCCCTCTCTAGTATCCTCTCAAGCCGGTCAGAGATGTCTCGCACCCTGGCACCTGGCAGGCAACACACCATGTGGGATTCTCTGTCCTGCTCGCAAAGGATACTGTCTATCGCCCTGATGATGGAATCCCGTACAACTACAATCTGTCTTTTTGCTCCCCCCTCTTGAATGGCCTCCTGGACCATGGTGCCATTGTCAGTTGACTCATCCTTCCTGCAGCCCTGTTCCTCATCCATGCAGGGAGCAAGTGCCTCATAACCGTGGGACAATGTCAAGGGCTGCAGCTCCTGTGTTCCTGTCTGCAGGTCCCTCTACCTGCCTCACTCGCAGTCACACACTGCTGGCCCTGCCCGCCGATCGAATTAACATCAGTTAATCTACCAGGTGTGACTGCCTCCTGGAACACAGCATCCAGGTATTTCTCCCCCTCCCGGATGTGCCGCAGTGTTTGGAGTTCGGATTCCAGCTCATCAATTTTGAGCCGGAGCTCCTCAAGCAGCCAACGCTTGCTGCAGATGTGGTCACTGCCGTTTTCAATGGGATCAGCTAGCTCCCACATCATACAGCTACAACACATCACCTGGCCTGCCATCTCTACTTAGTTAATTATTTAAAATTAATTAGTTTTTTTAGTTTCACAGTGTTCTTTGCACCAGTAAGTTTACTCCGTTATATACTCAAACAGACTCTGACTTTGCCTTCCGACCTGCTCCCAGAGGATTTGGTGTCTAGGTGACCGCCCCAAAAGATGAGAGATGAGGGGAAAAAAATGCAAATAGCTTACCTGCTCACCACACTTAGTCGTTATTATTAGGTTAGAGGACGTGGAAGGGTGGGAGACACTGTGTGTAGTGTCTCAGGTATTAGTTAACTCCCAAATTTATTGGGTGGAAGCTTACCTTCCCAGGCTGCCCTCGCACTTTCTCCTGGACTCCCACCGCTGAAACAACTGAAAAAGCACTTTATCAGACACCTTTTGAAATCCCATTAATGCAATATCAACTGCACTTGCCTCATTCCCCACTTGTTACCCTGTCAAAAAATGTAATCAAGTTAATCAAACCCAATTTGACCTAAAATATGTTTCAATTCTTTCTTTGTGCCATTTGCTGTTAATTTTCAGCTGATCATTGTTGCTAAAAATTTCCCCACCACAGTTAACTGGCTTGTAATTACCAGGATTATCCTTCTCCCACTATTTTTGAATTTGGGTCTATTATTTGCAATCCTTAGTTTTTTGACATTACCCTGTATCTAAGGAAAGTTTGGAGGTTGTTGCCAGCACTTTTTCACAACTTCCACCACCTGTCGTCAGAATGTGTTTCATGCAGACTGAATGACCAATCTACTCTTACGTACTGCTGGGCTTCCTAGGGCTTCCCTTTTATTTTTTCAAAAAAGACTAATTCAGCATTGTGGCAACCTTGTTTATCATACCTTCAGAATTTTCTCTTAATAAACACCGATGCAAACACCCTACTTGTTTCATTCCTGAGCCATTCTTTCTTTCTCCACCAACAAATCTCCATTTTGGTTCCTAATTGGTCACATGGCTCATCAGACACAGTCCTTTTACAATTAATATTCCTAAAGAAGACCTTGGAATTTTCTTTTTAGCTGGCATTCAGTTTTTGTATTGTCTCTGCCTCATTATTTCCTTCCTCACGTCTCTGTATTTTTTATATTGAGCCTGATTCTCCCTTGTGTTGTCATGCCGTTTAACCCCTTTGATATCCAGAGAACTTTGACTTTGACTTTGGTTCACCACCACCATCCCTCCACCCACCCTTTTTCCTCTAGGGGAAACTTCCTGGCATGTGCGCTAACTTGTCTCTTTAAAGGCCGCTCACCGCCACATTACATAGTGGCCTTCCGAACTTTGAGTACAATCTACCCAAGTCCAGTTTTTTTCCCCCTCAATTTGTTGAAGTTATTAATCTTCCATTAAGTATACTTAGTTGCAAATCCAGTCTAGAAAATTGAGATGTAAACCTTCTTGTCTGGTTATAAAATATTCCCTGTTGGTTATTGATTACCTGTTTTCAATGAATTTGATCAGTTTCTAACCAGCTGATTTTATGTGTTCCTGAAGTAGTGTTTATCTAAGAGAGCTTTGTTCTGTATCTGACTCTTCTCTGCATATAACTGCTATAACTTAATATATTGACTGCTATAATTGTTTATTCCCTCCAACAAAAATTTACAGAATATAGAAATTTACAAAATTCATGAAAAACACTGATTGGAAAAATATAAAATCTTTTAAAATTTCAGGCCAGTATTTGTAGTGATGTAATTTCATTTCTTCTAATTGATTAAGCAGATCAGATTAGTTTGGTGTGTAATTGGATATGTTTTTAATATAACGTGTGCAGCAGAATTGCATGATGGAAATGCTGAACAAACGTTCAAACAAATAAAGAAGTACAGTTTAGTTTTGATTCAGTGCAAACTATTAATTTTGTCTTTGGGATCATCTACTTTTAACCATCTCAGTTCTTCAAACTGAGCAAGACCAAACTAGAAAATGCATGAATCATACTGCCATGAACGGTCATTCCACCCTTCCTTCCCGCTCCCACTCTCGCTCTCGCTCTCGACCTCATGTCACCATGGCAGCATGCAAGAAATCAAGAACTCGTTGCTTCCAAAGTTGGTGCATGAGGAGCAATGCCCAATAATACCTGAAATACATGTATCTAAGAATGAAAATGAATTTGCTTTATATACATATACATCTAACTCCTTTTTTTTTAGGTGAGCTTCAACATAAGTATCACAGCAAAGAAGTGCCCAAATAATGGTGAAAAGGCAACTATTCAAATTAAACCTCTGGGATTTAATGAGAAGGTAGAAATTGATCTGGAGTTTGTTTGTGAATGTGATTGCCATGAGAAGGGAATTCCTAATAGCCCAGATTGCCACCAGGGTAATGGAACATTTGAATGTGGGGCATGCAGGTAGGTGATCAGTTTGTTCAGGAATTAATTGTTTGTTAGAATAATATTACTGCATTAAAAAAATCAGTAAAATGGGCTCCTTTAATGTTTCTATCGTCACCTTTGTTATTTAAGTACTGTAATGATGTCGTCAAGATGTTTTGATTTTTCAGCAACATTTGCTGTTAACAAAGTAAGCAATTAATTGCAAAAAATGTTTATGCCAGATTTTTCTTCTAAGTAGTTTTGTTGAAAGTGAGCATTCTTGCTGCAGAATTGAGCACAATTAGTTTGAAGTGACAAAAAAATGGCAATGCTAATGAATATGTGGAGGGAAAGAAATTAATTAATACTTTGGATGAGTTTCCTGTTCAGAAAGGCAAAGAATCACACCTGAAATCTTAAGTCAGAGAGAGCAAGAATTTAAGCTATTAATTCCATTCCACCCAGAAAATAATCTACCTTTCAGTGAAAAGGCAATAATTTGGGCTGTACAGAAATGTAGAAATTATTTTGATGCAGTGTTCTATTTTGAGTTCCAACTGCAAGAAGTTATTTCTGATTGGCATCTGGTATGGTCATTCTTCATTGCCTATTGCTGTAACTCTGCTAAGGATGACTGTTCTATTCAGTTAGAGAAAGTTAATGCTGTGCCCCGTAGTTAAAGCTTTGCCATACGTTGGCACATGGTAAAACTGTAGAAGATTGGACATAAAGACCTGAGAAAATTAGCACTCCCTGCTCTTGGTGACCTGCACACACAGCCCTAATTGAAAAATTATTGAAACAGTTGTTT
Source organism: Rhincodon typus (assembly GCF_021869965.1). Lineage (NCBI taxonomy): Eukaryota > Metazoa > Chordata > Chondrichthyes > Orectolobiformes > Rhincodontidae > Rhincodon > Rhincodon typus. The sequence continues at coordinate 30,141,798 of NC_063333.1, forward strand.
CGTAGAATCATAATCATACAGAACACAAGAAGTGCTTTGGCCCATCGATCTGTGCCGTGTTTGCCCCTGTGTCCTCCTAGCAACTATTGGTCTTCAAAGGGCCAGAAAACTCCGTGGCTTTGTATAAATATCATAATTCCAGCCCTGCTGCTTCATGAGTGAAGTAGCTGAAAATTATTCAGATGAGCCAGAGTTGCATTATCCAACACTGTGCGTTCCTGTACTGTCATGCCAAATGATTGACTAGTCAAAGTGTTGTGAAAAGTTTAACAGACCTTCAGACTTTAGTCTAAATTTGGAAAGCTAGCTATTTGTTACCAGCGCCTCTAGATAGAACACAATGCAAACAAAGTTGCTGGAAAATCTCAGCAGGTCTGGCAGCATCTGTGGAGGAGAAAACAGTTAATGTTTCGGGTCTGGTGACCCTTCCTCAGAACAGAGGGCTATCGTTTATATAATCAGGTATGGTAAGGAAAAATACTGGCAGCAACATTACTTGCCTTTTAAAATGAAAATCAATGACTACTGTGTTTTTTTTTTAGTGACTAATTTGGAGAATAGTGACTGATTTGGTTCATTTTCAGATGTAACAAAGGACGGATTGGTCGATTTTGTGAATGCAGCACTGATGAAGTAAATAGTGAGGATATGGATGCTTCCTGCAGAAAAGATAATGCATCTCTAATCTGTAGTGACAATGGAGATTGTATCTGTGGGGAATGTGTCTGCAAAAAGAGAGAAAATCCTAATGAAATCATCTCAGGCAAATATTGTGAATGTGATAACTTTAATTGCGACCGATCCAATGGATTGATTTGTGGAGGCAAGTATACAGCAGAATAAATTTATATTTTCATATGCTTGTAACTATTTTTCATGTTTGTTGCAGCTTATACTAGCCTTTAACTTGACAGTACGCTTCAGTAATGGATCGATACTTGGGAAACACAGTTGCGAAGCTTTGAAGTGTCATGTTTGAATTCAGTCTTTAATTTGAAACTAAAATAAATCATTACTATCTCATTCATACAGAAATATTTTTAACTTCCAATTCATTGAACGTTAGTCAATTCTATTGTGCTTTGCTGTTGCCTGATCTCTCAATTTGACACTTGCTGTGCTGAACCAGTGCTTTAACCCACTCCATATTGGAAAGAAATTGTCAGCCTATGGTCTTCCTTAATCTTAGGTCTTTTTAACCTATTATAACCACCCTTGAGCTTCTAATTGTTTCCAATAGTTTTCTTTTGACTCAGCAAATAATCTCTGCAACCTGTATTAATTAAAAATTTAATAGATTTTTAAAACTACTATATCTCCAGCCAACATAGTGGATATCTGTGCTGCCAACGTCGTCAATCTGCACCCACACCGAACTAGAACTTGGTGTCACTGATGTGCGTGCCCCGACCTTTGCTGCCATCGCCCCAGCTGCTTTCCTCACTGCATCTAAAGTCCCTTCGATCTAAATAATAAAAATTAGCCATTATAAAATCATGTCGTAAAGATCATTATACAATATTGCAGCATAGTTGGCAGTGGGTCACAGACACTAACTGCATGCCCAGTGTGTGTGCGCTCCCTGCAGTGACAGTGTACACAGCTTTGCACAACTTAATGTTTTGTAAACCCTGGAACTCCCATCCTAACAGCGCTATGGTCAACCCACTGCAGCAATTCAAGAAGGCAACTCACTGCTGCTTTTTCACCTGCAGTTAGGGATGGGCAGTAAACGCTGGTCTAGCCAGCAACTCCCGCGTCCCGTGACCAAATAAACCAAAACTTATGCAGCTTAGTTTTTAAATTTAAGTACTTGAAAACTAGATTTAATCCATAGTTTTGGAAAAATCTACAGTGCTGATAAAACCCATTTCAAATGCTACTGATTGAAGACCTCAATGAAGACTCAAGTCCTGCCTTTCACTGGAATTCACACTTGGGAGTCAGCTGTATTTCCATGTACAATCTCTTGTGCAATTCTTTCTACAATATTAAATATTTTGTTGCATTGCAAAAACAAAAAATGGATTCAGGTTTAACTTTCCATGTGGAGAATTCACGATATCTGCTCTTACCCTCCATTCTTTCAACAAACTAGCAGACATCTGCAAAATGTTAGAGATGATCTGCAATCCGACCCCACCACCAAAGACATCTTTCCCTCCCCACCCTTATCTGCTTTCCGGAGGGACAACTCTCTCAGTGACTCCCTTGTCCGCTCCACACTCCCCTCCAGCTCCACCACACCCGGCACTTTTCCCTGCAACCGCAGGAAGTGCTACACCTGCCCCCATACCTCCTCCCTCACCCCCATCCCAGGCCCCAAGAAGACTTTCCACATCAAGCAGATGTTCACCTGCACATCTGCCAATGTGGTATACTGCATCCGCTGTACCCGGTGTGGCTTCCTCTACATCGGGGAAACCAAGCGGAGACTCGGGGACCGCTTTGCAGAACACCTACGCTCGGTTCGCAACAAACAACTGCACCTCCCAGTCGCGATCCGTTTCAACTCCCCCTCCCATTCCTCAGACGACATGTCCATCCTGGGCCTCCTGCAGTGCCACAACGATGCCACCCGAAGGTTGCAGGAACAGCAACTCATATTCCGCTTGGGAACCCTGCAGCCCAATGGTATCAATGTGGATTTCACAAGTTTCAAAATCTCCCCTCCCCTTACCGCATCCCAAAACCAGTCCAGCTCGTCCCTGCCTCCCTAACCTGTTCTTCCTCCCACCTATCCCCTCCTCCCACCTCAAGCCGCACCTCCATCTCCTACCGACCAACCTCATCCCGCCCCCTTGACCTGTCCGTCCTCCCTGGACTGACCTATCCCCTTCCTAACTCCCTACCTACACTCACCTTTACTGGCTCCATCCCCGCCTCTTCGACCTGTTTGTTTCCTCTCCACCTATCCTCTCCTCTATCCCTCTTCTATCCGCCTCCCACTCTCTCCCTATTTATTTCAAAACCCCCTTCCCCTCCACCTTTTCTGATGAAGGGTCTAGGCCCGAAACGTCAGCCTCTCTGCTCCTATGATGCTGCTTGGCCTGCTGTGTTCATCCAGCCCTGCACCTTGTTGTCTCGGATTCTCCAGCATCTGCAGTTCCTACTATCTCTGCAAAATGTTAGATTGTCTTAACCAGTGGAAACAAATATCGTCCTGTTTCAACATACATTTCAAAAGGGCTGAGTGAAGAAGAGTCGTCCAAAGCAAAAGTTTGGAGATGAACTTAAATATTTCTAAATTGTCATCTTCTGTAGGAAATGGTATCTGTAAGTGCCGGGTGTGTGAATGTAACCCCAACTATTCTGGCAATGCTTGTGATTGCTCCCTGGATAATTCAACATGCATTTCAAAGAATGGACAGATGTGTAATGGGAGAGGCACATGTGAGTGTGGTCGCTGCAAATGCACTGATTCTAAATTCCAAGGAGCTGCATGTGAAATGTGTCCAACCTGTCCTGGAGTATGTACAGAACACAAGTAAGTGTAATCGCAAGATATATAATGCAATTAATTTGTCTGTTTTGAAAATGGTGTTTAAGCCCCTTAAAGGATTTAATATTAAATTTTAAATCGTAAAAGACAATCTAGAGAAAGCTAGTAAAAAATATAAAAAGGCAGTAATAGCTTTGAGTGTGCAAAAGGGAAGAGATGAATGTGTTTGGGTATTCATACTAGGAAACAAGAAAATGGCAGAAACTTTGAACAAGCACTTTGTATCTGACTTCCCGTGGGATGACAAAAAGCATTCCAAGACCGGTAGAAAAGCATGGTGCAAAAAGGAGGGAGGAAGATCACAAAAAAAATTTGGAAAAACTAATGCAGCTAAAAGCTAACAAGTCTCTGGATCTGAAAGCCCATAGCCAAGGGCCTCCGAAGGAAAGGCTCCTGACACAATGAAGCACTGGTTATGACATTCCAAGACTCCCTAGTTTCTGGAAGGGTCCAAATAGATTGGATACTGCATACGTTACATCACTGTTCAAGAAAGAAAGAGGATTCAGCAAAAAAAAAAATCGATAGACTAGTTAACTTACCATTCTCAAAATCATAGATGTTAGAATTTAAGGGGGTAGCAGGATATTTAGAAAACCATTGACTCTGTATAATCAGGCAATGTGGTTTTGTGAAAGGTGAAGGGTTTGGTGAATTTTTGCAGTGCACCTGATGGGTGGCATGCACTGCTGTTGTGGAATATTGGTGGTGGTGGTGGTGGAGCATGTGATTGCGGATGGGGTGCAATCAAGAGAGCCTGCTTTGTTCTGGATGATGTCAAGCTTCTTGAGGGTTGTTGGAGTGGTACTCACTTAGGCAGGTGGGGAGCATTCCGTCACATACCTAACTTGTAGATGGACAGGCATTTGGGGAGTCAGGTGAGTTATGCTGCAGGATTCCTCACGTGATCTGCTGTCAAAGGCACTGTATTTATATGAATAGTCCAGTTCTGTTTCTGGTCAATGATAACCCCTCAATGTTGATGGTGGGAGATTCGGTGCTGGTAATGCCATTGAATGCTAAAGGGCAATAGTTAGATTCTACCCATTTGGAAATGGTCATTGTCTGGCATGAGTGTGTTATGAATGTTACTTGTCATTTTTCAGCCCAAGCCTGGATATTGCCCAGGTTTTGCTGCATTTGAACATGGGCTGTTTTTAAATTCCTACGCATGCTTACCCCTCTCTATGTTGCTGTGATATCCTTCAGTCTCACAACCTTTTGAGAGACCCGTTCTCATCTATTTTTAGACTCTTCAGTGTTCGCAATTTGGTGCGACATAGTGGCTGTGTCACAGAACTAATTATCCAGAGCCCCAAACCAATGCGAACATGGTTTTGAATTCCAAGATAGCAAATGGTCAAATTTGAGTTCAGTAAAAATTGGATATCAAAAAGCTAGTTCAGCAGTGACCACGCACCTGTTGTTGATTTGTCGTAAATACCTATGCGATTCACTCATGTACTTTTAAGGAAGAAAATCTGCCATACTTGCCTCGTCTGGTCTACATGTGATTGCAGATCCACAGAAATATGCTTGACCCTTAACTACCCTCTGAAATGGCCTTGCAGGGCAATTAGGGATGAGAATATGAATAAATAGAAAACTCATTGGTGGCGTGCCTTCTGTTGCTCAGCCCCACGCCCCAATTCTCTCTGCCTTTCTACTTCATTTTCTTCTTTTAAGATCCTCCTTGAAACCTGCCTCCTTGGCCAAGCTTTAGGTCATCTGACTTGAGGCCATATTTCCTTAAAATAATCCTGTGAAGCATCTTGAAATGTTTTATTACATTAAAGCTATATGGTGGTATAATAATATAATATTTTGGTATTACATTCCAGTCTGGAAAAAACTAATTTCTTTTGGCTCCAAAATTAAGATTTTCAAATGTTTAATTTCTCCAGGACATAGCCCACAAAATTCCTTCTTTACAACTCGTGCTAAGCAAAAGAATAGTTTTCATCCATATTTTATCTCATTGCTATTTTCATATGCCTTTTTTATACTGAAGTGAGCTTGGATTGAAAGCTACTTAATAGTTTTGAAAATATTTTAACATTCAAATTATACATCGCTATGGAAAGTAATAAGGGCAATCATCTTGTGAATCTTTCATAAATGACTTGATCCAAATTATCCAGTGTATAATTTAATCCTTGAAGTGCAATGGTTGGAAGGTTTCTACACTAACGTTTTCAATGCTGTGTGTTTTATAGGGATTGTGTTCAGTGTAAAGCCTTTAATAAAGGACCCAAGAAAGATATATGTGATCAATGTGAGTTTGACGTGATACTGGTGAAAAACCAGGCTGATTTGCCACAACCAAGCCAAGATTCACCAATCCTTCATTGTAAGGAGAAGGATGAGGATGATTGTTGGTTCTACTTTTCCTATTCTGTTAATGACCAGAATGTTCCAGAAGTTTATGTTACGGAAACCCCAGGTGAGAGTCGTGTGTTCTAAGCAGCATGATAAATCATATTTGCTCTAAATGCATACTGAACTGTTCAGTCTGAGATTCAAGTGTAGAGCTACCAATTTTAAATAAAAGCAGAGAATGCACTGCAAGTCAGGCAACTAGTGGAAATAAAGCAACTGTTCTGGTTTATCAGAATTAGAAAAGAAAGTCAGAATCCCTTTATAAGACTAATCACAACAGATGAGAAGGGAGAATAATTTGTGTTATATGAATCATTGTAACTAAAAGTTTAGTTAGAAATACAAATAAGTCAACATCTGTAAGTGCAGAAGTCATTTTGGTTAGATTCCTTGCATCAGAACACAATATAGGTTGGTGTTACTGTGCTAAATGGGATAGACTTAAAACTGATCTAGCAAGTCAAAACGGCATCCATGGGGTATTGTGAGACACCAATAGAAGCACAATTATGTTCAACCACAATCTGTAACCTAATGGTCCAGCATATCCCTCATTCTACCATTGACCTCAAACCAGGATATTGTCCCTAGTTCAATGATAAATGCAGGAGGGCATGTCACCAACAGTGCCAGGCATACCTTAAAAATGAGGCATCAACCTGATGAAGCCACAACACGTTAGTATGCCAAACAACAGGAGCATCAAGCAATAGACATGGCTAAATGATCCCACAATCAGCAGATCAGAGCTAAATTCTGATCTAAAATCAGTCCTGCCACATTCAGATGTGAATAGTACTGGACAAATAACCACCTAACAGGAGCTGGAGACCCACATATCAGTGTAAAAGAATAGGTTGATGTTATTTTGCACCGATCTTCAGCCAGGGATGCAAAATGGATGGTTACCATTAACTGGTCCAACATTATAAATAGAGAGTACAAAAGCTGGTTAAAAGCCAGAAATTCCGCAGGGAGTAACTCATCTCATGTCTCCCCAAAGCATGTCTGCATCTACAAGGCACTGGTCATAGGTTTGATAGAATACTTTCCACTTGCCTGGATGAGTTCATTCAAACAGCATTCAAGGAGCCCAGCATCATCCAGGACAAAGCAGCCCACTTGATTGTCACACCATTGGCATTCCCACTCTTTGGCACTGATGTATGATATACTGTCATAAGGTGCACTACAGTAACTTACCAAGGCTCCTTCTTCCAAAGCACCTTCCAAACCAGTGACCTCTACCACCTAGAAGGACAAGGGTAGCACATGCACCACCACCAGCCAGTTCCCTTCCAGTCCATACACCATCCTTACTTGAAAGTATATTGAATTGTTTGACTTTTTGCTGGCTCATTATCACTGTGGGTGTCCCTGTAGGTGTGCAACAGATTAAGCTCATCACCAAATTCTCCAGGCAATTAGGGGTGGGCAATAAATGCTGATCCAGCTAGCAATGCTCACAACCAATGAACAAGTAAACGTAACTGTTTTGTCACGATCACAACTGCTGTAACTCCTAATGAATAGATAATGGTCTCTTGAAGGATAATATTGGAGGGAAATATGAAAGGAATGTAGGTATAAGTTTGGAATGAAATGCACATGTTGATAACTAAATTTTGTACATTTTATTGATTAATTTTCACTTTAGTAAAAAGATTTGCTTCAATGTGGAATGTTAAACGAACTGTAATACAAGTTGGGTACTATCTTAGAGGCTCTCTTTAAGATATTTTGTGTGTAGATTATAGAATCTTATAGTACAGAAGGAGGTCATTCAACCTAATGTGTCAGAACTGGCTCCTAAAAGAGCTGCTGAGCTAGTCCCAATCTCAAGCCCTATCTCCTTGCCTTCTAAATTCATCATTGTCAAATATATATCCAGTTCTCATCTGAAACTACTATGGAACCCGTCACTCTCCCAGGCAGCACATGCCAAATCCTTACAATTCTGAGTAAAGTTTCTCCTCACCTCATTCCTAGCGCTCTTGCTGACAAAATTAAAATTGTGACCCCTAGCCACTGACCTACCAACTAGTGGAAACAGAATATTCTTCTTTAACCTGTCAAATTTGTTCATAATTTTGAGCATCTCAATAAGGTCACATCTTAAGCTTCTCTGCTCGAAGGACAATGGTATCATTCTCATAAATCTCCTTTCCACTTTCTCCAGGGCATTGATGTTTTTCCTTTAAATAAGGTTCCTAGTGATTTGTAGAAATGTAGCATCACTTCCTTGCTTTTATACTCAGTGCCTCCATTTATAAGCACAAGGATCCTATAAACCACCTTAACTGTTTCAACTTGCCTGGCTGTCATCAGAGAATCATGCTTGTGACCCCCAAGGTCCCTCTGCTCCTGTATTACACTCAAAGTTGCGCTATTGAGCCTGTATTGCCTCTCCATGATTTTTCTACAAAATGTATTACCTCTCATTTCTGTGCATTGAAATTCGTCTGTGTGGCTGCCCATTTGACCAACTTGTCAATGTCCCTCTGAAGTCACTTAGAATCATCCTCACAATTCACTATTCTCCCTAGCCTAGAATCATTAGCAAATTCAGGGATTTTTTTCCCTCAACACTCCAAATATTCAAATAAATCCAAAAAAATGTACCAACATGTGAGTATTGAGCCAGTTTAGTGTGCTCTTAAGATCTCATTACCAATGTTATTAACCCATGTTATCAGCTTGACTGTGTCCTCCCAGGATATGGAGTATTTCAGGAATTGGACAAAGTCGCAATTAGTGTTAAACCAGACAAAACCTAATGGCTGGCAGGGGTTTATTCACTGTACACTGATCTCCATGTATTATGACAGGTTCCATGCTCTAGTCTGATTCAGGAAAATACCCAGTGGCTTCTATTTGGCTATGCAAAATAGTTTAGTGTTCTAATAAAAGTTCTTACTACATTTTTTTATGTTTTCTTCTAGAGTGTCCACAAGCACCTGATATAATTCCAATTGTAGCTGGTGTGGTTGCTGGTATTGTCTTGATAGGTCTTGCCCTGTTGCTGATATGGAAGTTACTGATGATTATTCATGACAGAAGGGAGTTTGCAAAATTTGAAAAAGAGAAAATGAATGCCAAATGGGATACAGTAAGTATATTCATATTTGGAACAAATTTCTATTTGTTCACAGGCTTAATTTAAAAAAAAAAAGCAAAGAATTCTTTCTGGGGACATGAATACGTTTTATAATGTATAATTTTTGTCTCCGGATTTTTAGATCCTGTTGTTAAGAATGTGAATAATGTCAAACTGGTAATGTAGTATGTCATGTGAAAGCAAATCTGATTGAGAAGTGTCGAAGTAATTTTACTGTGCTGTTAAAATGAGGTTATGAAGTGTTAAATGCTAACCTAAAAAGAGTACTGCATGAATCAACAGTCACAAAATAATCATTGCTGAACCCACCAACCTATACAGGAAACATCTGACATGTGGACTTCTTTCACTTTAGTTAGTTTTGTTCTGACCTACTGAAACCGTTAACCATTTTGAGTGCTGAAATAAGGGAATGAAAAGATTCGCATAGTGTTGTTTGCAACATCAAATGTGCATTTCTTTCTACATTTATCTAAATCCAAAAAATCTAGCCAGCATAGGAACTAGGAATTGCCTCTTTCCTATCCCACCCCTTCCCTAAGTGTGGAAGGGAGTCTACTGGGATTTTAGTGAGTCAAAGTCATATAGTCTTCCACCCTAGATCATTGATATGGTTTTGCCTTCTAACCAGAGCACTGCCCTTTGATCCATTAGCCTTTTGGAATTATTTGGAGCAAGGTAGAAGAATCTTTGATTTGAGTGATAGGCCCACCCTTCCAGGTGGGGCAAAGCAGGCACAGCAGTATGATGATTCTCGTGTACAGTGCATGTATACATTGCTCCCAAACTATAGTGCGGCAATGCAACACACACCTTGAATGATAATAAAGTGATGTGGAGGTGCCAGTGCCAGTGCCAGTGTTGGTGTCGGACAGGGGTGGACAAGGTCAGAAATCAAGATGATCAGAGGATTAGATAGGGTGGACAGTGGGAGCCTTTTTCCTCGGATGGTGATGGCTAGCACGAGGGGATATAGCTTTAAATTGAGGGGTGATAGATATAGGACAGATGTCAGAGGTAGGTTCTTTACTCAGAGAGTAGTAAGGCCGTGGAATGCCCTGCCTGCAAAAATAGTAGACTTGCCCACTTTAAGGGCATTTAAATGGTCATTGGATAAACATATGGATGATAATGGAATAGTTTAGGTTAGATGGGCTTCAGATTGGTTTCACAGGTCGGCGCAACATCGAGGGCCGAAGGGCCTGTACTGCGCTGTAATGTTCTATGTTTTAAATCACATGACAGCAGCTTATAGGCCAACAGATTTATTTGAAAACAAGCTTTTGGAGCCTCACTGACAAAAACATGGAGGAAGAGTGAGGCTCCGATAGCTTGTGATTTCAAATAAAAGTGATACATTTGGCTATGGATCATCTGCAGTGGCTGCTTGCCTTTGAGACCCAATCATAGTCAGTGTCAAGTCCTGAATATTCTGTGAAAGCAGAGTTGAAGAAACATCACTGGACCTAAAACATTGACTTTCTCTTCACAGATACTGCCAGATCTGCTGAGGTTTTCCAGCAATTTCTGTTTCTGGTTCTGATTTCCAGCATCTTTTGTTTTGTTTTCCTAAGTATTGTCTGTGTTTGCATACCTGACCTTCAAATAGTGTCCCTTCCTCCATCTGTAATCACTCAAAGCCTGTGATGCTTTGTCATTAGTTATATAATTGGTTTCTGTGCTCAGCAGGATGCTAAATCCGAGATTAGACAGCTTCTCAAATAAAAATAATTTTTTTTTTCTTTATTCATTCACGGGATGAGTGCATCTCTAGCCAGGCAGCATTTATTGCCCATCCCCAATTGCCCAGAGGATGGTTAAGAATCAACCACTTTGCTGTGGGTCTGGAGTCACGTGTAGGCCAGACCAGGTAAGGATGGCAGTTTCCTTCCCTGAAGGACATTAGTGAACCTGTTGGGATTTTCCCAACAATCAGCAATGGATATTTATTGAATTCAAATTCCACCATCTGCCACAGTAGGATTTGAACCCATGTCCCCAGAACATTATCTGGGCCTCCGGGTTAGTAGTCCAGTGATAATACCATTAGGCCACCGCCTCCCAATACTGCCAATGCTGGAAATCTGAAATAAAGAGAAAATCCCAGCATTGCTGGCATCATTTTTGGTGAGTGAAACAGTTAACGTTTCTAGTCCAATATGACTGTTCAGAATTCATCTTCAGTTCTGAGGAGAAGTTCAATCAAACTCCAACCGCTATCTGTGACAAGAGAAGCAGAGTTAACGCCAGACCTGCTGAGTTTTTCCAGCGTTTTGTATTCTTTTAGACAGATTTTACTGGGTTTACTCATCATAAATCTGTTTAATGTAGGTCATCATAGTAGATGCAAAAATAGTAGACTCACCAACTTTAAGGGCATTTAAATGGTCATTGGATAAACATATGGATGATAATGGAATAGTTTAGGTTAGATGGGCTTCAGATTGGTTTCACAGGTCGGCGCAACATCGAGGGCCAAAGGGCCTGTGCTGCGCTGTAATGTTCTATGTTCTATCATAACTAGTGAGTTTCTTTATAAAGAAGCTGTATTGATCCCAGATAATAATACTGGATAAGTTAGATCCCAGAATGAAACCTGGTTTGATAGGTCATGTTTAATTTTGTAGCTGCTTACCATAATGATTAGTCATTGAAACGTATGAGGCTGCTGATATTCTTTTAACAGAACATGACTTAGTACGCAAATAAAATTATCAAAGCTATACTCAGTCCTGCCATTTAAACAGACTTGGACCCAAAGAAATATTATACTTATCTCTGCTATTTTCCTTGAACTGTTAAGACAGTTTTACAATTCCTTTTGAGCACGTTGACTTGAACTTCCTACAATTCTGATGGCCTAAACTTTCACAGTTCTAACAACTTGATTTCTATCCAGACTTTCCTGGCAAGGAAACTTCACAGACTAGAAATCCCTGAACTGACTTGAGTCGCGTGGAAGAAACCATTCTGCTTTCTGAGCTGAATTCTGGGTTCTTCTGAACAAAAACTTTGAATATTCCATTTTGAAGTCAATCTAAACTAATTGCACTAATGTGTTTATTCTGCCTGTCTGTACTCCTCCAACAGTATAAACGTTTTATCCGTCAGCACTACATGGGTTTCCCAGGCACTCAACTGCAACCACATGCTTCTTCGGAATTGATCGGAATTAGGTCACTGTTAGGTCACTGTTCCAGAATGACTATTTGACCTTTTTTAAAAGAAACAGAACTGACCCACATCCATCTGCTACTATTTTGAAATCCAAACAGTATCATCATCATTCCAGGAAGTTTACCCTATTTGCGCTAATCTACCTTAGTCTTCATCTTGAGTCTTCCCCATGACCAGAAGAAAGACCTTTGTGGACTGCATTTAAAATTCTAACTCATGGGCAACACTTACTGGATATATTTATGTAGTTTAATCTGCACCAAAACTTTGCTGTCATTGAAGAAAGACCCAAGTACCTTTGTGATTTCTCAGTGGTGTCCCAAAGCATTGTTTCTCAAATAAAAGTATATCCTGAATGTTACACTATTCTGTGCAGTAAAGTATGCATATGAGATCGTTTACTTAACACCATTAGGCTGGTGACTCCTTCACACAAATAAATGTCTCTGCTAAACACAACAAAATTGGAACTAAAAAATTTAGCTGTCAAATTTGTCTTTGTGAATAATTTGAAATTATTGGACATCCCAATAAATGCAGCAATGGAATAGATTATCCAACAGAACAGCAGTCAAATAATTCATATGAATCTGCTTTTTCAAGCAGTGGTTTTTAAGTGAACCTGCCTTTTGTTTCTTTCCTATTATGCAAATTGTTGAAATCAGCAAGAGGCTGCAGGATCACAACCTGTTTGGAAGCACAAAGACTGAATTTGCCCTTTATGTTCCCAACATAGTCCAGATGTTTTAATATTATTGGTACTATTGACCATTTTAAGCTGATTTTGCTCTCCATGATCAAACGTTTTAGCAGACTTTGGAAAATAAATATAAGAACAAGAGGTAATTGCCTAAATTATAGTGGCTATTGTAACTCAGCACTTCTGTAAAAGGATGTTTACTGAGATCTGTGGAATTAAGTTCTTGAATATTTTAAGTCTCCTTTTAAAGCGCATAAGTCACAATTGTTGCCAAGAGTTGCAAGTAAGTGTTTATATGTAATGCAACATAACAAGCTCCAGCAGTATAAAGGAAATGCTGAAATCATTATCTAACGTTTATACCTCTGTCTCATCAGATTAAAATTTCAGTTATGGAGACTAGCTCAGAGATGTGTTCAGATCTGTACTAATTGCTTTTTTGTTAATTCTTCATGTTTATATTTCTTCTCTCTGTAGCAAGAAAATCCTATTTACAGGAGTCCTATAAACATATTCAAGAATCCAAATTATGGGCGTAAAGTTGCTTCTTTCTAAATCTGTTTGTATTATCTTCCTGCATGTTTTTTTTCTCATCTTTTGCTTTCCTGCTTGTATCATTTTAACAAGTCATTGTAACTGAAGACATCCCATGTAAACAACTTTAAATCCTTTCAAGGAAAAACAATGCAATTTACTGTGTTTAATATTTTGAGTCTGTGCTGTGCAATTGGAGGCATTTGACAAAAATCAAATTGTACCATGCATGGACCCAGAATCAAATACGTTAATCAGGAAAGAGACATAATTTAAGCAAATTTCAGCCAAATGTTGCTCAATATCCGAACGGAAAAAACATGCTTACAGCATTTATGTTTTGCTGAGATTTCATGAAAAAATCTTTGTGCCAAAGAGCAATGGAGTGTGACTAACTGTGAACACTTGTATGGATTTTAAACAAAAATTCATAGCACACAGCCAGGCCCTTCAGCCCAAACTGGTCCATGCCAACCAAAATGTCCATTTATGCTAACCCCATTTCCCTGCACTTGGACCATACCCTTCTAAACCTTTCCTATCCATGTATTTGTCCAAATGCCTTTTAAATGCTGTTAATGAACCTGCCTTGACCACTTCCGCTGGCAGCTCATTCCATATGCATACCACCCTCTGTTTAAAAAAAAAAAGTTGCTCCTCAGGTTCCCATGTATTATTTCCCCTCTTACTTTAAACGATACCCTCTTATCCTTGGTTCCCCAACCCTGGGAAAAAGACGGAGTGCATTCACCCTATCAATGTCTCTCATAATCTTATGCACTTCTATAAGATTCCCCTCAGTCTCCTATGCTCTGAAGAAAAAAGTCCTAGCTTGTCCAACCTCTCCCTATAACTCAGCCCCTTGAGTCCTGGCAACATCCTTGTAAATTTCTTCTGCACTCTTTCCAGTTTAATAACATCCTTCCTGTAGCAAGGTGACCAAAACTGAACACACTACTCCAAGTGTGACCTCATCAACGTCCTGTACAATTGCAACATAACTTCCCAACTTCTATATTTAATAGCCTGACTAAAGACCAGTGCACCAAAAGCCTTCTTCACTGCCCTGTCTACCTGTGACTCCACTTTCAGAAAACCATGCACCTGAACCCCAAGATCCCTCTGTTCCACTACAGTCCTTAAGGTCCAGCCATTCACTGTGAAATTCCTACCTTGATTTGACTTCCCAAAATGCAACACCTCACGCTTATCTATATCAAACTCCATTTGCTATTTCTCCACCCAGTTCCCCAGCTGATCAAGATCCTGCTGCAATTTTTGATAAACTTTCACACTGTCCACGCTACTACCTATTTTAGTGTCATTTGCAAACTAACTAATCATGCCTTGTACATTCTCCTCCAAATCATTGACATAGATTGCAAACAGCAATGGGCCCAGCACCGACCCCCTAAGGCACACCACTTAGGGGTCCAGTCCGACAAGCATCTTTCCACTGTTACACTCTGCTTCCTACTATCAAGCCAATTGTGTATCCAATTTGCCAGCTCTCCCTGGATTCCATGCAATCTGACCTTCAAGAGCAACTTACCATGTGGGACCTTATCAAAGGTCTTGCCACAATCCATAGAGACTAGGTCTACTGCCCTGCCCTTATCAACCTTAGTGGTCACTTCATCAAAGAACTCTAATAGATTTGTGAGGCATGATCTCCCGTGCACGAAGCTGTGTTGACTACGCCTAATCAAACCTTGTCTTTCCAAGTGCATGTATGTCCTATTCCTCAGAATCTTCCCAAGTAACTTACCTACCACAGATGTTAGGCTTACTGGTCTATACTACTTCCCAGGTTTTTCTTTTCAACCATCCTTGAATAAGGGCACAACATTCACTCACTACCTTCCAGTCTTCTAGGACTTCACCTGTGGCAAATGATGATGCAAATATATCCGCCAGGACCCCCACAATTTCTTCTCCAGCCTCTTGCAGGGTTTTTGGATATATCTGGTCAGGACCAGGAGGTTTATCCACCTTCATACATTCTAATACTTCCACTACCTCCTGTACTGTGATATGGACTGTCCCCAAGATATCACCACTAACTTTCCCAAGTCGTCTTATATTTATCCACGATAAACACAAGAGAAATATTCATTTGAGGACCTCGGCCCTCTCCTGCAGTTCCACACATACATGTGCACTTTGGTCCTTGAACGGTCCTTGTCTCTCTCTAGTTATTCTTTTTCGTTTAATATACTTAAAGAATCTCTTTGGATTCACCATAATCTTCCCAGCCAAATCTTTCTCGTGCCCCCTCTTCACCCTCCTGATTTCCTTCAGTAAACACCTGTACCCCTTGTATACCTCCCAGGGAAGCCCTTGATCCCAGCTGCCTGTACCTGAGCCATGATGTTAGCCCTTCTGATTATTTTGTAGTTTACTTGAAAGACATCATTTCCCAGAAACCAATTTAACTGTAGGAATGGCCAATCTCCTAGGACATCTTCAATAATAGAGGATTCTCCTAGCAAATAAACACATGGAAGACCTGGGTTGGGTGTGATTCTAGAATAGTCTGGACTATGTAACATCAAAATTGAAATATAATTAATTGAACATTATCTAATTGCTGCAGTGAATAGGAAAATTTCTTCGAGACCATACTGAAGAGTTCAGAGTCTAGGTCATTCTGGATGTCTCTCTGATCAAGAATGAGGAGGGATGACACTACAAATTAAGCAGAGTACTCTCATTAGGTTATTTCTTTCCAAGTAGCCAGCTGAATTAAGCATTGGTGAACTGAGGAGCAGGCTGTCACAGAGACAAAAGACTTGGACTTCACAAAACTGAAAAATGAGTGGGATTTTTTTAATTTATTCAAAATGCATCCAAATGTTTTGACTTCCATATGTACATATACAGTACAGAAACAGGCCTTTCAGCCCAACTAGCACATGCTCCTATTTATGATTTGTTCAGATCTCCTTTGATCTACCATTGTCTAAATCCACTCCCATAAACATCTAGAGACAACACAGCAGGTCAGGCAGCATCAGAGGAGCTGGAAAGTTGATGTTTCAGGTCAGGCCTCCTCGCCCATAAACGTCCATGGCCTCCTCCCTAATTCTTCTATTTAAAGGCAACTTATTCACCAGATTTTACAATAGTATGGACCTTGGTGTTGACATAGTATTCAAAGACAAACAGCTTGAGAGGAACTACAAGCTTCCGTTTGCCTGTGCTCCTACTTATCTTTAAATTTTGCTAATTCAGTGGGTGCTAGAAAGTCCTCACGTTACTTATACCTAGTTGACTTGAGAAAACGATGGACCTTGGATTGCTGACGTGCCCATAGTGATGGTGTAACACAATGGTGTTAGGTAATTCTGATGTTATTAATCTATTGTTACTGGGTCCGTTCATTGAAGCCAGGATGTTTTGCAATTTGGAGGTGATGATGCTGCCTTCCATTTGAATTGTATTTCCTTTTTGCTGATATAGGTCATGGAGCAGTGGGAGGTGGAAAAGAGCTAATAACTGATTTAGCAAGGTGTATAGCTGGATGAACACAGCAGGCCAAGCAGCATCAGAGGAGCAGGAAGGCTGAAGGGTCTAGGCCCGAAACGTCAGCTTTCCTGCTCCTCTGCTGCTTGGCCTGCTGTGTTCATCCGACTCTACACCTTGTTATCTCAGATTCTCCAGCATCTGCAGTTCCTCCTATCTCTAATAACTGCTGTTTTCATCTTCCTTAACTTGTGCAGTATTCAGATTTGGTTAACTATTTAATCCCCCTCCAGCAATTTTCCTCTGTCAAGCTCAGTTGGACTGGTCTCCCCACCCCATTGCACAGATTGTCGACTTCAGCCTTCAACCTTACTCTAGCTTCCTCTGAAATCTTCATGTATGCTTCTACATTTGACTGTTCCTTTGCTGTCCTGAATGGCCTTGCATCCTCTAAAAGTTCTAATTCATTCAAAGCTATTAAAGAATGATTTCATTTACTTGGTACCTTTCATGACCTCCTGAGCATCACAAAATGTCTTGACGCAGTTAAATACTTGTGAAGTGTAGTTACTGATCGTCTCCAATCCTGAACAATTCCCTCCTAATCCATTACTCTTGTGCTCTCTAATGTATATTGGATTCTAATCTTACGGTCTCAAATTCAAAATTTACTTCTCCTGTTCAAATCCTCTTATCGCCCATCCCTTTCCAACCTTGAGCGCTATTATTCTGACTCTCTTAGTCCTTCACTCCACAACAAGCAGATATGCATGCATCAACTTGGGCTAAGCCTTTAGCCTTCCTTCCATACACCTGCTTACTGCCCCTTTCCCTTTTGACTCCCTCTTAAAACCTATTTCTCTGCCTGTGCTTTAGCTCTCCCGTCTCAATATTGCCTCTGTCTTGGCAGTCACTTCTTTTATTATAGCTCTGTGAAATGCTTTGAAATAATTCTGTACATTAATAGTGTTTATAGATGCAAACTAAGTAGAAAAAGCTCAATACTAACCATTATATCTCTTGGTGCTTTGAGACTGGCATATGGCAGTCCTGCTTTTTATTCCTGGCTTGAGTGTGCTTTAAAAGTGTAGGAATTTATGTAGAAGCTAACTTAGTGTTGTGTTGTGAATTAAATTGAACTCCGTTGTATGCAGTAATCAAAGTGTGCATATAATTTAGTTTCAGTTGATAGTTCTTGTGTATGTATGTGTACGTGGTTTAAAATGTTACTTTTAAAGATCAAATTACTACAAAATAGCATAATTTGTATCTGTAGAAATCTTTGTGGAATCTAACTTGCCTCATGTGAACAATATTCAGTGCTTATGACTGGGACATAATAGCCAAATTGCCAAGATTTTTTTAATTAGTGTAGCAAATCTTGCTGCTGGAAGCCACACAATAAAACCTGTATGCTGTCATTAGTGAGAGGTGGTGGTGGTGTGGGGATGGTGTTTCACCAACAAAAAAATTTTAGTTTCAAAGTTGAGCAATTCTGAAACACAATATTCCAGTTAAATTGGTGGTGCTACAGATATCACCGGTGTAAGTAGAATTGCTGTGTCTGATATCCCCGGAGTACCACTGTATTCTTTTACTAATATTTCAAAAAAAGCAGTCAAAACTATATCAGTGAATCAGTCAATAAAATCATGGCTGATCTATCCATGGTCTCAGCTCCTCCCAGCTGCATTATCCCATAACCCTTAATCCCCCTACCATGCAAAAATCTGTCCAACCATGTCTTAAATATATTTAATGAAGCTGCCTCTATTGCTTCCTTGGGCAGAGAATTCCACAGGTACACCACTGTGGGAAAAGCAGTTCCTCCTCATCTCTGTCCTAAATCTACTCCCCCTAATCTTGAGGCTATATCCCCTAGTCCTGGTCTCTCCCGCCAGTGGAAGCAACTTGCCTGCCTCTATCTCATCCATCCCTTTCATAATTTTATATGTTTCTATAAGATCCCCTCCTTCTTCTAAATTCTAGTGAGTACAGTCCCAGACAGCTCAACCTCTCCTCATAGGATAACACCCTCTTCTCCGGAATCAGCCTGGTGACCCTCCCTTGCACCGCCTCCAAAGCCAATATTTCCTTCCTTGAGTATGAGACCAGAAGTGCGCCTCAGCAGCATTTTGTACAATTACAGCAGAACCTCCCTGTCCTTAAATTCAATCCTCCTAGCAATGAAAGCCAACATTCCATTTGCCTTCCTGATCACCTGTTGCATCTGAAACCAATTTTTAGCGATTCATGTACAAGCACTCCTAAGTGTCTCTGCACAACAGCGTGCTGCAATCTTTCACCATTTAAATAATAATCTGATCTATTTTTACTTCCAAAGTGGATGACCTCACATTTACCAACATTGTATTCCATCTGCCAGACTCTTGCCCAATCACTTAACCTAGCTAAATTTCTCTGCAGACTCTCCACATCCTCTGCACCGTTTGCCTTTCCACTCAATTTAGTGTCATCAGCAAACTTACATACATTACACTCAGTCTCCTCTTCCAAATCATTTATGTATATCATGAACAGTTGCGGGTCCAACACAGACCCCTGTGGCACCCTGCTCGCCACTGATCTCCAACCAGAGAAACACTCATTTATCCCATCTCTCTGCCTTCTATTGGTTAATCAGTCCTCTATCCATGCTAATACATTCCCCGCAACTCTACACATTCTTATCTTATGGGTGAATTTTTTCATGCGGTACCTTATTAAACGCCATCTGGAAATCCAAGTACACAACATCTGCCTGTTCCCCTCTATCCACCGCGATTGTTATATCCTCAAAGAGCTCCAGTAAGTTTGTCAAATACTATTTTCTGTTCATGCTGCATCTGCTTGATGGAACCCTTTCCATCCAGATGTCTCGCTATTTCTTCCTTAATGATGGCCTCAAGCATTTTGCTGACTACGGACATTAAGCTAACTGGCCTGTAGTCACCTGCCATTTGCCTACATCCTTTTTAAACAGCGGCGTGACATTTGCTGTCTTCTAGTGCACTGGGACCTGCCCAGAGTCCAGCAAATTTTGGTAAATTACCACTAATGCCGCCACTATAACTTCCGCCACTTCTTTCAGCACCCTGGGATGCATTCCATCAGGACCAGGGGACTTATCTACCTTTAGACCCTCTAGTTTGCTCAGCACTACCCCTTTTAGTGGTAACAATTGAATTGAGGTCCTCACCTCTCATCGTATCCTTATTATTCTTTGGCGTGTTAGACACATCTTCCAGTGTGAAGACTGACATAAAATAGTCATTCAAGGCCTCAGCCATTTCAGTATTACCCAATGTTAATTTCCCCCTTCCCACCATCCAAGGGACCTACGTCCACTTTAGTCACCCTTTTCCATTTTATATATTTATATAAACTTTTCCTATCCATTCTTATATTCTGTGCTTTTTGCATTCGTAATCTATCTTTCCTTACTTTATTGCTTGCCTTGTGGTTCTTTGTTGCTTTTTAAAGTTTTCCATCTTTGTTTCCCACTACTCTTGGCAATTTTGTAAGCCTAAGCTTTTAATTGGATGCCTTCCTTTATTTCTTTAGTTACCTAAGACTGGCTCTTCCTACGTTTTGTCCTTGTTTTTGATCAGAAATATACTTTTTCTTGAGCACCGTGAAAAATCCCTTTAAAAGTCTTCCACTGTTCCTCAACTGTTCCACCGTACAACTTGTGTTCCCAGTCTAACTTAGCCAACTCCTTCCTCATCCCATTTTAGTCTCCCTTGTTTAAGCATAAAACCTGGTTTTAGATGATACTATTTCACCCTCCATTTGTATCTGAAATTTGATCATGCTGTCATCACTCTTTTCGTGAGGATCCCTAACTACGAGATCATTAATTTTACCTGTTTCATTACACAGGACCAGATCTAAGATTGTAGGAAATTTTGAAATATTTAAAGGAATAAAAGAATTGGAATCATGATTTCTTGTCACCAAGCTATCTTAGCTTGTTTCAAAGCTAATTGAATTTCAGATTTTGTGTTTGGGCATCAGTGTAGAAAAGAATAGTTTTCATGGAGAAGGCCCAGAAACAATTTACTGCATGATACCTGGGATAAAAGCATTGAATTTTAAACCCACCTCCATAGAATAGAACTATGATTGAGGCAATATACAGTCACATTCGAGGAGGAAGCTGCTCAGCCTGTTGTTACTTTCCAAGAGCTGCTCTTTCCCTATAACTCTGCAAGACCACAAGAAATCGAAGCAGGAGTAAACCATTTGACCTATCAAGCCTGTTTTGCCATTTAGTATGATTACGGCTGACCTGGGCTTCACCTCCACCTTCTGCCTGTTCTCCTCCTTTCCCTCAATTGCCTGAGCCCATAAAAGTGTCTATCCAAGCCTTCAACGTATTCAACAATGAAGAATCCTCAAGCTTTTGCGTAAGAAATTGTAAACATTCTCAGAACCTTTTGAGGAAATAATTTTTCCTCATCTAAGTCTTAAATGTTCCTTCCCATACATGGGAAGCAGCAGTGCCATTGGATGATTAATCTAGAGACCAAGGTTAATCCTTTGATGACACAGATTCAAATCCTACCTGTTAGAATTTAAATTCAGTTAATTTTGAAAATCTGAAGTTGAAAGTTAGCCTCTGTAATGGTGTCACGGAGCCATCATAGATTGTCATAAAAATCTATCAACTTCACTAATGTCATTTAGGGAAGGAAATCTGCCATCCTTCCCATTACAGGTGATGCCATGTGAAATGGCCTAGCAAGTCCGGAGAGGAGTGTGCAGCAGAATCTGGGTGTCCTTGTGCACCAGCCGCTGAAGGTAAGCATGCAGGTGCAGCAGGCAGTAAAGAAGGCAAATGGTATGTTGGCCTTCATTGCAAGAGGTTTTGAGTACAGGAGCAGGGATGTTTTGCAATTATACAGGGCCTTGATGAGGCCACACCTAGAATATTGTGTACAGCTTTGGTATTCTTTTCTGAGGAAGAATGCTCTTGTTCTTAAGGGAGTGCAGCGAAGGTTTCCCAGGCTGATTCTGGGGATGGCGGGCCTGATGTAAGAGGAGAGATTGACTAGGTTGGGATTGTTTTTAGTAGAGTTCAGACAAATGAGAAGGGATCTCATAGAGACTTATAAAATTCTAACAGGACTAGACAGGGGAGATATAGGGAAGATGTTCCCGATGGTGGGTGTCCAGAACCAGGGGTCATAGTCTGAGGATTCGGCGTAGACCATTTCGGGCAGAAATGAAACATTTCTTCACCCAAAGAGTGGTGAGCCTGTAGAATTCGTTATGACGGGAAGTAGTTGATGCCAAAAAATTGAATGTATTCAAGAGGCGACTAGATATAGCACTTGGGGTAAATGGGATCAAAGGTTATGGGGAGAAAGCAGGATTAGGCTAAGAGTTGGACAAACAGCCATGATATTGTGATGCATGGCGGAGCAGGCTCGAAGGGCCGAATGGGTTCCTCCTGCTCCTATCCTTTATGTAAGAAATTTCACTTGTATCAAACTGCTACAGGTACCTGTTGGACAGGAACAGTTCAAGAAAGTGGCACACCACTGCCTCCTTGAAGGCAGTCAGAGATGGACAACAAGTCTTGGCCTTGCTGATAGTACCCACATTCCATGAAAAAGTAAAGAAATAATGAAAGTCAAAATTACGAACAGTAATTTATCTTCTAGGATGATCTAAAACAAAATGACTAAATTTCAGACCTTTAGCTAAAGCAGTTAAATCTAGGAAATGGTCTTTGTGCAGAGAGTAATTCACTGGCCCTGAAGGCTTTGGATACAAAGGCGTATTCCTTTTCCTGCAATGCTATGAAATTTGTGGCCTTCAACCTAAAATTCTCAGCACTACGCAAGAAAGAGTTATAATGCCCTGTGGATTCTTGAAGAAAACTTTGTTCCTTCCACATTGGCTGGTTTTCCTTTTTTAATTCTTAATGGGATATAGGTGTCACTGGCAAGTCAGAATTTGTTGTCTGTCTCCAAATGCCCTTGAACTGAATGGTGACTTCCAACTTCCTTCTGAAACAGCTTAGCAAGCCAATGTTGTGTGTCTGGTGTCACAGGTCAGCAAGGCAGGTAAGGATGGCAGAATTCCTTCCTGAAAGGACTTTAATTAACAGCTGAGCTTTTATGACTATGGTTACATGGTTGCCATTTGACTAACTTGTAATTCCAGATTTTATTGAATTCAAACTTCACCGTCTGCCATGGTGAGATTCAAACGTATTTCCCCAGAATATTAATCTGCAATTCTAGATTGCTAGTCTAGTGATAATACCACTGTGCCCCTGAGCATCCCTTAAATTTGTATTTCAGTCTTTCCCAATCAAATCTTTTACACATCTGTGGTATAAGCTGTTAAAGGACTAATCATAAGTTGCTTTTATGTTGGTATTCTTTAGATTTGGGGTGATTTGCTATTTCAGTTAACTGTTTCAACTTTTTAAAATGGTAAAATCAACAGTGTTCCCTTCACAATGAATCTTTAGATGTAGTATGAGTGCAGGGAGCTAGTTCACTGTTGATGGTCTCACCAGATCCCAAGTGAAACAAGGGGAGATGTAGAAGGAGCTGTCTCCTCTCTTAAACTATTTTAGGGATGCAGGATGACTTGCTCCCATTCAGATTTGATGGATTCTTAGGTAGCTATAACGTACTTAAAGGCTCCAAGGCATAATACAGTGAATTGTGAGAAAAGGAATCACGTCAGTGCTTGCCTGAACTAATTTAATTCCATTAACTTAAATTTCCAAGTCTTGGATTTTCAAAACCAGAACGGATTTTTTACCAATAAGATAATTGTGCATGAGTCAGTAGATGTGAAGCTGGAAAAGCACAGCAGGTCACACAGCATCCGAGGAGCAGGAAAATGTCAACATTTCAGGCCGAAACCCCTCGTCAGGACTGGGCCTGTCCCGAAACACTGACTTTCCTGCTCCTCGGATGCTGGCTGTCCTGTACTTTTCCAGTTTCAAATCTATTGACTCTGGCTTCCAGCATCTGCAGTCCTTACTGTCTCCAAATAATTGTGCAATGTGTTTATATGTGTAATTGATGAATATGCCCCTGTGATTAACTGCAAGATGGTGAAAATGTCATTCAGGGTTCATTGGGAAATTAATAATATAATATGGCTTTCATCAAAGCCTATGAATATTAAAGGTATGAGGTCAAACTTGTAAATAAAGTGGAGCACTTTTCTTTAAATTTTTGTTCCATTTCAAAATCCAAAATTAATTTCATACTTTTCTTCCTCATCAGGGTGAAAATCCAATCTACAAGAGTGCTGTGACGACTATTGTCAACCCAAAATATGAGGGAAAATGATGGACTTTGTGCATTTTTTTTGTGAGGGTTCCTTTTTGTTTTATTGAATCTATGGATAATGGGGTTTGGGATTTTCTTTTGTAGCCACAAAAATAGCTTTAGATCACATTGCAGTGATTTACTAACCAATGTAAGTTTTTCTATGCAGATTTTGAAATGTGTACAGTATGTGTAAAGAAAGATTGCTTGTTTTTTGAAGAAGTTTTAATTTGAAGAGGATGGGAAGGCAGGTTTTAGAATGGAATATGTTTGTATCAATAAAACAGCTTTATTTTAGATTTTTAATGTTTTGTTTCGCCCCAGGAATTTGGCTTTCCAAAGTTCCTTTGTAAATTGTCTCAACAGTATTTTAAACTAGGCAAAACATTTGAAAACCGCAAAAGAATCACCCTCATTTATCGTGCCAAAGGGAATGCTTTGGGTTATTTTCTACAGTCATTTACACTGCCTGTGAGATTTCTGTAGGAGTCCAAAATACATCTCTTTTTTTTCAATAGTCAATACAAACTGTGCAATTGTCTATTGTGACTCAAAAGTCACATTCACATTCTCTTCACTGTGTTGAGCACCCTTTCAATAAGGGCACTTCAGTAGCAATCCATGCTGTTTAGTTTTGAAGCATTATATTATGTTAAACATGTGGCAGAAATATATTTGGCTAAGTACACTATGCTGCCAAATATGGACATTATTTAAAATTGTAAATGGCTTTGCTGAATCATGACAGATTAAATTGTTAGATTTTTGAAATTAGATGCAAGCCTTTGTTGATGTGTAATTGTGCAGACTTTCTAATGTAAGTACTTTACAACAACCAATAGTTTCCTTTTTTTATCAGCATACATGACCTTCACTTCCATTTCAAAGCAGGTTGTCCTCAATATTTGCAAAAACTCAAAGGTTTTCGTGTTCTGTTGACTATTAGTACTAATAAGGTGCAAGCAAATGGTAACTTGGATTCATACTAAATACGGCTGTTTATATTAATTCTCCTCGTGTTGTGACCTACTTCACTTAGATCACATTCTTCTTTTAAAGTGCCTTTTTATTTTAACAATGTTTTCACTATTTCTGTACACTTGAGTTATTTATTAAATAAATGACTTTATAAAAATATCGATACTGGCCTTTGAATCTACATTTTACTGAATTATTTATTTATTCGTTTAATTTGGAATAAATCTATGCATCCTCACGACTCTTTCCTATAAAGACATCATTCCATTCTCTCCAAGATAGTAAGAACTGCCGATGATGGAGTCAGAGATAACGCAGTGTGGAGCTGGAGGAGCACAGCAGGCCCTGCAGCATCAGAGGAGCAGGAAAGTTGACATTACGGGTCGGGACCCTTCTTCAGAAATGGAGAGGGGAGGGTTGGGGCTGGGGAAGGTAGGTGGGATGATGATAGGTGAGTACAGGTAGGCAGTAGTGGGGATTGGTCAGTGAGGTGGGAGGAGTGGGTAGGTGGGAGAGAAGATGGACAGGTTGTGTTAGGTCAAGGAGGCAGGGATGAGAGGGAGGGTTGGTCGTGGGATGACGCTGGAAGTGGAGATTTTAAAACTGGTGAATCCCATGTTCAGACCGTTGGGCTGTACGCTCTCGAGGCAAAATATAAGGTGCTGCTCCTCCAGTTTCCAGATGGTGTCATTGTGACACTGGAGGAGGCCAAGGATGGACATGTCACCCAGGGAGTGGGAGGGGGAGCTGAAATAGTTCCCAACTAGAAAGTGTTGCCCTCAAATCCCCTCCCGCAACAAAAATAAAGACAGAATCCCCCTTGTCCTCACATCACCCCACCAACCTCCGTATCCACCACTTCCGTCACCTACAATCCGACCCCACAACCAAAAATATATTTCCCTCCTCACCCCTATCTGCTTTCCATAGGGTCTGCACTCTCTGTGACTCTCTCGTCCGCTCCACACTCCCCACTAGCCTCACCACCCCCAGCACCTTTCCCTGCAACCGCAGGAAGTGCTCCACCTGCCCCTACACCTCCCCCTCACCTCCATCCAAAGCACCAAACACCTGCACATCCGTCAACGCAGTCTACTGTATCTGGTGCTCCTGATGTGGCTACCTCTACATTGGTGAGACCAAGCAAAGGCTTGGAGACCATTTTGTAGATCACCTGCGCTCTGTTCGTGACAAGTGACAAATGACAACACCTTCCGTTTGCGAACCATTTCAATTCCCCTTCCCACTCCCTGGGTGACGTCCATCCTGGGCCTCCTCCAGTGTCACAGTGACACCACCTGGAAACTGGAGGAGCAGCACCTCATATTCCACTTCAGGAGCCTACAGCCCAGTGGCCTAAGCATGGATTTTACCAGTTTTAAAATCTGTTCAACCCACCCTCTCATCCCTGCCTCCTTGACCTCTCAACCTGTCCATCTTCTCTCCCAGCTATCCCATCTACCTTCCCCAGCCCCACCCTTTCTCTCTCTCTTTATTTCTGAGCTCCCTTCCCCCTCCCCATTTCTGAAGAAGGGTCTCAACCTAAAACGCCAACTTCCCTGCTCCTCTGATGCTGCCTGGCCTGCTGTGTTCCTCCAGCTCTGTATTCCATTCTCTCTGTTCCTCTGTCTCCATTGCATCTGTTCCAATGATGCCAACTTTGACAAGGGACACTCCGAAATGTCCCCTTCCTTGCTCAACTGAGAATTTCCAGCACCGCTGTTTCCTGGGCCCTCAGCTGGGTCTGACCTATCTCCCCCAGTTCGGCCCTCACACACACACACCCCCCACCATTTCCCACACACAACAGTGATAGGGCTCTCCTTGTCCTCGCGTGCCATCCCACCAGCATCCACATCTAGAGGCTCATTAGCCATCATTCCTGCCACTTCGAGCAGGCTGCCACCACCAGGCACGCATTCCCCTCCCCTCCCTTGTCAGCCTTCTGCAGGAACTGTTCCCTACAGGGGACCCTGGTCTACTCTTCCTTCGCTCCCAATAGCCTCACGGCACCTTGCCCTGTCTCCTCAATATGCAATGTTCCCTGGCCAACATCTGTCTAAAGTTTGCTGCAGAGTTCCAGTGAAGCTCAGTGCAAGCTGGAAGAACAGCGCCTCATTTTCCACTTGGGAGCTCTGCAGCCTTCTGGGCTCAATGTCAAGTTCAACAACTTTCGGGCTTGAGCTCTCCCATGTCCTTACCCCAACCCACACACCAGATCTTGTTATTGCATAGTCTGCTGTTACACACAGCTCATTGTTAGCTACTAACAGTCCCCATTAATAGCTATTCACCCTCCTCGCTGGATCATTATCCACTCCTTTGTATGTCCAACTGTTCTTCTCTCTC
The DNA here is from genome assembly GCF_021869965.1 of Rhincodon typus. Lineage (NCBI taxonomy): Eukaryota > Metazoa > Chordata > Chondrichthyes > Orectolobiformes > Rhincodontidae > Rhincodon > Rhincodon typus. The sequence goes on from NC_063333.1 coordinate 30,169,304, forward strand.
TTTGCGCTCTATCCTTCCCTATCGTTCACTCCTACTCTCTCCTCCCACCCTACCTTCTACATATAAGCCAACATTTTCTAGCTACCATCGATTCTGACGAAGGGTCACTAGACCCGAAACATTAATGATGATTTCTGTCCCAAATGCCAGATTTGCTGAGCTTTTCCAGCAGTTTCTGTTTTTGTTGATATGCATTTAAATGTTAGATTTTGTCATTTTTCTGCATTATCGCAGTTGACTTAAATTTGTTCCTGTCTCATGGTGATCAAGGCAAAGTTGCAGAGAATGGTTTTTGTCTTTGCACTGGGCCCAAATCCATGAACATGCCCAGCAGCCATCACCATAATGGTTTGGAAATTAAGTTAATTCGTTGACCAGTTGTTGTGTTGCATTCAAGTAGGTTTTCTCACTATGTAAAACCGTGGTGACATATTTCAGTTGTTCATGTGATATTGTTCTGAAAAACAACTTTGATTACTTCGTAATGTTACCAATGACTCTCAAAACCATGTCAATACAATAAATATCTAGGGATAGTCAAAGTATAAAACTATGTTTTTCTAAGTTCTGCTGAAGGCATTGTCTCAGTTTTTCCTAAAATGTACAATGGGAACACTGCTAGGGTATGGTCACTGAGGAACCCTGGCAAGGGAGGGGAGGGGAATGTGTGTCTGGTCATGGCATCCCATTGGAGGTGATGCAAGTGGCAGCTTACAATTCTTCAGATATGGATGCTGTTAGAGTGGTGTGTACCAAGGGAACCCTATCACTGGTGTGGGAGGGAAGTAAAGAGGTGAGGGCCAAAGTGCAGAATGGGGAATCATTGGTTGAGGAAAAAGATGGACATTGCTGAGGCCCCCTGCCGAAAGTGGCATTATCAGAGCTGATGTGATGGCGACAGAAACTGGGAGAATGAGATGGAATCCTTCCAGGAAGTACAGTGTGAGGATGTATAGTTATGGTAACTGGGGAAGTCAGTGGGTTTGTAGTGGACATTGGTGGCCAGTTAATCTCCAGAAATGGAAACAAAGATGTCAAGGAAGAGAAGGGAAGAGTCAGGGATGGACCTGGTGAAGATGAGAGCAGGGTGGAAATTGGAAGCAAAATTGATAAAAGTGGTAAAATTCCAGTATAATTTCCTTAGTTAACGGGCCCAAAATTTCACAGCATTCCAGCTGTGGCCTGATTAGTACCTTTGTATATTTGCAAAAGCTACTTCTATGCTGCATTCCCTTTGAAATAAAGGCCATCCTGAGAATGATTCATTTATTCCTTCTGTCTTTTATGCAATTTTCAATCCACGCGAATATGTTATTCCTAATCCCACATACTGTAATTTGTTTATTAAGCTGCTGTGTGGGGCCTTGTCAAAAGCCTTCTGAAAATCCAAATACTCTGCATTCATTGGTTTTCCTTTGTCAATGCTACAAGCAAAAAAAACTCCAAAAAACAACAGTTTTGTCAAACATAATTTCCCTTTCATGAATCCTGTTTTACTATTTTCTATGTACCCAATTATCACATCCTTTATTATAAATTCCAATATTTTCTTTACAGACCTGTTAGCTTGATATCAGTAGCAATCTTCTGTTTTCCCTCTCCCTTCCTCCCTTAAATTGTGGGGTTGTATTTGTGATTTCCCAAAGTGCAGGAACCTTTATGGAATTTTGAAATAGTCATCAATGCATTTGCCATCCCTGTAGCCACTTCCTTCAATATCCACGATACTGCTCCTTTCAAAAATGACTTTGCTAATACTAATTTATTTCAGCTCCTGACTTTCACAAATCTCTTGGTTGTCTACTCTTTTTGGAAGATTTTTGAGTCTGTCTTCACAGATGAAGTTACACAATGTTTCAGATAGTAGGAACTGCAGATGCTGGAGAATCTGAGATAACAAGGT
>NC_063333.1:30181206-30199097 GCF_021869965.1 Rhincodon typus
TCGGGTCTAGACCCTTCATTAGAAATGGGGCATTTCTGATGAAGGGTCTAGGCCCGAAACGTCAGCCTTCCTGCTCCTATGATGCTGCTTGGCCTGCTGTGTTCATCCAGCTCTACACCTTGTTATCTCAGATTTTCCAGCATCTGTAGTTCCTACTATCTCTGGTACAAGTTTTACCCCCACATTTGTAGATATATGTTCACTGTTTGTCAACTGTGTGAATGAATGTAATTTTAGATGCAGCTACAGTAATGAAGATCCAGAGTTCAACTATGTTCAAATCATGCAATGTTCTCACCCTGTCTGAACAATAGCCTTCCTATCGATACCACCAGGTTGGATGAACCTTTGTCAGGATTGAATGAGGGAGCACCAGATGCAATGATGGCTTCATCTGTGTGTAACCTTAATTTTTATTAAACAGCATGATCCAAATAGAAATATCAAAGGGTTAGGTTGTACTTGCAGTTGGGATTATGCAGGGTGTAATGGCCTCAGCAGCATCAAAACTTTTACAGACAGTGAGAGATGTCTTCACGCAGCTCAACGAGATACACAAGGAAGTCCTGCCTGCATTACTTTGACCAACTTTTCTGTGCTGTTGGATGCCAGAGGTGCTATTTCATCTGATGGACATCCTTATGTTCACACCCTGTACAATGTCACAGCTCTCACAGATTCCCATCATTACCTCAGTGTGTCCCCCAGTTGTGTGGAGCAGGGATTGCGAGAATCAAGCAATGTCCTGTGGCTGGATTGTCCTGTTTGATGCCCCGACATGACCTTTATGGAAACCTAATGTGGAGGGGCCAGCCAATGTATCCTCAGCGGTCTCAGTGTTACACTGGGGATATGCTGGACAGCATGAAGACCTCCACGCCCCAGACAGAGTACAGCACCACTGCCCCTCACCCATCTGCTTGGCATTCAATGGAAGATGATGACTATCACTGTATCTCCTGCACCTTCGATGAGGGCAGCTATGGCTGCAGCCTCCATAGTCATGGGTGACTCCACATTTGCTGTAGGTTGATGCTGGTCCTGGGCTACGAGACCCATGTACTTCAGCCATTTGTGCATCAGGTACAGGGTCAGCCACAGCTTCTGTACCTGCTTCTCACTGAGGGTAGGTCCAATGATTCTTTGTGGACAATATCACAAACAAAGGAGCTCCTCAGTAAAGTGATCATTCAGCAGTGACACAGCACACACTAATAACCATTGAACTGTGTCCTCCAAACACTGGCACGTGGAGGCCAGTGAGATGCATCAGTGTGAATGTTGTGCATCGCAGCCTTTTTGGTGCACATACAACAACAGATTATACATGTGGGATTGAAAACAGGGACCTCTTCCCCCACACCAAATCTCCACAGTACCCAAGAAATACAGCATTGCAAATAGAATAATGGTGTGGGCATTTTATGGTCCAAGCTGTGACGTGAGCAGCTCTTGTACCTTCTGCAGATCATGGGACCATGGAACATGATTTCTACTTTAACTAGAGCGAATCCTTCCAGGCCATCATACATTGCTATGTCTCACAGTCCTCAGAGGGATTGATTCATGATGTTGAATGAAGTGAACAGCCTAGGGTAGGGGAGCCCAAAACTAGAGGGGAAGTATTTGAAAGGGATGTGAGGGGCAAATTTTTCACAGTTTGTGGTGTGTTCATGGAACGAGCTGCCAGAAGAAGTGGTAGCGGTGACAATTACAGCATTTAAAAGACATTTGGACAGTACATGGATAGGAAAGGTTTAGAGGGATATTGACCAAATGTAGGCGAATGGGATTAGTTCAGTGTAAGAAACCTGGTTGGCATGGATGAGTTGGGCCGAAGGGCCTATTTCCATGCTGTATGACTCTATGACCCTAGGTGGTCAAGAATTCTTGGGACAGGATTTTTAGTTGACAGGAGTACTGTGAGCCTTTAAGTTCTGAATGAAGTGTCAATACACAAAGAGGCAGAGATGCCCTGAGCATGCAAGTAGGCATAAAGTGTGTGAACACAATTAGAGCAAGCGAGGATTCCCAAGATCCACCTGTCCCTGCATACAAACTGCCTTAATAGCAGCACTATGAAAGGTGCCAGGGTGCTCTGAAGTGCAGCATTCACTAGGATGGTCTCTGGTGTGCAAGGACTGTCTTATAAGCAAAGTTTAAACAGGTTGGAACTCTACCCTCTTGAGTTTAGAAGAATGACAGGTGATATCATTGAAGGAGCGGCACAGTGGTCAACGCTGCTGCCTCATAGCTCTAGGGACACGGTTCGATTCCACCCTCAGGTGACTGTCTGTGTGGAGTTTGTACATTCTCCCTATGTCTGTGTGGAGTTTGCACATTTTCCCTGGGTATGCATGGGTTTCCTCCAGGCTGTCTGGTTTCCTCCCACAGTGCAAAGGTATGCAGGTTGGATGGATTGGCTGTGCTAAATTTCCCCACACTTGGTTTATAAGGACAGGGTGGGAGACTTGATGGGCTGAATGACCAGTGTGGGCTTAAGAAGTTTGACAGGGTAAGTGCTGAGAGGACATTTCCTCTCATGGGAGAGTCTAGGACCAAAGGGCAAAGTCTCAGAATAAAGCGGTTTTAAGACTGAGATAAGGAAGAATATCTTATCTCAGAGGGTTGAGTGTCTTTGGAACTCCTTGCCACAAGGACCTGTGGGGGCAGAGAACTTGTGTATATGTAAGGCTGAGAGATATAGATTCTTGATCAGTAGGGGAATCGAGGGTTACAGAGAAAGGGCAGGAAATTGGAGGAATGTTGGATCAGCCATGATCCCATTTAATAGCAGTGCAAGCTTGAGGGGCTGAATGGCCTACCCCTGTTCTTATGGTATTATGGAAGTAAAGAACTATGCACTAGGTGAGGAAGATGTGCCGTGATGATGCGATGAGGCCACTATGTGTTTCATGCCAACCTCCATGAACGGGGGTTGCATGTGGTCACTGCCCGTGGAATTTAACATGAGATGTTGCTGACTGCCGAGATGGAGACCTAGAGGAGTAAGCAGCAAACTGGAGCTGCCAGGTACCTGCCTTGGCTTTTATGTTGGGCATTGTTGCTATCTAGTTTCTATCCAACACATGGGAAAGTAGAAAAATGCAGAGCAATGAGGCGAGATTAGATTCTAATGGCTCCTTAATGTATCCAATCAGCAGTAAGAATCTCACCTTGTCATTCAAAACTTAGTTGGAGGATTCGACTTTATTCTCACAATTTTGCCTTATTTTCCCAACTGATTTGCTTTGCCAATGTTGTTCAGGAGCTGGAAAATTCTGGCCTTTTCTTTGTGTGTAATAAAAATTGGTTGTTCTTTTGTTAAATGTACACTGGCAATCTCCTGTGAATATGTTCAGTGACTGACCACTTCAGAAGACAAGATAGCAAACCTGAAACTTATCATCTATCAAGCCAGGTTTTACTTTGTGATCTAACTTGTTCAGTATTTCATTACCTGGGATCATAATGCTCTGTTGTATCAAACCATGGGCAATTAAGGATGGGCAATAGATGCCTGCCTTGTGCCAGCCAGGTTCCAAGAATAAGAAAATATACATTATTTGTAGGACCTGTCCCATGATTCAACCCACTAAATTTTTTTTATTATAGTTGTGCCCCATGACAATCATGGAGGATAAACCTGACATATCTCCCATTGGGTCAACATTTGTCAGTTGGTATTCAGCATCACCAACCTCAATCCTAATGCCCCTACAATACCATGTTCTTTGGCAGACTTTTGTCTCTTGAGGATAATGGTTTGCACCTTGATGGTCCATCCTAGTTATGAACACCACCTAGCCACACTGTAACATCTGCCTTATTTACTGCAGTGGGCTGAGAAAGTGCAGGCTTCACTGGCCTCTATTTCCTTGGGCCTTCTTTGTGACCAGCTGAGCTTTTTGTTTCTCCTCACCTCCTCTACCACCTTTCCAATCAGTCAGCCTCTAGAGGTCATGGGTATCAGTGACAGTCTCCCAATAATCTGTATTGATCCTCTTCCTGTACAGGACGATCATGAAGGGGAGACAATGTTGGCAAATTATTTGGCCAAAAAGAGAGATCAGAGCCACTATCAACCCTACACCACATATACACATTTCCCAGCAAGAATCACTGAATAAAGATACAAATTGAAAACACTTTCTTTGTCTTTAAACGTTTGTCCAAAATTTTCTAGAGATGCTCCAAAGTCCACCAGAATTCTAATCATTTCTGAAGTTTAAGTATTTGAACTAATTTGTTGAGATCTATCAATGATTAAGAGATGGATCTATCTAAAATTATTTGAAGGTCATTACTTTGAAAAATAATTTTCTGGCCAATAAAGCTATTTCCATTATCTCAATACACCTGGACTTCAAATGGCTTTTCCTAAACCATCAAAAGGATGAGATTTACTCTTGATCAGTCATGATCTGTGTGAACTGTCAGAAACAGCCAGACATTAACAATGGTGTTTTATCTAGTTGCACCTCTTTACAAGTAACTCATTGTCTGTTGTTTTGTTGGATGATAGCTTAAGCAGCAGACCTTAATGAGAAATGAGTTAGTAACAAAGCCCTTTTATTTCTTCTGTCAGCAATGGGGTTTTTAGATTATCCTAGCAAGTTGATCATTTGCTTGGTATTCCTCCTACATTCCAAACCTGTCACCTTTAAAATCACCCTGAGAAGAGATTGCCAATGATGAATCATTCTATCCTTCTTTCTTAGTCCAATTAGTTGTTCTAGATTGTAGGATAACCCAAACATGTATCCTTATCGCTACAAAAGCATTTAGTCTATCATTCTCAACTGAAACCTCTGTCACTTCACTTCTACATTTAGTTAGGTACATAATTTCAAATTTGAGTGTTTGTACCAATAACACTATGTTTATCTATAATTGTAAATTCTTCAACTGATCAAACTAGAAGACAGAATGATTTTCTGGGTGCTTGTAATATTTGCTGAATGGAAAGTGGCTATTTTATTGGCGCAATATACAGTACATGCCAAATCAGTGAATGTTTAACTATCATGCTATGATAGTCAAAGACACACACAGGCAAGCTTTCTTGTAAGTTCTTAAAAATAAAAAATAATAGTAATTAATGCATTGAACCTGGACAAATTATAGTAATAAAAACAGTCCTAAATTCAGATAACTGTGAGCTCAAAGATCATGCACATACGCAAACACTGATACATGGCTTATAGTGTGGAGGATAGATTAAGCAGCCTTTATAAGAGTCCAATACAAGTTAAAGATATATGACCGTTATATATTCTTGACACAGAGTCCTAGAGTCATACAGCAAGGAAACGGACCCTTCAGTCCAACTAGCTGATCATGTTCCCAAACTAAACTAGTCCCATTTGCCTGTAATTGGCCCATATCCCTCCAAACGTTTCCTATTCATGTATTTATCCACTGGTTTTTAAATGTTGTAACTGTACTTGCATTCACACCTTCTTCTGACAGTTCATTCCACACACGAACCACTCTCTGTAAAAAAAAAGTTGCTCCTCATGTCCTTTTTAAAATTTTCTCCTCTCACCTTAAAATATGCCCCCTAGTTTTGAACTCTCCCACCCTAGGGAAAAGACCTTGACTATTCACCTTATCTATGCCCCCCATGATTTTATAAACTTGTATAAAGTCACCCCATCCTCATACACTCCAGTGAAATAATTCCCAGGTTATCTAGCCTATTCTTGTAACTGAAACCATCCATTCCCGGCCATATCCTGGTAAATCTTTTCTGAACCCTCTCCAATTTAATAATATTTTCTATAGCAGGGTGAGCAGAACTGCGCACAGTTCTCCAGAGGAGGCCTCACCAACGTCCTGTAAAACCTCACCATGATGTCTCAATCTCTATACTCAAAGGTTTGAGCAATGAAGGCAAGCATAATAAACACCTTCTTAACCATCCTGTCTACCTGTGAGATGGATGACTGCAGGTTGAACCGATGGTCCTTCTGGATTCAGCATCAGAATAATTCAAAAATATTAATGGATGATTTAAATCAGTTCTCATGGAGTCTGCATCTGTGGCCTGTGGGTGGAAAGAGAGAAAGACAATGTCCCACTGAAGAATCCTGCCTTATCAGCTTTGATTTTTTGTGACCTAAAGAAAAGCCATTTCTTCACCACTAAAGAGGGTTAATTGGCTTGTCACAAGGTCTTCTCTCTCTGTCATGTGTAGTAGATTCTTGCTGCATGGTTTCAGTTTGATTAGGATACGGCAGTGGGAGATCATTAGACAGAGCCTACCGTCTGAAACGATTGAGTCTGTTGACTGCATTATCTGGATGTCCTGTAGCTGGGTCAGGAGATGTGGCTCATTCACATTCCTCTCATTATCTTTGATGGGTTTCTACAGACAGCTCGACTCCATTTTCACGGTTTTGGAATTTTTAAGGTACAGTGATGCAATGTTCAGCCATCTTAAAATGGTTCTTTCAAGTTGTCTGAATGCTGCACAGTCTTCCAAAACTCTACATATTTTCTGGCTGGAGACCACTGATTAAGTCATTTTTGTTATACAGTGGTAGACATTTTTTTTGTGGATTTACTGCAATACTCCATTATCCAGCTAGGATTTAATTCAGGGCCAAAACCAACATTCATGGACAAAAGCACTGTTTGAGCCAATTGTTAAGGAGTGGCGCTCATTTGAATTATCCAAATTACTACTTGCTGATTTGTCCAAATTCATTGCTGTGCAAGCCCTACAATTATAATTGAAGTAAACTTTAGCCACACTACCTCCCTCTGACGTCATTCAAAAGCTTTCCAATTTTCAATTCATTCTGTTAATTTGTTTTAAAATGACATTGCTAAATATAAGATTGTAAATGCAGCCAAATGTCTCTCCACAACTTTCGTCCTATGGCACATCCACATGGCATATTAGTACAAAAACTAAAATCACTTGGGATTTGGGGTGGGCTGGCTAGATGGATATAAAACTGGCTTGGTCATAGAAGACAGAGGGTAGAGGTGGAAGGGTGTTTGTCGGAATGGAGACTGATAAGTAGTGGTGTTCCACAGGGATCAGTCTTAGGTCCTCTGTTGTCTGTAGTATATATAAATGATTTGGAGGAAAATGTGGGTGGTCTGATTAGTAAGTTTGCAGATGACACAAAGATTGGTGGATTCGCTGATAGTGCCGACGATTATGAAAGGGATACAACAGGATATAGATAGATTGGCAACTTGGGCAAAGAAATGGCAGACGGAGTTTAATCTAGACAAATGCGAGATGATGCATTTTGGAAGATCAAATTTAGGTGTGAATTATATTGTTAATGGCAGAACCCTTAGGAACAGTAACATATAGATGGATCTGGGCGTGCAGGTCCACAGTTCCCTAAAAGTGGCAATACAGGTGGCCAAAATGATAAAAAAAAAGCATATGGCATGCTTGCCTTCATTGGCCGGGGTGTGGAGTACAAGAGTTGGCAAAACAGGTTGCAGCCTTATAAAACCCTTGTTAGGCTGCATTTGCAGTATTGTGTGCAGTTTTGGTCGCCACATTACCAGAAGGACGTGGAAGTTTTGGAGGGAGTGCAGAGAGTGTTCACCAGGATGTTGCTCAGTCTCGAGGGCATTGGTTATGAGGAAAGATTAAAAAGACTAGGATTGTTTTCACTGGAAAGACGGCGACTGACAGGAGACCTGATAGAGGGTCAAAATTATGAGAGGCATAGATAAGGTGGATAGTCAGAGGCTTTTTCCTAGGGTTGAAGTTTCAATGACAAGGGGGAATAGGTTCAAGGTGAGAGGGCAAAAGTTTAAGGGAGATGTGTGAGGAAAGTTTTTCACACAGAGAGTGGTAGGAGCCTGGAATGCGCTGCCAGAGGAGGTGTTGGCAGCAGGCACATTGGTGACATTTAAGAGGCATCTGGATGGTGAAAATTTTTGTTTTGCGTGCATTACAGGCAGATCATACCATACAAAGTGCATTAAGGTAATAGAACAGAGCAAGGAATACAATGTTACGGCTGCAAAATCCACAGAGAGCAAGATCAACTTTGAAATTTGAGAGGTCCATTCAGAAGCCTTATAACGGCTGAGTAGAAGCTGTTCTTGAGTCGGCTGGTACATGTGTTTTTAGCTTTTGTATCTTCTGTCCAACGGACAAGGTTGAAAGAGAGTATAACTGGGGTGGGAGGGGTCTTTGATTATGTTGGCTGCCTTTCCAAGGCGACAAGAAGTATAGGTGGGGTCAATGGAGGGAAGGTTAGCTTGCGCGATGGGCTGGGCTGTGTTCACAACTCTCTGTAACTTCTTACAGACCTGGCAGAGCAGTTTCTGTACCAAGCCATGATGCATCGGATAGAATGCTGGGTAAGGACGGCAGATTTCCCTCTCTAAGGGGCAATAATGAGTCAGATGGGCTTTTACAAAAACCAATAATCATTTTTGAGACTAAATTTCAACTCCCAATTTTTAAATTGAAGTCCAATTCCCTGGTGAGACTTGAACCCATGTCCCCAGATTATAAGCCAGGGTCTCTGAATTACACAGTGGCATCACTGTTTCCTTTCACTGTTTAAAGTGTAATTGAAGAAATATTGAAAAAAAATTGGATGATCTAGAGTTGTTATTTCAGCAACTTAGATGGTTGTTTTTGACCAGTGCAGACCTAATAGGACAAGGGGCCTTTTTTCTGTGCTGTAGCTCTCTATGACACTGAGGTATTAAACAGAATGGTTCAGTCAAAAATAGTCAGTAAGGGGATAGAATTGAATATTAATTGTATTAATTACTTGTAGGTAGATAGTGACTCCTATATAATTGTTGGGTTCAGAGTAATATGCTTGTTATCCATGACTGTGAGTAAGTAGAAAAATATGCAAATATTGGCTCCAGCTCTATTCTGTAACAATAGGAATAGAACAAAGTGGCAGAGAATGGTTGCCTAGAAGTCAAAGCTGGGAGCTTTAAAACAAAAGAAAGAAAACAATAAATCTGCTAATCCCTGTGAAAACTGACAGAAGCAAGTATAAGTTTTCGGGATATAATTATCCTCTTCTCAGAGTCTGAACCACATGATCAACTGAAGATTAAAAGCATCACCATCTGCAAGTTCCCCTTCAAGCCACTCACCATCCTGACTTGGAAATATATTGCCGTTCCTTCACTGTCGCTGGATAAAAATCCTTGAATTCACTCCCTAAGGGCATTGTGGGTCAACCTACAGCATGTGGACTGCAGTGGTTCAAGAAGGCAGCTCTGCATCGCCTTCTCAAGGGCAACTAGGGACAGGCAATAAATATTGGCCCAGCCAGCGATACCCACATCACACGAGTGAATGAATAATAAAAAAAACTGATATTAACGTACTTGCTGAAGAAGCACATTTTGTCAAAGCAAGTTTAGCAGTTAGCTGTCAAACATCATTGACCATTATGTTCTCCGTGATGCCTTCACCAACCAGAGTCCACCTTGTAATCATTCAGCGCTCTTCTCTCAAACAGTATAAATCTTGTTCTTTTCTTTCTTAAATTGGCATTCTTGCAAATTGTCCTGATGAGCACATGACTAAATGTTTTGACAGAATATGTCCATACTCTAGTTCTGTTGATGGGGGACTAGGAAAGTTAAGGAGCTGCAACTCCCTCTGACAAGCACAACATCTGAGGCTTCTTCAGTTCCACCAAGGCAGTATATGGACCCAACACCATTGGCCTCAAACAGTGTGCAGTAAGGATGGAACACTTCAAAAGACAGAGAAAACATCAGCTTCTGACAGAGAGAACATCTCACAGGTCTCCTAAATCATGATACAATTGTAGGTGAAGACACGATTGATGAAATCTCCAACTCCCCAACAAGATGCTCTTGGAATCCCACCTAGTGTAGCAGAAGTCAAAACTGCCATTAGACACATGAAGAATGGAAAATCCACAGGATTAGGTGGGATTCCAGCAGAGATTTTCAAACTTGAAGGAGCAGAGCTTACCTGTCATCTCCACCAACTGTCCCTGAAAATCTGGGGCAAAAAGAAATCCCTGCTAATCTCAGGGATACTGTCATCACTACCATCTTCAAGAAAGGAGATAAAGTGGATATTGGGAACTACAGAGAAACTTCCCTGCTCTCCATTGCCAGGAAGATCATTTCCCAAATCCTCACTATGCACCATCTCCCAGTCTCTGAGGAAATCCTTCCTGAAAGTCAGTGTGGCTTCTGACCAAACTGTGGAACTATGTTCATGGTTTTCACTGCTCAGGAACTTCAAGAGAAATGCCAGGAACAACACCAGCCACTCTGCATGGCCTTCATCAATCTGACCAAGGTTTTTGACTCAGTCAGTCAGGAAGTGCTGTGGAAGACCAGGCCAAAGGCAGCTGTCCATCAACATCCTCCATGACAAGATGTCAGCAACAATCCTCACCAACGGTAATATGATAGAATCCTTTGAGATTAAGACGGGGGTCAAGCTGGGATGCGTCATCACCCACCCTCTTCTCCATCTTCAACACCACCATCCTTCATCCTGTTAAGAAGAAGTGATGTGGACATTGTCCACAGGTTGGACAAAAAGCTTTCCAACTTCAACCAGTTGAAATAAGAAGAAATGACACTGACCTCACTTGTGGAACTTCAGTATGTGGATGGCAATGTCACCTCTGCTCTCTCAGAACAGAATCCTCAAATCTCACTTAATGCCTTCACAGAAGCAAACCAAAGAATTGGTCCCCACCTCAATGTCAAGAAGATTCAAATCCTTTACTAACGCATCCCAGGACAACTTCCGGATCGTTTCTCCAGTAAGATCAATGGAGAAATCCCCCCAAATGTGGAACATTTTCCCCACCTAGGAAGCTACCTCTATTCTAAGGCTGATGTTGATGCAGAGATTCAATATCACATCCAATCTACAAGCACCGCCTTCAGGCAGCTAAGGATGAGAGTCTTCATTGATCGTGGGATTCCTGCTGATACCAAGATCCTTGTGTATAAGGCAGTCATCCTTCCAACTCTTCTATATGGCTCTGAAATATGGACTATATGTAGATGTCATGTCAAGAACCTTGAGAGGTAGCATCGATACTGTTTGAGGTGGATTCTCCAAATGAGCTGGAAGGACAGGCTGAATAACATCTATGTCCTTGAAATTAACTTTGCTGGGCCAGCCACATGCTTAGGATACTGAGTTCTGACTGCCAAAGTAAAGCTTCTTCACACAGCTGAAGGAAGGCACACAAGTGAGAGGAGGACAAAGACTTCTTGAAGACTTCCGTTAAGAAATGCCACATAAATGTCAACACATGGGAGATCATTGTTCTGAAGAAACTAAATTGAGGGAAGCCCCTTCATGAAGGGATACAATTCTTCGAGAATATCCATCGGCAAAAGGAAGCATGGAAAAGGAAACGGAAAATGGAATATCAATGTTTCAAGGCTAAGGACCAATTCCACTTAAATGCAGCTGTAGGATCAGGCTCATCAGCCACACATTGACCTGCAGAACCTGTGACCAGTGCTTTTAGTGAAGAATAGCCTTTTTTACAAAGGAAATTCTGTGCCTCCACCATTGTCCACCATTTCAGTCTCACCTCCAGCCTTGAGAATGATAGCTTCCTCATTCCAAGTAAGTTTTTTTTTTGTAGCATTTGAACCGAAACTTTGAAAGCAGGCATCTTGCAATGAGCCCTCTCATTCTGGCCATCATTTTGATGTTGCTGTTGCACTTTTGGCAGTTTCTACTATTTTCATAAAACAGAATAATAGATTGAACACTCCCGCTAGCATTTGGCACTGTCAAATCAGCTAGCTTCATTTTCTAAAAATAAAGCTTTGTTACATGATAAATAATATATGCAGTTTGCATTTCCCAAACCATGGCTCTGGCTGTGGTCACCATCCCTGCAGACTCACACCAGCAGTATTGGAAGTGAGCTTGAATTAGTTGATTTATGTTTGTTGAGCTACATTGTAATTTCAGTAAACTTCTTAGCAGAGGCTTTTGTTCCTGGCAGTAACCCAGTCCACAGTTGCTCGGAATATAGTGTTGCTGGATGAAAGGAGCGAGCAGGGTTATTACCCACAATGACAAGAACTCCCAGTCAGTCACATTACACTTTGCCCTTTCTGACAGAACATTTCTAACAGCTGCCAAAGAGCAATTTTGGCACCAGAAATTCAAAAGACTCTGTATATTCTTATTTTAAGTGGTAATCCTCCAGGACCAATTATTTCTCCCCCTTTTATTTTTTATTTCTGTTGTTAACCTCACTGAGGTTGCATGGCTGAAAATCAAGCTCGCTATTCCCAGAGTCATTGCAACAATTTGAAAAATTTGTAGAAGTACATAGAATTCCCTAATCTACCTGTTTTATAGACCCAGGTTGACAGAACATGGACCAGGTTTCTATACTCAACAATTAATATTTGTTGCAAGTAAATAGTTTCTAGTTACAAGTAGACAATTAGGAGCTGTCAGCACATAACTCTATTTAGTAAAACTCTGACCCTTTATAAACTCCCCCTTACACACTCACATAGACAGATAGACAGGAAAGGAAACATTACTGTTTTGTATGGAGGGAAAGACCAGAAAAGCAGTTCAGTGGTTCCAGGTCACAAATCTGCTAAGATGATTCCTGTGCTGATTAGAACACTGCTTCTCAGTCTTCCTTCTCCAGTTGCTTTCTCTGGTTTGCAGGAGGCACAGGGTGGCTGGTTCACACTTATAAAGTGTCTCTGAAGGAAGAATAAACTGGTTTCCTTTAGCCTGTTAGTGCAGAGAAGACAGAGAGCTCCTGATCTCATGAGACCATCTTTTTTAGTCACAAGCTATTCGGCTGCATAAGAATGAAACATATAGTTGTTGGCAAGCTGTCAGGATCACTATTGTCATCCCTAACTGGTCACTAGTCCACAGACCAATCAGCTACTTAACTGCCAGCTGAATCTCTATTTATACACAGCCTTGGTGCACAAGTAAATAAAGGGTTAATGCTGGAGTTCAACCAACTAAAGCCATGCAGCTTCCCAGTACAAAAATCACCAGATAGCTTTGCACTGCTTATCTGTAGTTTACAAGAACAATATCTCCCAGTGATAGGTTAACCTTCTAGGTTGTATCTACATCAGCCTTGAGCACTGCAAATCTGTCTGGTTTGGGTACCATATTAACATGCCTGTCACAGAGAGTTGATTCAATTCCAAGCACTAATTGATATGTATATAATTTTGGGACTGAAATAATTCTGTCCACCTTATCAGAAGGTTAGGGCATTTCCTCCTGTTTAAACAATACCATGGTCCTACCAGGCCATAAGGCTGCTCTCAAAGTTGAGACAGAGACAAGTGGTTGGATTGGCTTAAACTGAGGGTCACTATATCTCAGGTGAGGGGAAAGGTCAAGAAGATAAGTCCTTTGTGATAACTCTATCTGGGGCAGGAATTGAACCTATGCTGTTGGCATCACTGAACAGCCATCTAACCAACTGAGCTAGCCAGTGCCCCATTTGTAGAGTATCACAATAGTGACTCCAATTCAAAAGTACACCATTAGCTGCAAAAGTAGTTTAGGACAGCCTACGGTCATGAAAGTTATGACATAAGTGCAAACGTTTCAAAATAATTCCAATTTTTTTACCTGAAAGCATACACAAATCATATTGAGTGAAGAGCATTTCCAATGTAACATCTGTAAACACTTCATTATACCCAAGGAGCAAAGTCAGCAGTTTAGACTGAAACTGGGAAATAGCCCACAAGTGAATTAAAAGATTAGTGAGCCAGAGATGTATGTTCAAATCCCAACTAAGCAACTTCAATTTGCTCAATTATATAAACCTGGAATAAAAATGCTAGTATCACCAAGGATAAACATGTAACCACAGGATTTCCCTAAAAACCTTTCTTTCATAAAATTTTTCAAAATGTGCTTTGGATAAGGAAACAAATTTCAGATCTGCTAGTTGTTATGTTTATGTCTAACACACTGTTCATATGCTGATGCGTAGCAAGTTCCGATTTTGATGGTGTTGGTTAAATAGATTGGCGACAATAGCAGAGCTGCCCTTGGTAATAGAATCATAGAGTCATACAGCACAGAAACAGACTCTTCAATCCAACCAGTCCATAATCCCCAAACTAAACTAGTCCCATCTGCCTGCTTCTGGCCCATTTCCCTCCAAACATTTCTTATTCATGGATTTATCCAAATGTCTCTTAAACATTGTAACTATACCGGCATCCACCACTTTCTCTGGAAATTCATTCCACACGCAAACCACTTAATGCTGCAGATTTTAAAGTCAGAAGGTCATTGTGGTGAACTGACTGCTGCGGGAGAGAGACATACAATATTCCGTTTGTGAGGTCACCATATAAAAATCATTCCCAGTTTGTCCCAGGAAAATAATGCTTTTGCAAGCTGAAAACGTGAATTAGCTTTAAAATCAGTCCCAGAAATAAGTGAAGTGAGAGAGGTCTCCCCTTCAGTAATGATTAGCAAGGTAAACTGGCATCTATCAGACTAATTTACCTTCTTGTGCTATCAATTTTAAAAAGCTTCATGAAGATTCCTTGTATTATATAGTTTCAGGGAGGATACCTACTTGTCACTAACTTTTACAAGTGACACATTAAGGTGGCAGACTCCTGGAGAAATGCTGAATACAACATTAAATGTTCTCTTCATTTATACTGTCATTATGGGTGCAAAGGAATTTACAAATGTTAGACTCAAAATCCAATTGCTAAAATAATAATGAGTAAAACAAATTTTCTTTTGTTATATTTTATTTTGCAATTGTCATTGTCCACAGGAAGCAACTACGTACGGAATTCATTCCAAGTGAATTGTAACAATTGTGTTGTTAAATCATATTGTTTGTGGATTCCTGCCACAAATATCTGGTTAAAAAGTTTCAGCAGTGTTGCTTTCCATTCGATATAATCCCTTAACAGGGTGATTCTGCAAATTTAAAATCAAAGTACTAGACAGAGCTGTAGCTCCTGTGAAAAATCAGCAGTTTGTGTTTAAATAGCAGCAAAATGTGCCAACGAACCTCAGAATCACATGACAGTGTGGTGGGAGGAGTCATCATTCCAGCTAAAAATGATTCCCTCAGGAAAGTTATTTGCTTCCCTCTAAAGAGTGAACAGAATAAGCCTATTAACAATATTAGCTTGTGAGCATCACCAGCCCATGAGACATTATTTCTAAAAAAACAACCAAAAAAACTGTGGATGCTGTAAATCAGGAACAAAAACAATTGCTGGAAAAGCTCAGCAGGTCTGGCAGCATCTGTGAAGGAGAGAACAGAGTTAATGTTTCGGGTCCGGTAACCCTTCCTCAGAACTGATGGTGGCTGGGAAAACGTCAGTTTATATGCAGAAAACAGGGAGGTGGGTGGAGTAGGGAGTAAACGATAGGATGGAGCCCAAAGAGAGAGAAAGACAGTTGGACAGACAAAGGAGTTGATAACGATCAGGTTTGGAGGGTGAATAGTTGTTAATGGGGACTGTTAGTGGCTAACAACAGGGGGTGTGTAATGGCAGGCTATGTGATAACACATTAGACATTATTTCTAGTTCACTCGTGGGATGTGGGCGTCGCTGGCTGGCCAGTATTTATTGCCCGTCCCTAGTTACCCTTGAGAAGGTGGTGGTGAGCTGCCTTCTTGAACCATTGCACTCAATGTGCTGTCGGTTGAATGACAATGCCCTCAGGAAGAAAATTACATGATTTTGAATGAGCAACAGTGAAGGAATGGTGATATATTTCTAAGTCAAGATGATGAGTGGCTGGGAGGAGATTGCAGGTGGTAGAGTTCCAATATATTTACTGCCCTTATCCTTCTAGATGGAAGTGCTCATGAGTTTGGAAGCTGTTGTCTAAGAACCTTGGTTGCTTGTGGATGTGATGCCAATCAAGCGGGCTACTTTGTCCCGGATGGTGTCAAGCTTCTTGATTGTTGTTGGAGCTGCACACATCCAAGCAAGTGGGGAGTATTCCATCACACTCCTGACTTGTGCCTCAAATGATGTAACCTGCAATGTAACCTGAATGCCTCTGAGTCTTTTTGATCTGTACATCCTTTGCTTGCTGTGATCTGCCTGTACCACTCATAAGCGAAGCTTTTCACTGTATTTCCATACACGTGACAATAAAATCAATCAATCAACTCTCATCAACACTAGAAGGTGGACAGTCTTTGGGAAGTTAGGACGTGAGTTTCTCACCACAGCCACTGTGTATATGTGATGAGTCCAGTTGAGTTTCTGGTCAATCATAACCGCAAGAATGTTGATAGTGGAGGACTCAGTCATGGTAACACCATTGAATGCCAAGAATTGGTGGTGAGATTGTCTCTTATTGGAGATGGTATTGCCTACTATTAGTGTCACATACATGTTAATTGTCTCTTGTCAGCCCAAGCCTGAATATTGTTTTTGAACATGGACTGCCTCAGTATCTGAGGAGTGGCAAATGGTGCTGAACATTGTGTAATTATCAGCGAACATCCCCACTTCTGACCTTAGGATGGAGGGAAGGTCACTGATGAAGCAGCTAGAGATATTTGGACCTCAGACACTACCCTGAGGAACTCCTGCAGAGATGACCTGGAGCTGAAATGACTGACTTCCAACAACCACGACTATCTTCCTATGTGCCAGGTATGACAGAGCAGCCAGTCCAGAAGCTTCCAAAATCACTCTCCACCTCCTTGACCTTCTTGAACGTTGCCCCCTGGTGCCTATTGATTCCAGTTTTGCTCGGGCTCCTTGATGCCACACTCAGTTAATTGCAGCTTTGATGTCAAGGGCTGTCACTTTCACCTCACCTCTGGAATTCAGCTCTCCTGTCCATGTTTGAACCAAGGCTGTAATGAGGTCAGGAGCTGAGTGGTCCTGGCAGAACCCAAACTGGGCGTCACTCAGCAGGTTATTGCTGAGTAGGTGCTGCTTGATGGCGCTGTTGATGACACCTTCCATCACTTTACTGATGATCCAGAGTTGACTGATGGGCGATAATTGGCCGGATTGGAATTGTCCTGCTTTTTGTGTACAGGGCATACCTGGGCAGTTTTCCACATTGTCTGGTAGATACCAATGTTGTAACTGTACTGGAACAGCTTGGCTAGGGGAGCAGCAAGTTCTGGAGCACAAGTCTTCAGTACTATTGCTTGAATGTTGTCAGGGCCCATAGTCTTTGCAGTATCCAGTGTCTCCAACTGTTTGTTGATATCATGTGGAATGAATCGAATTGGCTGGGGTCCACTGGGGGAGGCTAAGTTGGATCGTCCACACGGCACTTCTGGCTGAAGATTGCTGCGAATGCTTCAGCCTTATCTTTGACCAAAACAGTTAGATGATCAACCATGATCTAACTGAATGGTACAGCAGGTTCAATGGGTGGAATGGCCTGGTCCTATGAATCTCCTAATATTCAATGCAGCGAAATCTGAGCTTCAGTGCTGTTGCACATGGAGCTCTCTGTAGACAGACAGACAGGCGGACATGCATTGGCTGGGAGGACAGAAACTTCTGGTGAGTGATTTTCACTCCCCTGGACCCTCCACAAACATCTCCCCTCAGGGTCACAGATTTAACTCAGGTACACCTGGATTTGCCTGCATACTTACCCTGGAAATATTATGTCAGTTGATTGTTTTTATGCCAGTTGGTACCTGGTATCTGTCAATTAGACAATATAACTAAACTGAGCACCACAACCTCACAATCATAATTCCCAACCCTGACCCAACTAACCTCCCTCCCTCCCCACCACCCTACCTGACAGCTACACCCTAGTGTAAACTCAAACCCCTACCCTTACCCAACCAGATCTGATTACCAACTCAACTACCCACTCACATCACAGCAACCACTCACACATTCACACTCACTCACCCCTCACACAC
>NC_063333.1:30199107-30256872 GCF_021869965.1 Rhincodon typus
AACCTCCACACATCCATTCACTCACCCCTCACACACCAACCCCTCACGCACCCACTCACACCCATTAACCTCCACACATCCACTCACTCACCCCTCACACACCAACCCCTCATGCACCTACTCACACCCATTAACCTCCACTCACCCCTCTCACACCAACCCCTCACTCACCCACTCACACAAATTAACCTCCACACACCCACTCACTCATTAATCCTAACTCATTCACTCAAAGGCTCAAAACCTTTAAAAATAAACTTAAATGTGACAGCTGATGTTGTAAAATGTGGGCCTGTTCTCACTGCAGGTATCTTTAGGGTGGCACGGTGGCTCAGTGGTTAGCACTATTGCCTCATAGCACCAGGGCCCAGGTTCAATTCCAGCCTCAGGTGACTGTGTAGAGTTTGCACATTCTCCCTGTGTCTGCGTGGGTTTCCTCCAGGTGCTCCAGTTTCCTCCCACAGTCCAAAGATGTGCAGGTTAGGTGGATTGGCCATGCTAAATTGCCCATAGTGTTCAGGGATGTGTAGGTTTGGTGGATTAACCATGGGAAATGCTGGGTTAAGGGAATGGGGATAGGGTGGGTCTGGACGGGATGCTCTTCAGAGGGTTGGTGCAGATTTGATGGGCCAAATGGCTGGTCTCCACATTGTAGAGATTCTATGACAGCTTGTTTGTCCTCTGGTATTGGAGAACCATTCCCAGTTGTCATGGCTGTGTAATATGATACTCACCTGTCTTCTGTGGGGCTGAGCCATCTCTTCTGGGATTGGAATCCCAGCTGAATTAATGCAAAATGGACAGGCCATGGACACCTTTGCAGACAGCTGTAATGAGACATTGTAGATGTTGGCTGGAAGTTCTGGAAGAAAATGTCATAGAGTCAGACAGTATAGAAACAGCCAAGCTACACTAATCCCATTTCCTTGCACTTTATCTATAGCCTACTATGCCCTGGCATTTTAAGTGCTCAGATGCTTCTTAAATGTTGTGGGAGTACCAGCCTCTACCACTATCTCAGGCAGCATGTTCCATATTTCTACCGCCATTTAGGTGAAATGTTTTTTTTTCCTCATATCTCCTCTCCACTACTTAGACACGTCTATCACTGGGAAGAGGTTCTCATGATCTACCCTATCTATACCTCTCGTAATTTTGTACACCTCAGTCAGATTCCCCCCTCAGCCTCCTCTACTGAAAACAAACCCAACCTATCCAGTCTCCCCTCATAACTGAGACATTTTGTCCCAGGCGACATTGTGGTGAATTTCCTCTGTACCCTCTCCAGTCCTTCCAATAATGTGGTGACCAGAACCGTACACAGTATTCAATCTGTGGCCTAACCAACGTTTTATAAAGTTATAACAAGACTTCCTTGCTCCTTTATTCTATGCCCCAGCTAATGAACGCTAGCCTTCTCTACCACCAAGTGAGCGCTAACACAGTGTCTCAAAAATATTCAGTGTAACAAATTCTCACCCCACCCACACCCTGCTGTTTCCTGTTGTAGAAATCACCTTTCCTACAATGCAAACTGGTGAATGATATGGGAACAGAGAGTTTGGGTAAGATTCCTCCAGAAACTTACTTTGCGTATCCCCAGGGTGTGGTACATCCTTTCAGCCCTATTCTTCCTAATTGTACAAAGCAAACCAAAAACAGAGAAAATGCAGATAATATTTGTAATTTGTTGTCAACGTAGGGGAACAACCCTACTGGAAACTCCTGTTAGCTTTCTTACAATGTAAAAGATGATGTACAGTGAGGTATGAATAGCTCCATCTGCTGGATTGACACTAGAAACACAGTCAAGTTTTTTTTAAATATTTTCAATCAAGTGATGTGCGAGTCATTGGCAAGGTCAGCATTTGTTACCCATCCCTAATTGCCCTTGGGAGCAGTTAAGAGTTGACCTCATTGCTGTGGGTCTGGAATCAGATGCAGCTACCAATCATAACCATCCTTCCTACAGGATATTACAACAATTTTTACAATGATTGATGAAAGTCTCAAATCCAGGTTTTTTTAGTTAAGTGAATTTGGACATTCACCAACTGCTGTGGTGGGATTTGAACTCGTTAAGGCATTAGCCCAGGCCTCTTTATAGCTAGTTCAATGACATTTCCACTATGTCAGCATCTCTCCATATAATTCTCAGTCAGGCGGTGAGTGGCTTTGAGGGGAACTTGCAAATAGTGGCACTCCCATGTGCATGCTGCCTTGTTATTCTAGCTGGTAGAAGTTACAAATTTGGAAGGTGCTGTAGTGAGCTGCTATTGTGCATCATGTTGATGGTATACACAGTTGCTACAGTGCGCTTGTCATGAGGGGTGGAATGTTTAAAGTGTTGGTTGTGGACTGCTTTGTCCTGGATGGTGTCAAGCTTCTTAAGTGTTGTTGCAGCTGCACCCATCCAAGGAACTGAAGAGTATTCCATCACACTGCTGACTTGTAGATGCTGGAAAGGCATTAGGAAGTCAGGAATTCACAGTACCAGAATTGAACAAATGAACAAATGAAAAAATACAGCACAGAACTCCAAGCCTGCGCTAACCATCATGCCCCAATTAATCTAAAAACAAACCTGCCATTTTTCGATCCATATCCCTCTATTCCCTCCCTTTTCATGTACCCATCTAGGTGCCCCTTAAATGTTTTCAATGTGCCAGTTCCCACCACCTCTTCTGGCAGTGCATTCCAGGCTTCTACTACTCTCTGTGTGAAAAACTTCCCTGACATATCTCCCTTAAACTTTCTCCCTCTCACCTCGAACCTGTGCCCCCTTGCAATTGAAACTTCAACCCTGGGGAAAAGCCTCTGACTATCCACCCTATCTATGCCTCTCATAATTTTGTAGACCTCTATCAGGTCTCCTCTCAGCTGCCAATTGCTCTAATTGCTGCTGTATTTATGTGTTTGAATCAGTCTGTAACTCTATAACCAGTCTGATGTGTTTACAACAAGTGGATTTTCCATCCAGCCTGAGGCAACTGCATCAGAGATGACAGTGATATTCCATTTGATTAATTCTGAAACGCGTGCTCCGGTTACAGCAACATTCCAGCCCTAGGTCTGCAGTTGGGCCCCTTGCCAAGCCATTCCATTACAGCTACAACACTGAGCTTTGTATGATAAAGTGTTGTGTTTTGTGCTCTTGTCCACCCTCATTAAGGATATAAAATGAATGTTATCCTCCCATTAGTTGTTTAGTTGTTCAGCAGCATTCGTGACTGAGTGTGGCATGTCTGCAGAGCTTCCATTGATTCATTTGACGTAGGATTGCGTGATTCTCTCAGTAGCATGTTGCTTCCACACTTTAGCGTGCATGTAGCCTGAGGGAGCAGTTTCACCAGTTTGGCTGCTCATGTGTAGATATGCCAAGTGCTGCTGCTGCTTGCTATCCTCTCCTTATTGAGCCAGCAGGATTGGTCTCATGGTCAGATGGGAATGTGCTCGGCCTTGAGTTTCCAGATTGGGGCAGCATGCAATTCTACTCAGACTGAGGGTCCACTGTATCTTATGGATGCCAGTTTTGAACAACTAAAACTCCTGTGAACCTATCCCATTTACTGCCAAACAACACAATGTTGATATCCTCATTGTTAAGATGAGATTTCATCTTTAAGAAGATTGTTAGAAGATAGAGGTCAAATTTCACCAGTTATCTACTAGATTCCTGCCATAAAAAGCCACAGTGGTGTTGTTAAAGATAAGATGGTTGTGGTAGTGATCAGAAGCCCCACTTTCCCTTCTCATAATAGGCTAGTTTATCAAATATGATGAGGCATAACACCTCCAGAGGACAGAGATTAGCCCCTCAGGCTACAGCAGGAGCCTTGACATCCAATTATGGCTATGTTCTTTTTAATGGTTTTGCCATGGACCCTCTATTGAGCAGTAAATGGGATCTTGTGGAGGGAGGGGGCAGCAGGTGTTGGATGCGTGTGTCAGGAGGGGCGGGAGCCAGCTGCATTAGTCCAGATAGCTGGCAGGTATTGGAGCTTCCAACAGCATCATGTCAACTAGATACCTGTGAGATACTTGTTATACGCTAGGACACCCACTGTTTGCTTTTAAGTGATGTACACTCCCATTGAGACTTCCAACTTATGTCGGGGTTTACACTTGACGGACACAAAAACAATAGAAGGCCATCAGACATGAAGAAGGGTCCCAACCCATAACGTCAGCTTTCCTGCTCCTCTGATGCTGCCCGGCCTGCTGTGTTCATCCAGCTCTACACCGTGTTATCTCAGATTCCAGCATCGGCAGTTCTTACTATCTCTGAAGGCCTGCTGTTTGTGGGTTCCACAGGGTTACACAACTGCAACTTCTTCATTACATCAAAGAAAATAGATCCCTTCTGCGCCTTTGTGCTATATTGGAAATCGACTGTTGTGAGCATGACCTACAAACAGAATGTTGTATGACGGTTATCCACAGTCTCCTGGAACCTGGCTGGCTGCTCGAGGAAACTGGGGAGAAATTTGTCAGAACTGTTTAAGATGGGCAGAGTCTGTTTTTCCCTTTCGGTGTGTGCCTTATCCAGGAATTAATGTGCCTTTTTTGTATTTATTTTTCTTTCTTCTTCCTTGGGAGTCGATGTCACTGGTGAGACCAGATTTTCTTGGCCTTTAGTTGCTGGGTCATTTCAGAGGATAGCTAAGAATCAATAACAAAGCTAAGTGACTGAAGTTACATATAAGACACACCAGGCAAGAACTCTAAAGAATATTAGTGAGCAAGATGTATTTAGTCAATGGTAGCTTCATGGTTACCATTATGAGATTAGTTTTACATTCCATATTTCTTTAATGGAATTTAAAATTCTACCAGCTGCCATTGTGAGATTTGATCTACTGACAGCAGGCAATTAGCCTGGGCCTCTGGATCACTACTCCAGTGAAAATACGACTATACCACCATCTCACCAGTATGTTAATTTAATGTTTACAGTTTAATGTGCATCTGTTAATAGCATTTCAATTCTTTGGGGAAGAAAAAGCACTTTCTCAAATCTCCTACCATCTTAATGTGTTTTGACTACATATCAAAGCTGTTCGCCTACTTAAGATAAATGAGCTGAGGAACTTCACTGGACGGTTGTGACCAATTTATTAAACAGTGCTCAAAGGAATTTTGACCTCGAATATTAAGGTTTGTTATGTGACCAATAATTGTGCAGATTCATCTTATACGTAACTGTTTTTCATTTATAAGGAAATTTTAGGATTAATGAACAAGTTTGAGCAAAACTGTAAGTGCATTTTGAATTTTACAAGCCAAATTAAAGCAACGTCATGCCAAGTTGTTTTCGTTTTACACCCTTCTTACCATTCTAAGTTTCATTCATGTCTTGATTTCTGTTTTTGTTTAGCCAATTTATAATCCTTCATGATAAAATTGTGACAATTAATTTGTTTTATTTCAAAATGTTCATTATAGATTAAATCATTTTCAATGACTGTTTGCCTTATTTTCATGATTGTTTCATAGATTTTGTATCTATAATAATGCCGCCATATGCTGCCAAAATTTACCTGAAATTAGCTAAGTGTCAGTTCTCTCAAGCTTCATGGTGGGTTTCTCTCTGTGAGGCCAAATAAGACTTTGCACGCTATTCTCCTAAACTTGCCTCATTATCTGTACACCACACCCCTATGGCGAACCACATGTTAGTCCTGGGAGTCAGTTCAACGTAACTCAAGGGGGCCACTGCTGAGGTAGGGAAGTTGGAGAAGTCAGGAATGGAGATTGAAGGGGGAATGATAACTGTGTGATGGGGGGGTGGGGGGCTTGATGCCAGTGTGTAAAGTTGGAGCAAGGTGATTGTGGGAACGTGTGTTACAGTAGGACAATGTATAATCGACAGTCACCACCACCCTGCCTCGATGTGGGTAAACAGTATAGCCCAGCAGTCAGCACGGCTAAACTGTAGGCCTGGGGCTCAGGGAGTCATGTTGTGTATCGATGTCGTCATTCAAAGTGGTGAATGGAAATATTTGGAAGCTCAGGACTGATGGGTCAGCAGGAAGTGGCAGGAGGAAAGGAACATGGCATCTGTGGGGACGATGGTGTTGATGATCAGGCTGAGCCTGTCTGTGATTCACTGTACCAGGTCTGATCTGTGTTACCTTCTGCATCGCTGTGACTAATAAATGTACACAGGAAATGGAAAATGGTCACAACCACACCTAGAGGGGGCACAGTATGTTTTTTCTCTGTCTGAGCATGTTGCTTCTGTCAGTGATGTGTGGCCCTTCAAGGAGCAATTGCTTTAAGCACACGCTTTGACAGGAAAGGGTGTAATCAGAGCACTCTGTGTATGAAATACACAGCATCCAAGCCAGCACAAAAGTTTCCAGAACTTGCGCTGAATGCCACTCGGGCATGAAATTCCATCATCTTTTGCATCAATTCAGCTGATGTTGGGTGAACTTAACAGAAACTCTGTTATCTCAGGATTTAATAAAGGGTGCCTGCGTCTGATTCACTGTCCACATAGACAGATAAGAATATCATGGATGCTCAGCACTAGAATCCATAGACGGCAACTACTCCTCTGACATCTCTGGAGAAAGTAAAGTACGAAGGCCAATTGTGGTTCTTAGGCCTTCCCATTGGTGCAAAACCTGTCATGGAAAACATAGGATGGTTATTCCAATTCTCTCCTCTTCTAAAGGTAACTTTTTATCACTGATGATTTGGAACAGAAATCCAATTCGACTTTTTTTTTACCTTGCACTAACCAGCAGAAATTTTATTTTTCACTTTGATTTCTTGAAGCCCCTGGCTCAACCAATTTAACTGAAGCAATTAAAGCAGTACGTTCCAGAACTGTATGGCTTAGTATCTCAATAGGATATGCAAATTACCTCATGAACTTCAAACAATCTGTAGCTTGATAATTCTTAAAACTAGACTCAGGTTCCTCTTCATTTTGATTGATAATGGAATAGATTACTTCCCTTTGTCTGTATATATAGTATGTGCTGTTTTGCATACTCTATTTTTTTAATTGGAGGATCAATCTTTGACCTTTAGAAAGCCATATCTAAAAACAAGCAAATTTCAAAATTTGACAGCAATACTAAAGAGGGGTGACACACAGTGAGGATGATACAAATCTGCAATGGGACTCAGATAAATGAGCAGAATGGGCATTCATATTACAGACAGAACCTAAAACAGTGAAGTGTGAATTGAGATGACACAGTGTGGAGCTGGAGGAACACAGCGGGCCAGGCAGCATCAGAGGAGCAGGAAAGTTGACGTTTTGGGCCGGGACACTTCTTCAGACCCTTTTCCGAAAAAGGGTCCCATCACAAAACATCAGCTTTCCTGCTCCTCTGATGCTGCCTGGCCTGCTGTGCGACTCCAGCACCTGCAGTTCTTACTATCCCGAAGTGTGAACTAAGGCTTTTTGACACCTTATCATGTTGATTATCAATCTTTAAACCAAGCTGATATCAATGAATAAGTCCAAAAGAAAACCTTCGAGTTTCAGTCAACCTCATGGCTAGAATTTCTTGGTCATAAATAGATATACCTCTCACTCACTAGTGGCTTTGTTGGTGGCACTCTCTCTCCAGTCAAACTGTTATGAGTTCAAGTCCCACTGCAGGACTTGAGCACAAAAATCAAGACTAACAAACTAGAGCAGAATTGAGGGAATGCCCAACCTGTCAGAGGTGAGTCATTCAGAAAAGACAAAGAATGAAGCCTTATTTGCCCTCCTGGTAGCCATGACCTATTTGGATTAGGGAAAATGAGTGATCCCTGGTGCCCTGACCAAGATTTAACCCTAAATCAACATCACAAACAGTACTGCATTTCTGTCGGTGGGAATTTACCATGTACAAACTAGCTGTTGCATTTCCTACGGTACAAAAATGACTAAATGACTAAATGACATACTTCATTCAATGTGAAGCATTTTGTGCTGTTCAATTGATGTGAAAGATCCTAGATAAAGGCAACTGTTTCTTTATTATGAATACATTGTCAGGGCAGATCTCAGTATAATTTTGTAGAAAACAGACCTCAAAACACAATTCCCTTACAGAGAGAGTAGATTAACAAACGTGTTACTATTACAAACCATAAATCCTTGTCCTCCTGTGGTTTCAACCTCATTTACATTTCTAACCAGAGCCTCAATCTGCAGATATTGTAATGCTTCAAAGTAGCCAATCAACCTCTACGTTAAGACCAACCTCTGGGAGAATATGATTAGTTGTTTTAATCAGAGAAAATATTTTTCATTTGAAATTTGTCATTTAGATTTGCAAAACCATGGTGATAGTTTCAACACAGGATCAAGGCAGATTATTATCTGATTGTAGTACAACTAATTTTCACTGACATAAGGAAGAGATGTGTATTTTCCAACAAATAAATTAGGCCTTTGCCTCTGTCTTGATCTTATGATGGAAATGTGTCATCATTACAGAGCTTGAAACTAAAGTGTTTTATTGTAATGTATATGTCAAATAATATATTCTCTCGCTTCATATTGTAGCACATTCATTGTTTAACAGTACATTGTCACAGTAAACATCTGAAACATCTGATTTTCTGATGAAAGGAGATGAATTTGATGAGTGAGGACTTTAATGCTGGAATGAACAGCATCTCTGATACAGTGAGCTCAGCTTTATGATGTCAGTCCTTCTGATGGTTTTCCAGAAAATTAAACACTGGTTTGCTGGAACTGGGTCCTGTCATTGTAACTCTGAAATTCAATATAAATCATAGAATCCCTACCGTGTGGAAACAGGCCAATCAGCCCAACAAGTCCACATCACTCCTCCAAAGAGCATCCCACCCAGACCCATCCCCCTACCCTTTCCCTGCAACCCTGCATTTCCCATGGCTAATCCGCCTAACATGCTTATCCCTGGACACTATGGGCAATTTAGCTCAGCCAATCCACCTAACCTACACATCTTTGGACTGTGGGAGAAAACCGGCACATCCAGCAGAAACCCAAACAGACATGGGGAGATTGTGCGAACTCCACACAGATAGTCGCCCAAGGGTGGAATTGAACCCGGGTTCCTGGCACTGTGTGGCAGCAGTGCTAACCACAGAGCATCTGTGCTTCCCACAGTTTTTGAAGGTTTGATAAAATCACATCAACTGATTCTAAGTTGAGATACATTATGTAATATCCTGTACTCATGACTTGGGCTTAGTTTGACAATGCTTGCTCTTTAATCTGTATTCAAGTACCAAGCCATCCAGACACGGTTTGATGCTTGGTCATAGATAGCAGATATCTTCATCCTTTTACTGTTTAATTGTGGATGTCAACTTTACAACATTAAAGGTGCTATAAAGTGCAAGCTATTGTCGATATGTAATTAGAGACATTCATTTATTATCTATATATATATGACATTCAAAGTCTGTCCTAAATAATCATCAATGCCTTCTACATATATGAGTCTGTAAGGGTCAGGACTGAGGAGTTCCGCTATAATGATGACACCACATGAACTTATGGGCACAACAGTTTAGCATCTCAGAAGAGTAAGACCTAACATCCAGATCCTCCTCATTTTCTCTGTAACAATGTTGCTCATATCACTCTACCCTGAAACTAGTTGTAAACATGCAATAAACTATTTCTTCTTATTCAGTTTAAGAACGTCTTCTAATTGGACCAGAAAGCTGTTTTCATCTGCCACATTGCAGCACGCAGGCCATGTAGATCCCTACACTTAAAGACGATGATGGCTGCAAACCTATCACGTGGGAAGGTGCAGACTCGGTTTGGTTGCCCATGCAACATGGCAGCAATGGTGGATGTCCGCAGGTTTCAGAGTCAGTTGTCAGTTGCTTGTTCATACAGACAGTCAGCAACAGGGAAGAGCTGAATATTTAATAACCTTACAGAAGAAGATTCAACATGGCAAGATTCAATGAGAAAGATTCTACAATCAATGGTAAAAGCATTTCTGAAGCTGATAAAAGATGTGCTGTAGCAGGGGGCTTAGGTACTTCCTGAAAAAGGAGAATTACATTTCTCTAAAACAGATACTGAAGTACCTCCACAGAGGCCAGTATCCCATCTCCAAGTCACCCTTTATTTACATGTGCATTGTACATGACACTGACCCAGCTAGCTCAGAGCTGGCTCCTAGAGTGAACAGAACCCTGGACACTCCTGTTTATATCTGTCAGCCAGGGGTGCCCGATTGGTTCAGGTTAACAGCCCAATTCAGGGAACTCATATTCTATTATGTCCACCTGGCTGACCTCGTTACAATCATTACAGATAGAAACTGCATCAGATACCGGTGATACTTAGCAACAGTCCTGACTCAGTCTTCAACCAGAGAGCAAGTAGCCATCACAGGTTCTGTGAATAACGTTAAAATCCCCATTGGACAAGGGAAAACTTTAAAATCAGCCCAGTACAATCAGCTGGGAATGTGAAAAGTAAGGAAAGCTCAGGCCTTGCATCACTGTCGTAGTGAGCAGGCACCATGAGGCGTGGCTACAGTCAGGGGAATCAAAGGCCACAAAAGTGATTTATACTGAGATCTCAGACCTGGGGCCGTGGCAAGGAAAAACATAAATGGTAAAGGGGCAGATTAAAAGCCTAAGCCCCACTGGTCTCACGAAGAATAGTTAGGAGACTTTATTAAGGCTACAAAAAAAGGTAAAAATCTCTTTTTTTTCAAACTGTGTTAAAGACAGGAAGTGTTTTGTTAAATTGTGGAGAACAGGAATCATTCTGGAAAAGATTGTGGAAGAAAAGGAGACCATTATTAGAACCACAGACATCCAGAAAAAATAAAGAACTGGGATTCACCTCTTAAAGCTGTGTATACTGCGAATCATTTTGTAAAGCTTTGATTAAAGCAGACATCAGTTACTCAGCTGCAAGCTAGCGGATTCAGTCAGTAAAGCCATTGAGGGAACAGGAAGTATTTATTAACACCACGAACAGTGGGATTTACTTATTAGAGCCACGCAAAAAGGTTGTGGAATCAACTGTTTTTGCATGAATCCTCGATTTTAGCTGTGTAAAGTGAGAATTCTTCATTTAGTTGTGAAAAAGCAAGATCACCCTCCAGCACAGGAATGCAGAGCAGCGGCACTGTTAATACAGCAAAATAAAAGAGTTTTAAGCAGCAAAAATAAGTAATCACATTAGGAAGACATACCATCAGAAATAATATTGCCAGAAAGATTTAATTTCAGAGATGGGCCAAATTGAATATAAATTTGGAGAAAGCGATTCTTAAGCTATAGAAAAGCTTCTAAAATAGTAACTAAATCAGAAGTTGAACAAGGAAATATATTTTTATAAATGATTAGAAATTATTGCTTGCCAAGCTCTAATGGAAGAAACAATTTATTTTGAAGAAGTCCTGAAAGCCTTTGACAATTATTTCAACTCAGAACCAATAAATGCCTCGGGAAAGCAAGATTTAGCAGAAGACTTCAGCACCAAAAGGAATCCATAGATAATTTCATTAATGAGATCTATATATCAGTAGACAAGTATGATTATGGTGACTTACAGTCAGAATTCACAAGAGACAGAGTGGTTGTTGGAATTGCAGACAAATCTTTGTCAGATTTATTACAGTTCAAAGAAGACTTGACTCGAGATAAAGCTATTCAGATGATTGAGTACAATAGAAGCCCAGAGGCAGCACAGACCCTTAATAAGAGAAGAAGATCAATCTTGGCACAGTATATTAGCAGAATCCATTCAGATAATAAGGTGTAAACCTACAACATGAGCATAAAAGATGAATATTGTTGGTGCTGTAGAGCAGAGAGGCCTTACAGGCACAAATAGTTACCAGCACTCCACAATCAGCTCAGCCAGATTCCACACAAGCAGATGAGGAACCAGGCCTGTCTCACCATCCATCAATATTGTGTCATAGGCTGTAAGACCAAAGGCCCTGTAAATGGCCAGGAAAACATATTTTGAGCACCAACAGAATTTGACAATCACAGATGACATACTGGTCCTTCCTGCTACACTTCATGAAGATGGCATCCTGAAGCTGCACCAGGGATGCTTGGATTCATGAAATGCCAAACCAGAGCTCAGTCACCCCCTCACCTCACCTTAAAGAATCATTGAATCTCTACAGTGCAGAAAGAGGCCATTTGGCCCATCAAAGGTGCATCAATCCTCTAAAGAGCATCCCACCCAGACCCGACACCATCCGATCCCAGTAACCCCACATTTACCGTGGCTAATCCACGTGGCCTGCGTACCCCTGGGTACTATGGGGCAATTTAGCACGGCCAATCCACCTAACCTGCACATATTTGGATTGTGGGAGGAGACCGGACCACCCGACAGAAATAGGGAGAACATACAAACTTCACACAGACAGTCACTCAAGGCTGGAATCGAACCCGTGTCCCTGGGCTGTGAGGCAACAGTGCTAACCACTGTTTTGAGTCATCAGAAATCTATTAATTTCTGTCTTGAACATGCTCAATGATTGAGCTTCCACAGCTAAATGGGCTAAAGAACTCCAAAGGTTCTCCACCCAAAGAGTGAAAAATTTCCTAAATGACATGCTCCTTGTCCTGAGATTATGTCCCCTAGTTCTAACGCCACCAGCCATGAGAAACATCTTATTTATATTCACTCTGTGACAATTTTTTAAGTTTCAATTGAGATCACCTCTCATCCTTAGAACACAGATGCAGTTTCCTCAATTTGACCTCACAAGGCAATCCCGCCATCTCAGGGATCCATTTGGTGAGCCTCCATTGCGCTTCCTCCATATCAAGTATATCTCTCCTTAGATGAGGAGACCAAACCTGTGCATATAACTCCAGGTGAGGCCTCACTAAGGCTTGATACAATTGTAGAATTACTTCACATTAAACACCATTACTTCAGTACTCAAATTCCCTTAAACTGAATGAAAGTGTACAGCTTGCCTTCCTAATTGTTTGCTGCACCTGCATGTTAGAGTTTAGTGACACATGGACAGGACATCCATATTCTATTAGACACCTGCACTTCCCAACCTTTACCATTGAAGAAATATTCCACTTTTCTCCACCAAACTTCACTCTTGTTTACATTATATTCCATCTTCAGGTTCTCACCCATTCAGTTAGTCTGTCCATGCCCTGTTGAAAACTCCTTGCACTCTCTTCACAAATTCCCATTTTGGGAACGTTTGATGTCATCATCAAATTTTGAAAATTTTACAAGTGATTCCCAAATCCAAATCTCTTATATAGATTGTGAATAGTTGTAGACCCACCACTGATCCTTGCAGTAACCTGGATATTGGTCATGGATATATTTGGGCATGGAGGGTATGTAGTGGAGATTCACTGGGCTGATAGCATGGATGGCAGGATCATCCTTTCAGAGAGATTGACTCATCTGGGTTTGTATTCACTCGAGTTTAGAAGGATGAGAGGGGGTCTGATTGCAATGTATAACATTCTAACAGGGTTGGACAGATTTGACGTAGGGAGAATGTTTCCACTGGTTGGGGAATCTCAAACCAGGGACACAGTCATGGAATACAAAGTAGATCATTTAAGACTGAGATGAATAAATATTTCTTCACTCAAATATAATGACCCTGTGGAATTCCCAACCACAGAAGGTTGTGGAGGCCACATCACTGAATATATTCAAAAAGAGATTGATCATTCTTTTTAGATTTTTAAAGGCATCAAGGGGTATGGGAGATATACATATTATATCCATTTATACAAATAAATCTCAAGAAATGTAAAACTGAAGACATGATATTGGCTCCAAATAAACAATTACTGTGGCCACATGTGGAATGTTATTTCCAGTTTATTCACATAATTTATGGAATGAGGCAGTGTAAAGGGCACAAACAACTGCAACAATATTTCCACATGTTATGTGACTGAAGATCAGAATTTAAAATAATTCAACCATCTTTCATTGAAAGAAGGTGGGGGGAGAGGGTGGGGGTGGTGAACCAGATCCGAATGTTTGCAAATCATTAAGACAACTGATGGACGCAATTTTGCAGAGTCAGGAAGTAAGACCCAGACATCACGATAAGTTAATAATTAAACTTTAATGCAATTTAGCAAGTTGTCTTTTCACATTTGTCAACTCAAGGAAGTGACTGTCATCTAGTGGCACAAAAGCAGACTAATTTATTGCATTTTTAAAAAGAATGGGACCTCACTAATCATCTGAGAAGGAAAACGTGGTTCCAGGGTCAGACAGTACAAGAATTAATATGTGGCCTAAAGAATGAGATCAGCCATGTAACCTTTCCGCATTCCGACTTTCCAACTTCTTTACCTTTAAGCTGGAGATGGACTAATCATACAACAAACAATTTGGACCACACTGAGAGGACTTTGCAGAGTTCTGGTGTCCACCTTAAAGTATCAAGTTTGGGGATACTGAAGACAACAACACATGAGATATTTATAGGGATGATATCAGAACTGAAATATTATAACTGTTGTTCATGTATTTTGCCTTTAAGTGGGTTCACCTTTAAGGATTTCTTATGCTGTACACAAATAATATTGTGACTTTGTTAGCAAGTCTGCTGAGGCTGTATGAGTTTCACACAATAAAATTGGTTAAATGCCTGTATCTGCTTTATTAACTGTAATGTGTTTTACTGTGTCAAATAAACTAATCCTTGGAGTTAATCAATCTCTGCTAAGCAATTCATTATTAGACCATTATCATTAACCCAAAATGGAAAATAGCAGTGGCAAACATTAAGCTGACAAGGCCTTTTGTACTCCAATACTCAGCAAACAAGTTAATCTGCAGCAGAAACATATGGCCCACAGTTTTAAATGGCACTGAAGTGCATGATACAACCTGAAATGGTTTTATTCATTACTGTGTTGGACAATATTGAAAACACAGTTTTCTGATAAGCAGACAAATCCCCATTGATGGGCATGTGCTGGACTAATAACAATTGAGGGAAGGTCAAAAGCATATTCTCAGAACATTCATAAAATTCCCTAGTCTAAACTGAGACACAGCAGACCTCTAAATAGAATTTAAAATGTTCAAATGGTATTCAGAGCTATGGCTTCTAAATTTGGGAGTGACCAATACAGAAAACCAAGCAAGGTGTAGCTTCCAGTTAAA
This sequence comes from Rhincodon typus, assembly GCF_021869965.1. NCBI lineage: Eukaryota > Metazoa > Chordata > Chondrichthyes > Orectolobiformes > Rhincodontidae > Rhincodon > Rhincodon typus. The sequence continues at coordinate 30,214,232 of NC_063333.1, forward strand.
TAAAGATCATTTGGTATTCCGCCAGAGGTGTGTACATGGAGTGATAAACAGTTCAAAATCTGACCATGTACATAACAAGAGAAAAAGTGGTAAACACTTGTTTCATCCTGTCAATCTCAAGCAAAACGTCGACATAATCACACTGTCTGAACTGTTTGCAAAACTGAAATTAATTGTTCTCTGAAATTGGTGATTGTTCATTATTGGCTAAGATTAACATAGACATAGGGCAAGTGCCAAAATTCACAGTGCTTTGTCAATTTTAAAAGGCATGTACTCACAGCCATGGCAAGCCATGATGAAACCTATGAATGTAAACTTCCAGCGTAAGACAGCCCACAAATTCCATGTGCAGGATCAGTAATCTAGAAATGCTAGTACAAGCAATCCACCTGAACATTGCTGATATTCTACATCATAGAAACTGTTGGACTAACAAATGCATGTATATCAGCATGCCACAACCTTGCATTAGTTACAATCCATGGAATCATTCAAACATCAAAACCACAACAGAAAGTGCAACAGACTATTCAAGAAACATTTGCACAACTGAATATGAAAGGAGAATAGACACTTGACTTTATGAATTAGTGGAACTCAAATCCCAGTTCTCAACTGTGGAGTGAAAATCAAAAGAGATGAAAAAGCTGAACAATTGGCACAGGATACTTGGAAATACCACCTCTGAGATATTGAAGTTCTGTAGGGACAGTTCAGCTCACAAAGATGTTTGAAGAATTTAAAGAGAAAGAAAGGAAGTAGGATGAACTACAAGCTCTCTATCACCAATCCAAAGGAAAGGTTGCTGGTGTGCAGGAAGATCTACAGCAACTCATATATAAATCAGATCAAGCTCGGCAGGAGCAGCTACAGGAACATCAGCTTGTGGCCAGAGCAATGCCAAAGAAAAATGACAGGAAATCAAAGAATCACTGAAGAAAACAAGTGGAAGAAGCTTAGGCTTAAAAAAAAAGAAAAAGGTTTGGAGATGCAGTACAATTATTCAAGCAGGTTATAAAGCAGAAAATATGCTGGGGGAGGAAAGGCTGAACTTGATAGAATGAGAAGAAATCGAGGGTATAAAATCGAAGGTCAAAATTCTTAAAGAACAAAACAATAAATACCAAGCAGATTTGAATCATTTGAAACAGATTGAGAAATGAGAACAGTCATTCACTAAACTGGAACAAGGCTTATTATATTGTGCCAGGGTAAGAAAACACTGGAACAGAAACTGCTGTCCATCAAAGAAAAAATTGATAACTTAATCAGGAATGACAGACAATATCATTGGTGACTGTAGAAATCAACTGTACATCCAGACAAAGGCATTATCACAGGATTTGGATGTTAACAGATACCTTACAGCATTCAGAGTGTCAACTGCTAATGTAAATAGTTGAACCTCGCTTTGCATAGGAGAGTGAAGTTGTATGCATAACTTGCATTTAACAGATGTTACCTTTAAAGATTCCATGTACTTTGTGCATACAATTTTGCAACTCTTCCTGACACTTTGTTTGTGTGTCTGCAAGCTGCACACAGAGAAGCCATTTGGTTTGCTAAATGTCTGCTTTATAGCTTTACATGAGTTTTACTGTGTTAAATAAATTAACACAGGGAATTAATCAACCCCAGAGGAGTAATTGATTCTTAGATCATTGTTATTAGCTTGGCAGCTATCAAGAAGACTCAAGGTTCTGCAGAAGAGTTCAAAATGTTAAGAGATAACAAGGTGTAGAGCTGGATAAACACAGCAGGCCAAGCAGCATCAGAGGAGCAGGAAGGCTGACGTTTTGGGCCTAGACCCTTCTTCAGATTTCATCCAGCTCTACACCTTGTTATCTCAGATTCTCCAGCATCTGCAGTTCCTACTATCTCTTCAAAATGTTAAGTCTGTTTTCTCTCCACAGAAGTTGCCAGACCTGCTGAGTTTCTCCAGCAATTGTTGTTTTTGAACAAGAAGAGTTTTTCTGCTTGGGACTTCTCTTTCTCTAGAAGAGAGAAGGCTTAGGAGGTGACTTAAAATAGGCATTAAAATTATGACAGAGTTTGATAAGATAAGCATGGAAAAAATGTCTTAAAATGTGAGAAATCCAAAACCAGGAATTATTATATAGTCATTAATAAATCCAAGAAGGAATTCAGAGAAAATATATTCATGGAGAGAATGGTTACAATGTCAAATTTCTTACCAAATAGAGAAGATGAGGCGCATTGCATAAATGCATTTAAGGAAAATCAAGATGAGTTCATGAACAGATGCTTATGCTGATAGGGTTAGGTGAAGTAGAATGAGAAGAGACTTGTGTAGTGGATTAAGAACAATATAAACCAATTGTATGGAATTGGTAACTTCTGTAAATTCTGTAAACACTGTAAATTCTAAGTACAACCAGGCAATTTTTTTCTGTAATCTGGAATGGAATATGAGAATAACTTCAAGGTAATTTTTGGTATGTTGTAATTTTACTCCTGGAATCTTGGGTTCACTGAGTTGAATGACGACTGGCATGTAGAGAGATTATTAAGAGACTCACATTTCATGAGTCACTTGAGGGGTGTGTACATGATCTAATTGTCATCTAAAGTATTAGCAGAGGGAGGATGGTCATTAGTCATCTTTGTTGCTGCTAACGGATGGAGCATAATGTTCTTCTTGTAATTTGTTGCACTCTCAGGGCAACTGATGTCAATATAAAGAAACTATATCCACTAGTTCCTCAGTAATGTATAATCAAGGTTAAATAGTCCCTCTTCTCCAAAACATGCTCTAATCTCAGTCTCAGTAGTGCCTCAGCATTGTATGAACTATCCTAATATTACCTGGAATAAAGCGTTAGAGCAACAGTGACAACATAATTGTTGTCAATTATTGTTTTAAAAAACATCTGGTTTAATAATGCCTTTAGGGAAGGTAAACTGCCATCCTTACTTGGTCTGCTCCACATTTCACTCCAAACCCACAGCAATGTGGTTGACACTTTTTCTTATTCATTCATGGGACGTGGGTGTCGCTGGCAGGCCAGCACTTACTGACCGTCCCTAGCTGTAGGAGAGGTTCGTATTCTGCCGGGGAGAAACCAGACACAGACAATTCCCAACATGAAAGTTAGAGAAGGTACCTGGTGATTTCAACTTGTTGCTTGGTTTTCCAGACTTTCATCTTGAACACTGGCACACTCCATGGACAGCATCTGCATGCACCTCACACCAATGGATGCTGGCATTTGACATACCATCCGTACCATCATGGCACATCTCCAATCAGCTTCTGGTCTGAAACATTCAAGTGAAACTGCTGAAACTGAGATAACAAGGTGTGGAGCTAGATGAACACAGCAGGCCCAGCAGCATCAGAGGAGCAGGAAAGCTGACATTTTGGGTCTGGACCCTTCTTCAGATAGAGAAAAAAACTGAGATAACATTTTTTAACTGTACTAAACCATCTTCTCTCATCAGGAGCAATTGTTCCACACATTTAACTTCAGCCAAGACATCAGCAAAGCTACTAAACTGAATTCCAAAGGCTCTCTCTAAGTTATGGGTGGTTCCCTTAATCAAAAGGAAAAAAATCAGTCTCTAATCTTCCAAAATGAAAGTCTAATGCACAATTGTCTACCTTTCTCACTCATAAAACTTCTCCCAAGAGAAACAAATTCCTATTAACCGCCAAGAACTCTCTCTCTGTTTATTAAAAAAGCCATGGTTACAGAAATCCTTAAAGTTAATCATTAAACACCTTCAGACACAGAGACAAACTCTAAGGTAAATGGTATTAAATAGAGATAAATCACAGATATAACATAGCAGTATAGAGCTCTCCTGATTGCCTGGCTAGACTTACTTATACAATCAACACCACTCAACAAAACAGGCTAACTGGGTGTTGTTGAGTTGGTTAGCTTGGTTAGCTGGACAACTGGTTTGTAAAGCAGAGTTCAATTCCTGCACTGGGCTGAGATTACCAGAAGGACTGTCCTTCCTCAACCTCCTCCCTTGCCGGAGGTGTGGTGAAGCTCAGGTTAAACCACCACTAGTCATCTTTCTTTAATGTGAGAGTGGCCCTATGGTCCAGTAAGACTATGGTGACTTTATTTGTATTGACCCACTCTTTAATTCACCTCCAGAATAAGTCCCTGAGTCTAAATTTGGAGAAGTCTGGATGTGATAATGTGCAGCAAAACCAAACCCTTTTGGGGGAGGGAGTGGTGAACAGTTTGCTTATGTTTTAATTAACCAGCAGATACTGTTGCTGTTAGGAAACTGCAGCATTGTTAATTGCCACACAATGTAGACTCATTTGTGGACACATTTATACATGTGAAGCAGTATTATTCGATGTACTTCATAGGCATTGATGGCCTTAAAGTGTTAATATTCAGAGAACATTGCAAATAACTCCACTTCCCCCAATTCCACTTTGTCAAGAATTGTGTGTGGTAAAGGAATGGAAAGAAAGTGGAAAACACATAGTCAGAGAGCCAAAGTAAACAGCAAAAATAAAACAGATTATCATAATATCTGGACCACACTGGAACAGATAGTTTCATAATTAGGCTTTATCCCCAGTAACATCCAGCAATTGGTCTTATTTAACTGTCATCAGCTTTCCCAGTGATGATAAATTACTTCCATATTACTAAACTGTTTCAGAGCTGCAGACATTATTCTGTCAGCACTTCCTGTACTTTAATGTCCTTAACTGGCATGAATACAGATAGTTGGTGAGAATTAATCTATACAAAGATAACCATGTTTACTGTTGCATTAGACACTCAAAAAGAGATGTTAGCAGCAGCAGCCAGTAATAATATAATTGTATCTGTGTCTTCTATTGGGCCCTCCTCCCTTTCTCTTGCATAATGGCTACATCGCTGTCAAAGTGAAATCACATTTTTAACTAGAAAAGCATATAATTTACATGTCCGTGTTTACAGGTCATTAAATCCTGCATGAAGACACGAATAATTGCTCAATTGTCCACAACTTGAACAATGCTAAAAGGAGACAAGAGGTTGAAGACTTTTGTCTTGCACTCATCATGATTGGGACATAAGCAATTGACATAGCATAAGAGGCTGCTGATAGGTCAGTGGCATGAAGAAACAGCAAGAGCAGGTCACGGTCAAACATGGCCCTCAAAGGAAGCAGCTCGACTCAGGTCGGCCAGGGTGTGGCCATGGGAATGCAGCAGAGATTGACCATCTCCATGACCCTTTTCATCCATGAAAAAGGTACAATGTATATGCAAATTATTTTTGCCTACATGATGCACAGTCCTGTGTGTTAATATGTGTGGCATCTAACATGTCAATATGCATCACTCTGTGAACTCAACTGATGATCTTGATTGGTTTCCGGGGTAACTTGTAGCACAGACTGGACTATTTAATAAATGATTTCCAATAGCTGAATCACATCAAATGGTGAAAATATTGCTCTGAGGAGTGGAAGCCTCCAACTTCACAGATGGAATTTTATGCTCCCCTACCATTCTGTTTGAGGGCAAGGGGCTTGGATAAAAGTCTGCCCACAGCCTGCATTGTCCTGTCTCCCATTTTGTTAGCGAGGTGTCAGGGCAGCCCACTTTCCTTTAGTCTAATTGGAGCCCCTTAAACGATCAATTACTAGCTACTTAAGTGCCTCATACTGATCTTGTCTCTATATTAGCTCTGGTAACGTTAGACCCACACCACAGGAAGCCCAGTAGCCTGGGGGTCTTATTGACTGGCTGCAGTTAATGATGTGGAGATGCCGGTGTTGGACTGGAGTGGTCAAGGTCAAAAATCACATAACATCAGGTTATAGTCTAACAGGTTTATTTGAAAACGCAAGCTAAGGAAGGAGCTGAGCTCCAAACACTTGTGTTTTCAAATAAACCTGTTGGACTATAACCTGGTGTCATGTGATTTTTGACCTTGCAGGTGATGGTGCAGTGCTGTTACATCATGAGTTCCAGGAATTTGACCCAGTGATGACAAAGGAATGGCAAAGTATCTCCAATACAGTAGAGTAAATGACTTGGAGGTGGAGGTGTTCCCATGCAACTCTTCCAATAGCACATTTCACCTAATGGAAGTCGTAGGTTCAGGAACTGCTGCTGAAATATCCTCGAGAACTCATTGTGCTGCATCCAATAGATAATGCACACTGCACCAAAACTGGAAGAGAACATTACCAGTTGTTTCTTAACTGAGGAGAAAGTGTTGCAGCACAAAACTGATTCAAGGTTAGAATTGGCCATGAGATAACAAGGTGTAGAGCTGGATGAACACAGCAGGCCAAGCAGCATCAGAGGAGCAGGAAAGCTGACGTTAATCTCTCTCCCACTGCAACTCTCTCGTAATCTCTCTCCCGCTGTAACTCTCTCGTAATCTCTCTCCCACTGCAACTCTCTCGTACCTGAAGAAGGGTCTAGGCCCGAAACGTCAGCCTTCCTGCTCCTCTGATGCTGCTTGGCCTGCTGTGTTCATCCAGCTCTACACCTTGTTATCTCAGATTCTCCAGCATCTGCAGTTCCTACTATCTCTAGAATTGGCCATGCCTCTTTTTTGTAAAAATGTGATTCAAGGGAGCAGCAGGTTGGTCAATCCCAGTAAAGAACCAACAAACAGCCTTTTAGGAACAAAATGAAAGCATTGCTGTATGATCAATATTAATACAGTCAGCCAGCCGACGTGAGTCATTTCATGAAAAAGTTACCAGTTATAAAATCCCTGTAATCCATCCAATAGTTGGATCCCAAAGTTCTTTCCCAACCCTGTGTTTCAATATGTTCCCCTTCTACTTTCCAGGTGACTGGAATTAAAGCTCAGATTTATAACATAGTCATATTGCCTTTGCTGAATTTTGCTTGTTACCATCCCCGTTTCTATTTTTAAAAGAGACAAATAGAATAGAATAGAATAGAATAAAATAGAATCGAATATCCTTTATTCTCACTTGTACCACAATACAGAAGTATAGGAGTACAGTGAAAAGTTTTTACAATGGCTGCCTTTTAATAGCGCCGTCTTAGGTACAAGTACCTCGGTACAAATCTTACAGCGTAAAAAAAATAGTGGTCTTACACAAAGAGGATTAAAGGAAAGCATAAGCATTTCTTAGAGGTAGTTATAACATCATGGAAAGGTTTTAAACTACAGTAAGATAACAACAGCTCAGCATGTGGCGCCAGGCCCAGGTCCAGCAACTGTCTGGCATCACTCCAGCCTCCAGTCCACTCCTCACTGGCACTCAGCAGCAACCAGGTAAATCGCATTGTACCGGGGTTCGTACCTCGGCCCCTCTGATGCTCTGGGATTCGGCCCCCCTGCCACTTCGGGGGACTCGGCCTTCTGTCAGCTCCTCAGCCTGCCTGCTCCCGCACTCACTGTCGGCCGCCTCAGGCTGCCTAATTGTGCTCGCTGCCTGTGCAATGCTCTGGTGCTGCTTCGCCACATGCTGCTGCTCTGGGGCTCACAGCCCACGCACTGCTGCAGGGCTCACTGTCGCGGTGCTCCAGGGCACGAGGGCTCGCTATGCTGAACTTGCTGCCATAAATAAATCAGCTGATTATTAAGTGCCCAGAGCAACAAAAGTAAACATTAAAAGATTTTGACAAAACACAATACGCCAGCTCAGCTAAAGCCTGAAACAAAAATGATAGCCCAGAGTTAAACCAAAGGAAATGCACTAGAAACTAAAGCATTTCCCAATTGAAGGTTTGTAAACTGCTCAGGAAATGGGAATGGGAATGTTTTAAGCGAGGGCCAACGGAACTGTGGATGTATAAAACACAGATCTGTTAGTACATCCACTGAAGCATGAATGGTGTCTTTAGGAAGTGGAATATCTTCCAGCATTCCTGAGTGTTAACCAGCCAAATGGAAAGCGTAAGGATATCAAGTTGAGTTGGAATCAAGCTTAGCTTATCACTGACTGCTAGAAAATGGGATTCGAATAGTTAGATGGTTGTTTCTGATCAGCATGGATGTGATGGGCCAAAGGGCCTTTTTCTGTGCTGTAGATCTCTGTGGCTCTATGACTGTGCTAACATTGCCCGATTCTAGAGTTATCTACCATTTTGATTGTGTGGGAATCTCAGGTAATTGACATTTCTCCCCTGGGGAGAACTGCTGCTGGTGACTGAGAGAAAATGCAGAAATAACTCAAACTGGACACCCCATGTGATAGAGTCAGGTTCTGCTATAAATCCCTTCCTTCTTCCAATCTGAAGTAGGAAATCTAGAAACATCTTGTTTTTCATTCATTCAGGGGATGTGGGTATCACTGGCTGCGCCAGCATTTATTGTCCATCCCTAATTGCCCCAAGGTCAATTGACAATCAACTACATTACTCTGAGTCTGGAGTCACATATAGGCCAGACCAGTAAGGAAGGAAAAGGCATTAGTGAACCCTTACAAATACAACAGTTTATAGTCATCATTAGACCCTTAATTCCAGATTTTTATGGACTTAAAATTCCACCATCTACCATGGCATGATTCAAACCCAGATGCCCTGGGTCTCTGGATTTATAGTCTAGTGCTAATTCAACCAGACCATTATCTCCCATACAAATTAGGAGTAGGAATAGGTGACTAGACTCCTTGTGCCTGCACTGTCATTCAAAAGATCATGGCATTTCTCATTATTTCTACATTCCCACCTATCACTGAACTTTTACTCCCTTGCTTATCAAGAACCTACCTACCTCTACCTTAAAAATATTCAAAGGCTCCGCTTCTTTTGAGGAAAAGAATTCCAAAGATTCTAAATCCTCTGTAAAGAAAATTCCCATTCTCTGCCTTAAATAGATGATCCATTATTTTAAATAGTGACCTCTAATTTTTCAATCCTCTTATGAGTAAACATCCTCTTCACATCCACCCTGTCTAGACCCCTCAGGATCTTATCTGTTTTAATCAAGTTGCTTCTTACTCTTCTAAATGCCAGTGGATAAACAAAGGGGTGAAAGGTTATCAGGGTAGGTAGAAATATAGATTTGAGGTTACAATCAGATCAGCCATGACCTTATTGAATAGTGGAGCAGGTTTGAAGAGCCAAATTGCCTAGTCCTGCTCCTAAATTGTATGTTCATATTTAATTGGTATCATTCTACTAGCTTTCCTAACTATTTGCTGTACTTGCATAATGATATAATATTCATAACATTCACAGCTATGGCCTAGTGTGGGAAAGTGGGACTAGTGTAGGTAGTAGTTTATGTTAGTACAGACTTGCTGGGCCAAAGTTTGTACTGTATGATTGTATGATTGTATGAACATTCTGTGAATCACTCACTAGGACACCAACCACATCATGAAAGGCTGCAATCAACAGTGCTGGGTAGTAACATAAGGGTGGCAACATGAACAGCATGGGTTTGATTGCTAAGTTTGATTTCAGTCCACATCTGTACAGGAGTGACGTAGATTCACAAAATATGTAAAAGCCATAAATAATGGACTAATTAAACACATTTTGAAAACAAAATTAACTTTAGAACCTATTTCTTAAGAAAGATGAAGTGCACAAGTAGGATATAAAACTACCAGTGTATTACAAAAACAGAAATTGCTGGCAAAACTCAAGGAAGAAAGTAGAGTTAACAAATCGAGTCCAGTCACTCTTCATCAGAACCCTGAAGATGAAGAGTTTGAAAATGATTCGCCAGACTTGAAATGTTAACTCTGCTTTCTTCCCGCAGATCCTGCCAGACCTGCTGAGGTTTGCCAGCAATTTCTATTTATATTTCAGATATCCAGCATCTGCATTCCTTTGTTTTATTTCATTAAGATAACAGCTGCTTTTGGAAAGCATGCGTGTGCAAACTGCAATGCAGCCTCACTCCTGCGCTCACAAAAATGGGAAATTCCACGTTCAATGACAGGGCTTAGGATCCTGACTTTCTCTGGTACTTTTTGCCATAACTTTTTTTTCCCATTGGTCATGGTGTTTTGTTTTACAAAGTTTAATTTCCTTTGTACTTTGATTTGTTTTTATGAATGTTAATGAGGAAAACCTTACTTTCCTCGCTGCCCCCGTCTCACACTCTCACCTCTCCCGCCGCTCAAATCGGAAGGATGATTGGAGGGTGGTAAATGTCATTCCCTTGTTGAAGAAAGGGAATAGGGATAATCCTGAGAATTACAGACCAGTCAGTCTTACTTCTGTGGTGGGCAAATTATTGGAGAGGATTCTGAGAGATAGTATTTATGACTATTTGGAAAAGCACAGCTTGATTAGAAATAGTCAGCCTGGCTTTGTGAGGGGCAGGTCATGCCTCACAATGCATAATGAACTTTTTGAGGATGTGACAAAACACATCGATGAAGGCAGAGCAGTGGATGTGGTGTGTTTGGATTTTAGCAAGGCATTTGATAAGGTTTCCCATGGTAGGCTCATTCAGAAAGTAAGGAGGCATGGGATTCAGGGAAATTTGGCTGTCTGGATACAAACTTCACTGTCCAATAGAAGACAGAGGGTGGTTGTAGATGGAAAGTATTCAGCCTGGAGCTCGGTGACCAGTAGTGTTCCGCAGGGATCTGTTCTGGGACCTCTGCTCTTTGTGATCTTCATAAATGACTTGGATGAGGAAGTGGAAGTGTGGGTTAGTAAGTTTGCCGATGACACAAAGGTTGGAGGAGTTGTGGACAGCATGGAGGGCTGTTGTAGGTTGCAACAGGGCATTGACAGGATGCAGAGCTGGGCAAAGAAATGGCAGATGGAATTCAACCCGGAAAAGTGTGAAGTGATTCATTTTGGAAGGTCGAATTTGAATGCAGAATACAGGGTTAATGGCAGGATTCTCAGCAGTGTGGAGGAACAGAGGGACCTTGGGGTCCACGTCCATAGATCCCTCAAAATTGCTACCCAAGTTGATAGGGTTGTAAAGAAGGCATATGGTGTGTTGGCTTTCATTGGCAGGGGAATTGAGTTTAAGAGCCACAAGGCTATGCTGCAACTCTATAAAACCCTGGTTAGACTACACTTGGAATATTGTGTTCAGTTCTGGTCACCTCATTATAAGAAGGGTGTGGAATCTTTAGAGAGAGTGCAGAGGAGATTTACCAGAATGCTGCCTGGACTGGAGGGCAGATCTTATGAGGAAAGGTTGACGGAACTAGGGCTGTTCTCATTGGAGCGAAGAAGGATGAGAGGTGACTTGATAGAGGTGTACAAGATGATGAGAGGCATAGATAGAGTGGATAGTCAGAGACTTTTTCCCAGGGCAGAAATGATTATCATGAGGGGGCATAATTTTAAAGTGATTGGAGGAAGGTATAGGGGAGATGTCAGAGGTAGGTTCTTTACACAGAGAGTGGTGGGCGTGTGGAATGCACTGCCGGAGGTGGTAGTGGAATCAGATACTTTAGAGTACTTTAAGTGACACTCGAATAGGTACATGGATGATAGTAAAATGTAGGGCATGCAGGATAGATTGATCTTAGTAGGATAATAGGTTGGCACAACATCGTGGGCCGAAGAGCCTGTACTGTGCTGTACTGTTCTATGTTCTATGTGCTATGTTAATACTTGAATAGATACTAAAAATGCTGTTTCTCAGGAAAGGTCATTGGCCTGAAAGGTTACCTCTATTTTTCTCTCTGCACCTGCTTTCTGACCCCTTGAAATTTCTAATTTCATCAAGTATTGCAAGAATTTACAATAACTGTCATTTTCGTTCAGTCAGGATTTACTGTGGTTACACGGACATCTTGATTTTCTGGAATATTTGATCAACTGGCACACTCCTGGTCCCATTGGTGCCTGTTAATGGACTTCTGCCATATTTTAAGGTCAGCTGTGCACCAGGTCAATTGCTGTCAGCCATGACTAGCTTTTCAGCAGATCCGAAAAGAAAAGGACATGAGTGACGCTTCATTGGAAGCAGAAGTTTACATTCATAAAGGTATTGTTATTTTACATTCTCACCTGCCTGAGCAACTGTCTGTGTAGCTGTAGCTACAAGAATCAAACCACACAGGCTACCCATCCATAGCACCGTATCATGTAGACTCCTGACTAAGGGAGTGTTACTCTTCCCCTAATGTCCAGCTCAGCATAACATCTTGTCATTGTTCCAAGTGGGAGCATTGCACGTTGGAAAGATTTTAAACATCTTTAACTTTATTTGAACAGGAAAAGTGAAGCGAAAACAAATGAAAGTTGCATTTACTTCCAGGAACGAACAGGACCAACTTGTCTTTCGAGGAACAGCAAATTTACAGATTTTTGCAGCCAGCATACAAATCTTGGAAGTGGGTGCCGATTAAATCCAGTCTGGCTTGTTGCACCCACTGCTGCACCGCTCTGAGATGGTGAAGGTGATGTCTCTCGGGCTCAATGTCCTCACTTTCCTCCTTGGAAGACTGATGCAGCCCTCCCAGCTCTTCAGTGTTCATCACATCCCCTCTTTGCCTGCCCTAGTTTATCAGGGCACAGCTTGCTAGGAATATGCAGCACCTCAGTCATAGTTCCAGAGAGTAACCATTGTCTCCCAGTAAATATTCTCATAAGGTATCCAGCGCTTGAAGAGAGAGTTTTCAAGGAGATGGGCATCATGGGAACCTGGCACAGCCTTCTAAGACGTGGTGGCAATAGGTGAATTGTACTTTAATGGAATGGAATCCTTTTCTGTTGATGAAGTCAGCCCACAATGTGATATGGTACTCCCAACACAATGTGTGTACAGTCTATAGGGGCCTGAACCTGGGGGAGACCAGCCTCAATGGCCTACTGCCCAGACTGCAGCACTGACCTCATCCCAGGGAAATGAGGCAAAGTTCTGTGATCTTGAACAAACTGCATTGATAACAGCCTCAAGACGTATGTGAGTCAAATGCTGTGAGATCCCACACAGATCCCAGTGGATCCTCGGAAGCAGCCAATTGTGTAATAGATTAGAGCAGCTGTCACCCCGGGTTAGGATAGGCCACCCCTTCAGGTAGGTCACAGGTCCCACTCTATCAGTTAGTACAGTGACAGTGTCCTGGGACATCCACAATTTGTAGCGGTGCTGAGGATGATAGACTCTGGACCTCTGAGCCTCCTCCACATCCTGAGGGGCCCTCCAGGTGTGATCCCTTCATACAAAGGTTGTTCAGCAGCTGCTGGAGGTTACTGCTTGTCCTGGACCTACCGGCACATCTCCATTTCTCTGCATCTTCGTGTCACTGTGCTCATAGTTACAATAAACCCTGGATCCACTGGCCATGGTTCCAATGAGGGGTCAGAAGGGGTCAGAAAGCATGTGCAGAGAGAAAAATAGAGGTAACTTTTCAGGCCAATGACCTTTCCTGAGAAACAGCATTTTTAGTATCTATGCAAGTATTAACATAGCACATAGAACATAGAATAGTACAGCACAGTACAGGCCCTTTGGCCCACAATGTTGTGCCGACCTATTATCCGACTAAGATCAATCTACCCTGCATGCCCTATATTTTACTATCCTCCATGTGCCTATTCAAGTGTCACTTAAAAAACTCTAAAGTATCTGATTCCACTACCACCTCCGGCAGTGCATTCCACACGCCCACCACTTTCTGTGTAAAGAACCTACCTCTGACATCTCCCCTATACCTTCCTCCAATCACTTTAAAATTATGCCGCCTTTGTGGGGAATTAGGAATAGTGACTCCTTAGTAATACGAGCAGTCAGCATTTGCAGCAAACATGATGACAATTTAGCATAGGTTCTTAATAGAGTGGGACATGGAGGGCTCTGACAAGGAGGGCTGTAGAATGCCTCTACATGGATCTTTGACTTAGTCAACCTAATTCTAACATATTCAGCACAAGGCATGCCACTTTAATATAGCAGGAGATTGTAAGTGTGATTACTAAAACATTGCCTCCCCAGTCACCCAGGAAAGTCTGCATTGAAGAATTTGGCAAATATTTACAGTTCAAAGTGAGGAAATCAGCTCCCTATCCTCGTGCAGCCTCTGCGAGTTTGCATTACCTCTGTGAATTATGGCCTGCGGCTACCATTTTTAAGGTTACCTGTGATTACTTCAGCTTCACAGAGATGATAATGGTTAACTTGTCATGACCAATGATATGGTCAAGATTGTTTGTGACCAGGATTTGTATCCTGCACAGTTGTTCACTGTATGCTTTTCACATGCAGGGTGCTACAATTACAGGTGTCTAAAACCTTCACTTTGATAGTGTCCGATTAACACAATTACCCCTCGCATTGCTCACAAGTACAGCCTATGTGCTCAGACAAACAAAACCACTAACTTGCCCACCCTGAGAGTCATGGCAGCCATATTTTCACACATTGTATATTTGCAATTCCGATGAGTATGGAAGCCAGCATAGAATGCACTTCACAGAGAGGTCATAAGCTTAGCCCAGAATCTAGATGACAACCCCCAATATCAGTGCAGTCCCCTGGCTCACCTTTGACTGACCACTGCTGCCAACCTTGACAAGCTGCTTGGTTGTTTTTGTCTCTGGTAAAAGGCAAGGCAAGGCAGTGATACTGTGAGTATCCAACTGTGCATGGTGCATGTCCTGCGATATTGGGGCTGCTGGCCAAAATAAAAGCCTGGAGGACCAAGAGGTGAGTTCAGACTTTCATGTCAGGAATTGGCCCCATGTAGTTATTCTGTGCCACAAACTGCCTATAAATGAGATGAGATCCAGTAGGGTCCTCACCACTCATGGGTGAGATTCCTACCTTGCTGTTAAAATCCTTGGACTTGTTTTTCTTGACGTCAATCATTTCACTTTTCATCGGATTTTCCCAACTAACTGTGTTATGGACTAGACCAACACCCTCAACATATATTAAGAAGATAGCCTAGACCCTTTTTTTCCTTATCTTTAAAGGCGTCATGTTGGTCAAACTACCAGGCTTGAACAAAACACACTTTATTCATACGCTATATTTAAAATACAAACAAAAAGAAGTTATTCTAAAACTTCACAAGTCACAGTTCAGGGAAGTTAGTCAGCAATGTTGCATCCTATGAAGTAATAAATTAATAAATAGTCAGGAAACCTTTCCCACTGATGAGTAAAGATCACAGATTTAAGGTAAATGGCAAAATACTCGAGGGGAGATGAAGAGATTTTGGGCTGAATTTTCCCAGCTCCTGAATGACATGGACAATGACAGTTGTTACGAAAATGCCTTTAAGAAGGATTTGTTCTGTCATGTTTCTTTTGAAACCAAGTGTTGTAAACTTGGAGCTGAGCTGACTGCTCTGATAAAGGGTCTAGGCCCGAAACATCAGCCTCTCTGCTCCTATGATGCTGCTTGGCCTGCTGTGTTCATCCAGCCCTGCACCTTGTTGTCTCGGATTCTCCAGCATCTGCAGTTCCTACTATCTCTGCTCTGAGCCCAGCTAGCTTTGTTTTTTTAAAAGTTGGAACAAAAGAACCAGCATGAAGCAATAACTTACCTCCATTGGAAAACTTAACAGAATAATAGATTATTTAACTACAAAACAGCAACTGTTCCAACATAATAACATCCCATAAACATACACTTGGCAAAGGCAAATTCGTTAAGATAGACAATCTCACATGCAATTCTAGCTGCAGGTAGAGAACCTCCAGTTTTTAGCTATAACGGAGACAGGAATAATAGCTTCCACATCTAACTTCAAAACCTCACAGCTACTGAAAGCTAAACTAAAATCCTGGTTCTGTGGGAGCTTGACCCCACCACTTCATGCTGCTTCTGTTGTTCCAACTTTTAAAAAAAAAACAAAGCTAGCTGGGCTCCGAGCAGTCAGCTCAGCTCCAAGTTTACAACACTTGGTTTCAGAAGAAACATGACAGAACAAATCCTTCTTAAAGGCATTTTCGTAACAACTGTCATTGTCCATGTCATTCAGGAGCTGGGAAAATTCAGCCCAAAATCTCTTCATCTCCCCTCGAGTATTTTGCCATTTACCTTAAATCTCTGATCTTTACTCATCAGTGGGAAAGGTTACATAAATGATCTGGAGGAAGGAATAGATGGTCTGATTAGCAAGTTTGCAGATGACACCAAGATTGGTGGAGTAGCAGATAGTGAAGGAGACTGTCGGAGAATGCAGCAGAATATAGATAGATTGGAGAGTTGGGCAGAGAAATGGCAGATGGAGTTCAATCCAGGCAAATGTGAGGTGATGCATTTTGGAAGATCCAATTCAAGAGCGAACTATGTGGTAAATGGAAAAGCCCTGGGGAAAATTGATGCACAGAGAGATCTGGGTGTTCAGGTCCATTGTACCCTGAAGGTGGCAACGCAGGTCGATAGAGTGGTCAAGAAGGCGTACGGCATGCTTTCATTCATCGGACGGGGTATTGAGTACAAGAGTTGGCAGGTCGTGTTACAGTTGTATAGGAGTTTGGTTTGACCACATTTGGAATACTGCATACAGTTCTGGTCGCCACATTGCCAAAAGGATGTGGATGCTTTGGAGAGGGTGCAGAGGAGGTTAACCAGGATGTTGCCTGGTATGGAGGGCACTAGCTATGAACAGAGGTTGAGTAAATTAGGATTATTTACATTAGAAAGACGGAGGTTGACGGGCCACCTGATTGAGGTCTACAAACTCATGCGAGGTATAGACAGGGTGGATAGCAAGAAGCTTCTTCCCAGAGTGGGGGACTCAATTACTAGGGGTCACGATTTCAAGGTGAGAGGGGAAAAGTTTAAGGGAGATATGCATGGAAAGTTCTTTACGCAGAGGGTGGTGGATGTCTGGAACGCATTGCCAGCGGAGGTGGTAGAGGCAGGCACAATAGCGTCATTTAAGATGTATCTAGACAGATGCATGAATGGGCAGAGATCAGAGGGATACAGATCCTTGGAAAATAGGCAACAGGTTTAGATAGAGGATCCGGAATGGCGCAGGCTTGGAGGGCTGAAGGGCCTGTTCCTGTGCTGTAATTTTCCTTGTTCTTTGTTCTTCTTTTGTTTTCTGACTATTTATTAATTTATTACTTCATAGGATGCGACATTGCTGACTAACTTCCCTAAACTGTGATTTGTGAAGTTTTAGAATAACTTCCTTTTTGATTATTTATTTGCTGCTGTCAAGAAAATCTTCAGTAGGGCCTCACAGTCCCAAAGCAGAATTTCAAATATTTTTCAGGCAGGTTAAAAAGTCACTGCCATGATAAACTCTATCAGAATATTAGGACAACAAGGTGCAGGGCTGGATGAACACAGCAGGCCAAGCAGCATCATAGGAGCAGAGAGGCTGACGTTTCGGGCCTAGACCCTTCATCAGAAAAGGGGGAGGGGAAGGGGGTTCTGAAATAAATAGGGAGAGAGTGGGAGGCGAATTGAAGAGGGATAGAGGAGAGGATAGGTGGAGAGGAAACAAACAGGTCGAAGAGGCGGGGATGGAGCCAGTAAAGGTGAGTGTAGGTAGGGAGTTAGGAAGGGGATAGGTCAGTCCAGGGAGGAGGACAGGTCAAGGAGGCGGGATGAGGTTGGTCGGTAGGAGATGGAGGTGCGGCTTGAGGTGGGAGGAGGGGATAGGTGGGAGGAAGAACAGGTTAGGGAGGCAGGGACGAGCTGGACTGGTTTTGGGATGCGGTAGGGGGAGGGGAGATTTTGAAACTGGTGAAATCCACATTGATACCATTGGGCTGCAGGGTTCCCAAGCGGAATATGAGTTGGTGTTCCTGCAACCTTCGGGTGGCATCGTTGTGGCACTGCAGGAGGCCCAGGATGGACATGTCGTCTGAGGAATGGGAGGGGGAGTTGAAATGGTTCGCGACTGGGAGGTGCAGTTGTTTATTGCGAACCGAGCGTAGGTGTTCTGCAAAGCGGTCCCCGAGCCTCCGCTTGGTTTCCCCGATGTAGAGGAAGCCACACCGGGTACAGCGGATGCAGTATACCACATTGGCAGATGTGCAGGTGAACATCTGCTTGATGTGGAAAGTCTTCTTGGGGCCTGGGATGGGGGTGAGGGAGGAGGTATGGGGGCAGGTGTAGCACTTCCTGCGGTTGCAGGGAAAAGTGCCGGGTGTGGTGGAGCTGGAGGGGAGTGTGGACCGGACAAGGGAGTCACGGAGAGAAAACAGCGGATGCAATATACCACATTGGCCGATGTGCAGGTGAACATCTGCTTGATGTGGAAAGTCTTCATGGGGCCTGGGATGGGGGTGACAGAGGAGGTATGGGGGCTCGGTTTGCAATAAACAACTGCACCTCCCAGTCGCGAACCATTTCAACTCCCCCTCCCATTCCTCAGACGACATGTCCATCCTGGGCCTCCTGCAGTGCCACAACGATGCCACCCGAAGGTTGCAGGAACAGCAACTCATATTCCGCTTGGGAACCCTGCAGCCCAATGGTATCAATGTGGATTTCACAAGTTTCAAAATCTCCCCTCCCCCTACCGCATCCCAAAACCAGTCCAGCTCGTCCCTGCCTCCCTAACCTGTTCTTCCTCCCACCTATCCCCTCCTCCCACCTCAAGCCGCACCTCCATCTCCTACCGACCAACCTCATCCCGCCCCCTTGACCTGTCCGTCCTCCCTGGACTGACCTATCCCCTTCCTAACTCCCTACCTACACTCACCTTTACTGGCTCCATCCCCGCCTCTTTGACCTGTTTGTTTCCTCTCCACCTATCCTCTCCTCTATCCCTCTTCTATCCGCCTCCCACTCTCTCCCTATTTATTTCAAAACCCCCTTCCCCTCCCCCTTTTCTGATGAAGGGTCTAGGCCCGAAACGTCAGCCTCTCTGCTCCTGTGATGCTGCTTGGCCTGCTGTGTTCATCCAGCCCTGCACCTTGTTGTCTCGGATTCTCCAGCATCTGCAGTTCCCACTATCTCTATCAGAATATTTGTCATCCACCAGGGATTTTTCATCCTTTTATGCAAAACGTTCTTTCACTTGTATTCACTTAGGAGTAGGATATTGTTCATTTCTCCGAAATTATTCTGCAGCAGATTTTTCTCATAAGCCAGGGAGTACTTCATAATTACTGCAGTTGTCATGGAGATAGTGGCTTTAAGTTCAGATTTGTGCCTTTAGTAATGCGGGTGAATAATAGAGACTCAGATTAGACTAGCAGATCTATGTTCATTTGAAGCGGAAATTCAAAGCAACATTTAACAACTAGAAACAGACTGAAATGGTTAAAGTTGCTTTTCCTATTTTTCTTTATCTTGGTTGTTTACATAATCACTGCAGGAAATGGTATAAAACAGATTGTCTTGGATCAGGCATCCATTTTATATCCCACCCCAATTTCACTGCCACTGGCTTCAAGAGAAACCAGGAAAGACATAAAACAGACTTCTAACTTGCTATCTTACACAATCACCTCAAGTCAAAAATTACTTCCTCACCATCCTCCACTCACTAATGACTGAAATCAGGCTAATACAAAAAAATCTCCTTTTATTAATGAATGATTATTTTTCTTCAGTAACATTAGCAAGAGGGGATTCCAGCCGCAGATTTGGTTTCACTAATGATTTGGTTTAATATTCTGGAAGTACCCAATCTTTAAATGTGACTGAGCTGCATACCATGGAGCTTAAGGATCATTTGAGAAGTTTAATTTCACATTCCATTTAAGTTGCGTATATATCCAACCTGGATGCTGATAGATCTAGGAGGTTTAATTTAGGATTATTCCAACAATGAAAACAAAGAAAGCACTTTCAAATAGCCACATGGATCCAACAGAGCAAATCAGTGTGTGAGAAAGAAACATGCCAAAGTAATGAGGGTCCACACACAAATAGAAACCACAGGTCATTGTTTGGAGGCTGTTGCAATGTATAATTAAGACATAGGAGTTTATAAAACAAAATAACCAAGTGACACAAAGTGTTAGTGCTCCAAAATGCTGTTCCACAGAGGGATGGAAAGTAAGTTGGATGTTCATAATTTTTCATGTCAACCTTCCTCACGTTATTGTAAAGATGAGGAGAACATCCTTAGGCTCTCCGACATTAGACAGGGGAGAAAATTATTCAGATAATCATCCCAGAGTATCTTTGTGGTTTAAGCACCCATCTTCAGAGAAGCACAGCCTGAGGCAGGTGAGGTGCCAGTCTTTCATATGCCCTCTCAACAGTAATGATGCATGAAGGAATGTCCAAGGGAACCTAAAAAGAAAGAGTATAAGAACATTAGAACTGGGAGCAGGAGTAGACCATATGGCCCACCAAAGACTACTTCACCCTTCAATAAGATCATGTCAGATCTACTCCACTCCCCTGGCCACTCCTCATGTCACTTGATTCCCTTGATGACAAAGAATCTGTCTATGTCAGCACTATCCAATGTTGGAGCATCCACATCACGCTGAGGTAGTGAATTCCAATGGCTTACAACCCTGGGATGAGGAAACGTTTCCTCGTCTCAGTCCTAACTGATCGGACCCTAATTCTATCAGAGTGCCCAGCCCAGGATAACATCCCCTGGGTACCCACTTTGTTGATCCCCTTCATAATTTTCCAAAGGCAGAGCTCACCTGATGCTGATAGCCGTATGAATGAAACTACTCAAAGAAAGTGTGAAATGGAAACATGCAGGTAAACATTTAATCAATTTCATTCCAGTTTCATGTCGGATTAAGTAATTGACTCTAAGAAAATAGAACTGCAAACATTCTCAATAGTTTAAGTTAGAGGACGAGGCGGCAAACAGCTGTTTACTGGTCAGTGATCCTCACTGATAAGGACAGCAATCTCAAACTCAAAACATTAATTCTGTTTCTCTCTACCCAGGTGCTGCCAGACCTGCTGAGTTTCTCCAGCACTTTCTGGTTGTATTTCAGATCTACAGCATCTGCAGCATTTTGCTTTCATCCTCGCTAAGAAACCTACTTACACAGAAGGTGGGAGGACATGAACAGTTTGAGTGTAATGTATCTGCAGTTCAATAGCCTATGGGTGCCACTTGGGTAAGATATGCAAGAACGATCTGATATCTATAGTGCCGTATATCAATGCAAGTCATAAGTCATATTGTCAGAAGAGCAAGACAGAATGAATTAAGAGTGAAAGCAGCAAAGATATAAACATAGAAAATAGTAGTAGGCCATTCAGCCCTTCAAGCCTGCTCTGCCATTCAGTATGATCATGGCTGATCATTCAACTCAGTATCCTGCTCCCTGGATGCCTGTGACCAGCGGTGTGCCTCAGGGGTTGGTGCTGGGCCCATTGCTGTTTGTTATCTATATATCGATGATCTGGGTGAGAATGTACAAGACATGATTAGTAAGTTTGCGGATGACACTAAAATAAACGGTATCGTGGACAGTGAGGAAGGTTATCAGAAATTGCAACAGGATCTTGATCATCTGGGGAAGTGGGCTGAGAAATAGCAAATGGAGTTTAATATAGATAAGTGTGAGGTGATGTGTTTTGGAACGTCATATCAAGGTAGGAGTTTCATGGTGAATGGTAGGGCCTTAAGGAGTGTAGTGGAATACAGGGACCTTGGAGTTCAGGTGCACGGTTCTCTGAAAGTGGAGTCACAGGTAGACAGGGCAGTGAAGGCAGCTTTTGATGCACTGGTCTTCATCAGTCAGGGCAGTTAATATAGAAGTTAGGAAGTTATGTTGCAGTTGTACAGGATGTTGGTGAGGTCGCACTTGGAGTACAGTGTTCAGTTTTGGTCACTTTGCAATAGGAAGGATGTTATTAAACTGGAAAGAATGCATAAGAAATTTTCAAGGATGTTGCCAGGACTCAAGCAACTGAGTTAGAGGGAGAGGTTAGACAAGCTAGGATATTTTTTTCTTTAGAGTATAGGAGACTGAGGGGGGATCTTCTAGAAGTATTTAAGATCATGAGAGGCATGGATAGGTGAATGCACTCAGTCTTTTTCCCAGGTTGGGGAATCGAGGACTAGAGGACATCAGTTTAAGGTAAGAGGGGAAAGAATATATGGGAACCTGAGGGGCAACTTTTTTACACAGAGAGTGGTACAAATATGGAATGAGCTGCCAGCGGAAGTGGTTGAGACAGGCTCATTAACATCACTTAAAAGGCATTTGGACAAATACATGGATTGGAAAGGTTTAGAATGATATGAGCCAAGTGCAGGGAAATGGGGTTAACATGGATGGACATTTTGGTCAGTATGGACCAGTTTGGGCTGAAGGGCCTATCTCCGTGCTGCAGGACTCTATGATTCTATGTCTCTATGACTTGCATCCCATACCTTTTGATCCCTTTAGCCCCAAGAACTGTATCTATCTCCTTCTTGAAAATATTCAATGTTTTTGCCTCAACCACTTTTTGTGGTAATGAATGCTGAAGGCTCACCACTCTCGGGATGAGGAAATTTCTCCTCATCTCAGTCCTAAATGGTCTTTTTCCTGTATCCTCAGACTGTGACCACTGTTTTTTCTGGACTCTCCCAACATTGGGAACATCCAACCTGCATCTACCCAGTCTGGTCCTGTTAGAATTTAATAGATTTCTATGAAATTCCCCCTCATTCTTCCAACTTAACTAACTTAATAGTCATTTGGTAGTACAGAATTTGAATATTGCTGTAAAAAGAGACATTGTGTCAAAACTTTCCATCGTTGTGTGAATTTTCCATAATAATTCAGGAGATCCAAAAAATGATCTGAGCTCAGCAGTATTGCGAGGGTGAGGTGTATTTTTTTGGGCTTGAAACCTGCGCTGGGATGTTGTAACATCTCTTTTTCTATCCTGTGAGCCAAATACTCTTGAGAAATATTTCACATTTGACTGCACGTGCCTTACTTCCTTAAGCTTCCAAAAGTTGGAACATTTACTTCAGCCTGTCATCATGGGCCTTCCCACTTGGAGCTGAACTAAATATGTCATCCCAATAACACACTACTCCCTGAATACCTTGCACATTTTGTTCATTACTGTTTGAGAAATTCCAGCATTTGAAGAAACACCAAATGGCAGCCTATAAAACTGAAATAGACCCATGCGGATATTAATAGTCAAATAAGACCTTGACTCATCGTCTAATTTAAGTTGCAGATGAGCAGTTGTCAGATCTCGCTTTGAAAATGTCTTGCCTCCTGACAACATATTGAACAGATCCTTGATGTTGGGCAAATTATCAGTTGGATTACATTCTCTACAGTTACTTTATCTTCTTCACATAAGTTTATACTCCCCCAGTTACCTTTGGTACCAGTGCTACTGGACTAGCCCAATTACTGTGTTCAACTTTTGCACTAATCATAGAAGATCATAGAATCCCTACAGTGTGGAAACATGCCCTTCGGCCCAACAAGTCCACACCGAACCTCAGTGCACCCCACCCAGACCCATCCCCCTATAACCCACCTAATCTACACCTCCCTGAATACCACAGGCAATTTAGCATAGCCAATCCACCTAACCTGCACATCTTTGGACTATGGGAGGAAACCGGAGCATCCGGAAGAAACCCACGCAGACATGGGGAGAATGTGCAAACTCCACACAGACAGTCGCCCAAGGCTGGAATCGAATCCGGGTCCCTGGCACTGTGAGGTAGCAGTGCTAACCACTGTGCCACCCTGCTGCCCTAATGTTCTCTATCTCTGATGTTTTCAATTCTTACACTCTTTTTTTCTCCTTCAGAGCATAGGGAACTGGGCAAGGTTAACAGCAAAATCATCCAACTTTCTTCTGAACCTGTATATTGGCTTTATATAGAGTCATACTGCACGGAAGCAGGCCATTCGGTCCAACCAGCCTAAATTGAACTAGTCCCATTTGCCTGCATTTGGCTGATATCCATATTTCATCCAAATGTCTTTTAGATGTTGTAACTGCACCTGCATCCACCACTTCCTCTGGCAGTTTGTTCCATATACATGCCACTCTCTATGTGAAAAAGTTAGATTGAGAGAAGAATGTGGTGCTTACCTGGCACAGCAGGGAAGGTATGTGGCACTGTTGGCCATTCCTCTGGACTGTAGAGATGGCATTAACTGGCTGGTAATCTCTGATCAGACTTCTAGGGTCTGGTGATTCAGCCTCCTCTGCCATTCCTCCAGGAATAGGATTTTTCTCCTTTATACCAGCTCCTTGGCCGGGTCCTCCAGGTACCTTTCAGAGAATCATGGTGCCATCTTCACCTTTGCAGACATCTTCTGGAAACAACCATGACCAAGCAAGACAGCTTGGGAATGGTAGTGTTCATCCTGGTGCACATCAGCCTTTCAAAGATCGCACCAGGGATGCTGATGTTTCAGCTAGTGTTGATTATTCCTTCCCATTCCATTTCCCCACTCCTGGTTCAGATTCTTCAAACTTATATTCATGATTCTTCTGACACTTTAAGGCAGTTTCACAATTTCCAATTTTCTGGCTCTAGCTGCCTCCTTGTTACCATGGATGCACAAGCCCTCTACACATCCAGCCCCATCAGGATAGCCTGAAGGCTCGCCAACTCTTCCTTTGGAAAAAGGTGATAAATAATGTGTCAATATGTTAAAAAATAGCACACCACTGAACATTTGCAACCCCCCACAGTGGTTGATGGACACTAAACTATGTCTCACCCATCTCACATGCTCACCTCTTCCCTTCCCTCCCAGAACAACAATAGGGTTCCCTTTGCACTAATTTTACACTCCACCTGTCTCTGCATGCAAATGATCATTCTCCACATTTCCTTTGCCTCCAGCAGGGTACCATCACTAAACACATCGGCCCCTCTTCTCCATGGTCAACATTCCACAGTGATGGTTCTGTCTGTGACACCCTGGTCCACTCCTCAATCACTCCTAACACTTCCTCACTCCCCCATGGAAGCTTGCCGTGCAATTGCAGAAGACGAGACTCTTGTCTATTCACCTCTTCACTGGCCACGGTGAAGCAGTGTTCTCCTTATACTTATTCCAATTTAGTTGACTGTATTTGCTGCTCACTATGCAGTCCCCTCAACACTGGCAAGACCAAATGTAGACTGTAGCTTTGGTTAATACCTCTGCTCTGTCCATAGGAATGACCTTGATCTTCCAGTCACTGGCCATTTCAAGAAACCAACTTGTTCCCATGCTAACGTTTTCATCCTGGGACTGCAGTGTTCCAACAAAGCTATGTTTCAAAAGAAATAGGGGGAGAGGCAAAAGAGGTTGGGGGGGGGGGGGTTGGCATTGCTAATCAGGGATGGTATCACAGCTGCAGAAAGGGAGGTCGTGGAGGAGGGTTTGTCCACTGAGTCAGTATTGGTAGAAGTCAGAAACAGGAAAGGAGCAGTCTCTTTATTGGGAGTTTTCTATAGACCCACCAATAGCAACATAGACACTGAGGAACAGATTGGGAGACAGATTTTGGAAAGGTGCAGAAGTAATAGGGTTGTTGTCATGGGCGACTTCAACTTCGCTAATATAGACTGGAACCTCCTAAGAGCAAATAGTTTGGATGGAGCAGATTTCGTCAGGTGTGTCCAGGAAGGATTTCTGACTCAATATGTAGATAGGCCGACTGGAGGGGAGGCCATATTGTATTTGTTGCTTGGCAATGAACCAGGCCACGTGTCAGATCTCTCGGTGGGAGAGCATTTTGGTGATAGTGATCACAACTCCCTGACTTTTACTATAGTCATGGAGAGGGATAGGAGCAGATGGTATGGGAAAGTATTTAATTGGGGGAGGGGGAATTACAATGCTATTAGGCAAGAACTACGGAGCACCAATTGGGAACAGATGTTCTCAGGGAAATGCGCGACAGAAATGTGGAGGTTGTTTAGGGAGCAGTTGCTACAAGTACTGGAGAGGTTTGTCCCACTGAGGCAAGGAAAGGATGGTAAGGTGAAGGGACCTTGGATGACAAGACACATGGAACACCTAGTCAAGAGGAAGAAGGAAGCAAGAATCGGACAGAGCTCCAGATGCCTACGAGGTAGCAAGGAAGGAACTGAAGAATGGACTTAGGAGAGCTAGAAGCTATGAGAGAACCTTGGCAGGTAGGATCAAGGAAAACCCCAAGGCGTTCTATGCTTGTGAGGAACAAAAGGGTGGCCAGAGTGAGGGTAGGGCCAATCAGGGATAGTAGAGGGAACTTGTGCATGGAGTCAGAGGAGGTCGGGGAGGTCCTTAATGAATACTTTGCTTCAGTATTCACCAGTGAAAGGGATCTTGATGTTTGTGAGGACAGTGTGAAACAAGCTGATATGCTCAAACAGGTTGATGTTAGAAAGGAGGATGTGCTAGAAATTTTGAAAAACACAAGGATAGATAAGTCCCCTGGGCCAGACGGGATATACCCAAGGTTGCTACGGGAAGCGAGGGAAGAGATTGCTGCCTCTTTGGCAGTGATCTTTGCGTTGTCACTGTCTACTGGAGTAGTACCAGATAATTGGAGGGTGGCAAATATTCCATTGTTCAAGAAAGGGAATAGGGATAATCCTAGAAATTACAGACCAGTCAGTCTTACTTCTGTGTTGGGCAAATAATTGGAGAGGATTCTGAGCGACAGTATTTATGATCATTTGGAAAAGGACAGCTTGATTAGAAATAGTCAACATGGCTTTGTGAGGGGCAGGTCATGCCTCACAAGGCATAATGAACTTTTTGAGGATGTGACAAAACACATCGATGAAGGTTGAGCAGTGGATGTGGTGTATATGGATTTTAGCAAGGCATTTGATAAGGTTCCCCATGGTAGGCTCATTCAGAAAGTAAGGAGGCATGGGATTCAGGGAAATTTGGCTGTCTGGATACAAACCTCACTGTCCAATAGAAGACAGAGGGTGGTAGTAGATGGAAAGTATTCAGCCTGGAGCTTGGTGACCAGTGGTGTTCCGCAGGGATCTGTTCTGGGATCTCTGCTCTTTGTGATCTTTATAAATGGCTTGGATGAGGAAGTGGAAGGGTGAGTTAGTAAGTTTGCCGATGACACGAAGGTTGGTGGAGTTGTGGACAGCATGGAGGGCTGTTGTAGGTTGCAACGGGGCATTGACAGGATGCAGAGCTGGGCAAAGAAATGGCAGATGGAATTCAACCCAGAAAAGTGTGAAGTGATTCATTTTGGAAGGTCGAATTTGAATGCAGAATACAGGGTTAATGGCAGGATTCTCAGCAGTGTAGAGCAACAGAGGGATCTTGGAGTCCACGTCCATAGATCCCTCAAAGTTGCTAGCCAAGTTGATAGGGTTGTAAAGAAGGCGTATGGTGTGTTAGCTTTCATTGGCAGGGGAATTGAGTTTGAGAGCCATGAGGTTATGCTGCAGCTCTACAAAACTCTCATTAGACCACACTTGGAATATTGTGTTCAGTTCTGGTCACCTCATTATAGGAAAGATGTGGAAGCTTTAGAGAGGGTGTAGAGGAGATTTACCAGAATGCTGCCTGGACTGGAGGGCAGATCTTATGAGGAAAGGTTGACGGAACTAGGGCTGTTCTCATTGGAGTGAAGTAGGATGAGAGGTGACTTGAAAGAGGTGTACAAGATGTTGAGAGGCATAGATACAGTGGATAGTCAGAGACTTTTTCCCAGGGCGGAAATAACTATTACGAGGGGGCATAATTTTAAGGTGATTGCAGGAAGGTATAGGGGAGATGTCAGAGGTAGGTTCCTCACAATGAGAGTGGTGGTCGTGTGGAATGTTCTAGCAGCAGTGGTAATGGAGTCAGATACTTTACAGACTTTTAAGTGACTCTTGCATAGGCACATGGTGGATAGTAAAATGTAGGGTATGCAGGGTAGATTGATCTTAGTACGATAATAGGTTGGCACAACATCGTGGGCCAAAGTGCCTGTACTGTGCTGTACTGTTCTATGTTCTATTTTCATAAAGCACGATGCAATCTGGAAGAACAACATGTTATTTTCCCCTTAGACACTTTACAGCCTGTAAGACTTAATATTGAATTCCACAGCTCCATTTTTCTTATTCCTCTGCTCCTTGTCCCACACCACGACTGCATCTTATTTGTGCCTTCTTGATGTTGGTCACTGCAGGGTGGACCCATTTTTTACTTTTCAGTATGCCCATTTTATGTCACTATCCCTCCTTCACCACCATCAGCAATCCCATTTGTCTTTTGTTCTGTGCACCCTCACAATCTGTTCCACTTGCTCCTCCTCCCCTGGGTCAACAGCATAAAATCCACCATTTCCCGATGGCAGCATTCCCATGAACCATTTCTCTTCCATTCAGACCTCTAGGGTCCATGCACAGCAGTCAATGCTGCAATCCAGGTCAGCAACCAGTCGCCATGCTTGGAATGTCTAAGTGGCTGTGCAGTTCAGGGAGAGCGCTCTTTCCAACTCCTCTCCTTTCTGAAGAAGTGACATTGGGCTTGAAACTTAGATAACAAGGTGCAGAGCTGGATGAACACAGCAGGCCAGGCAGCATCAGAGGAGCAGGAAGGCTGACATTTCGGGTCAGGACCCTTCTTCAGACTCTTTCTGACACATGGCTTACCAATCTGCCATCACACTGATACTGACATTCATATCACACATTCCTAATTTGTACCATATTTATGCCACATTACCTTACGCTGTATCCTGTCCTTCGCAAATGGACAAACATGCCCATACATTGCACCTGTTTCAACTGAACAAAACCTTGAAGGACAATTATTCCCTGAATGTCCCCTGGCAAAGCTTTGTCTAATCACAATCAACTTGCCCGGCTTGGGTGTCAATAACAAAAGCTTGGATGTCAACTGTTCCATGGCAAGACCACAACCAATCAGAGTCCACTTTCCAACCAAATAGCTCACTGTTTCTTGCGGAATATAATTTAAATTAAAACAATGGGCTTGTTTTCAAGACTTTTTTCTAGTTCACGTGTCACTTATTAAAGTTTTGGAAACGCATTCTATTTTGCCATTTTTCATGCAATGGTTACTGATTCAAAATCTCAATCTTTGGAATGTACTGGTACAAAAATATCTTTGGAAATATTTTCCAAGAAGCCTGGAATCAATTCCAACCCACTATTACATCACGGTCAATTTTTTTGACAGTTCCAAGAAATACTTTGGCAGAAAAAAGATTCACACCAGTCTGAACTTAGTATGAATCATTCAACTGGCAAGAAGCAATAAAAGTTTTTCTTAAGTGTCATTTTTTGTTGGAGGGGGTGTTTAAACAGATCTCTGCAACAGAGATGAATGTTTCATTCTGAAAGGTCACCTCTTCCAACAATTAATTTGTGTTCGGGATCTGGCATATGGTTGCCGTGTTTTCAATATTATGGTATTTTTATCCAAAGCCCAAATTGCCTTGAACTGTAAAATTTGTTTGGCCTTAGTTTGCTGCAGCAGGTCAGTCAACAAGTGTCTGCCATGAGTGAGAATTGCCTTTGACTCTCAATTGTTACTGTGGCGAGTTGCTGGCAGTTTGAGCCGATAGTGGTTCGACAAGGGAAACAGGACATCTGGAATCTGAGCAAACAGCAGAAACATTTGTATAATCCTTAACCAATCAGATAAAAGAATTTTTAAGAACCAAGACTCTGAACAGAGAAGTATAACTTGTTAATGTCAAGTCATTGCTGAAAAAAGACACAGAGACTTTTGTCTAGCGTTCATCGGGACAATTTGCAAGCATACAAGTTTGGGGGGGGTTAGGAGCATTTTATACTGTCTTAGAAGAGAGTACTGATTGGTTGGAAGATGAATTCTGATTGGTGTAGGCATTACCATGGAGAATACATCAGTTAGATAGTGACAGACAGCTAACAGTAAGTTTTGTTTAAATTTAAACCAGGCAGTTTAATTCTAATTGGTAAAGACTTTGTCCTGAGGAATAGCCCAGAGAATGGATCTTGCCTATTTTGTTCACTTGAATCAGGCACAATACATAAATATTTTCTTTCTGTCTGAAACCAAGGCCCTGTGTATTAATTTGTACATAGTTTTGAACACGTGCAAGAGTGCCACATTGCAATCTTAATCTGGTTATTAGTGTCATTTGAAGCACATTCAGGATTATTTAGCAAATGTCCAAACACAGAATCACTTTTTAAAGACTGTATCTTTTTCTGTATTTTTGAATGTGCACTGCAATGGGAAAAGACCATTTGAAAAACTAAAGATTGTTGTACTTTTCAAAAACAAGTAACTTGACACTCATCGTAAGTGCTATTTACCCATCTGCTTGTTCAACCAGCAGTGGAGGCTTAGTTTGCAGATGAGCTGGAGGCAAAGGGCATGAACAAATAGAGCTTTGGCTGGCAACAAGTAGCTGGTTGGTCTGTGCACTAGTGACCAGTGACTAGTCATTTTTAATTCATTCACAGGATGAGCATGTCACTGGCTGAGCCAGTATTTATTGCCCATTCCAGAGGGCAGTTAAGAGTCAACCACATTGCTGTGGTCTGGAGTCACATGTAGGCCAGACCAGGTAAGGATGGCAGTTTCCTTCCCTAAAGGGCATTAGTGAACCAGGTGAGTTTTTCCCAACAATCAACAATGGATTCATGGTAATCTGTAGACTCTTAATTCCAGATTTCATTCTTGTTATTGGATTCAAATTTGACTGTCTGCCTTGGTGGGATTTGAACCGAGGTTCCCAGAACATTACCTGTGTCTCTGGATTAACACTCCAGTGATAATATCACTAGACTGTAACAAGGAGTTGGTTACACCACAGGTCCAGGCAGATAGATGGGCGACTGCTAGGAGCGGCAGGCAGGGAGTGCAGGAGTTTCCTGTGGGTATTCCCTTCTCATACAGGTATACCGTTTTGGATACTGCTGGGGAGAATAGCCTCTCAGGAGATGGTACAAGCAGCAGCCAGGCCTGTGGCAACACAACTGGTTTTGCTGTAGAGCAGGGTGGGGCAAAGTCCAGGCAAGAGATAGCAGTAGGTGACTCGATAGTCAGGGGCACAGACAGGCGTTTCTGTGGCTGTGAACAAGACTCGAGGATGGTGTGATACCTCCCTGGTGCCAGGATCCTAGATTTCTCGGATCAGGTACCGGACATCCTGAAACGGACGGAAAACAGACAGAAGTCATTGTCCACATTGGCACAAGTGGCATAGGCCGGAAGAGGGAAGAGGTCCTGAGAGGACAATTCAGGGAGTTAGGTAGAGAGCTAAAAAGCAGGACTACCAGAGTAGTAATCTCAGGCTAGTGAGGCTAGGAACAAAGAGAGAGAACAGTTGAACACATGGCTACAGAGCTGGTGTCGGAGGGAAGGCTTTAGATATATGGA
The DNA here is from genome assembly GCF_021869965.1 of Rhincodon typus. Classification (NCBI taxonomy): domain Eukaryota; kingdom Metazoa; phylum Chordata; class Chondrichthyes; order Orectolobiformes; family Rhincodontidae; genus Rhincodon; species Rhincodon typus. The sequence continues at coordinate 30,245,319 of NC_063333.1, forward strand.
TTATTGGGCTGTCTTCATGGGAAGATGGGACTTGTACAAGAAGGACGGGAGGCACCTGAACTGGAGGGGCACTAATATCCTGGGCAGAAGGTTTGCTAGAGCCCCTCGGGAGGGTTTAAACTAGTGTGGCAGGCGGGTGGAAACCAGAACAGCAGGCCCTAAGTGCAGGAACTCGGGGCAAAGGAGAGACTGAGATACGCATAGGGCAGAATAGGAGCAGGCAAAGGGAAGTCGCGGGGCTCAGCGGGACTGGAGGTCTGGAATGCATTTACATCAATGCAAGAAGTATAACAGGTAAAACAGATGAACGATGAGCATGGATTTCTGCATGGAATTATGATGTTATTGCCATTACAGAGACATGGTTAAAGGAGGGGCAGGACTGGCAGCTTAACATCCTAGGATATTGCTGTTTTAGATGGGACAGTAAGGGAAACAAAAGGGTTGGGGGAGTTGCATTGCTGATTAGGGAGGATACATTGGAGGAATCTTGCAGTGAGGCATTATGGGTGGAGCTCAGGAATAGGAAGGGTGAAATCTCAATGTTGGGAGTTTTCTATAGACCTCCCAACAGCCCATGTGAGGCAGGGGAGCGGATATGTAGTCAGATACTAGAAAGGTGTGAAAAAAGCAGGGTAATTGTGGTGAGTGACTTCGACTTTCCCCTTATTGATGGGACTCCCTTTGAGCCAGGGGCTCGGATGGAGAGCAATTTGTTAGATGTGTCCAGGGGGGCTTTTTGAGACAGTATGTTGACAATGCAACCACAGAGGAGGCCATATTAGACTTGGTATTATGGAATGAGCCAGGACAGGTGATCAAAGTTTCAGTAGGAGAGCATTTTGAGCTTAGTGACCGTAACTCCATAAGATTTCGCATAGTCGTGGACAAGGACAAGAGTGGCCCTCGGGTGAAGGTGTTTAATTGGGCAAAGGCCAATTATATCCAAATTAGAAAAAAAACTGAGGAGTGTGGATTGGGAGCTGTTATTTGAGGGAAAATCTACTTCTGTCATGTGGGAGGCTTTAAAAGATCAGTTGATTAAAGTGCAGGACACACGTCCCTGCAAAACTGAAGGATAGGAATGGCAGGATCCAGGAACCATGGATGACAAGAGAAATTGTAAACTTAGTCAGAAGGAAAAAAGAAGCATAGGTCTAGGCAGTTACAAACTGGCAAAGCCTTTGAGAAGTATAAAGAAATTAAGAAGGAACTTAAACGCAGAATTAGGAAAACTAAAAGGGGCCATGAAATGTCTGTAGCAAACAGGGTCAAGGAGAATCCCAAGGCTTTTTATGGATATATACGATAAAAGAGGGTGGCAAAGGAAAGAGTAGGCCGCCTCAAGGAGAAAGGAAGGAAGTTATGTGTGGAGCCACTGGAATTGGGAGAAATCCTTAATGAGTACTTTGTATCGGTATTCACCGAAGAGAAGGACATGACTGATGTTGAAGTCAGGAATGAATGTGTGAATAATCTAGAGAATGTCAATATATTAAAGGAGGAAGTTTTGGGTATCCTAAATTGCATTAAAGTAGACAAGTTCCTAGGGCCAGATGGGATCTATCCCAGGTTTCTGCGAGAGGCAAGGAAAGAAATAGCTGGGGCATTAGCAGATATCTTCACATCGTCCTTAACCACAGGCAAGGTTCCAGAGGACTGGAGATTAACCTATGTTGTTCCCTTGTTTAAGAAAGGAAAGAGGGATAATCCAGGAAATTACAGGCCAGTGAGTCTGACATTTGTGGTGGGGAAGCTCTTGGAGAAGATACTGAGGGACAGGATATATGCACATTTGGAAGAAAATGGACTGGTTAGTGACAGGCAGCATAGTTTTGTATGGGGAAGGTCATGTCTCACCAACCTGATCGAGTTTTTTGAAGAGGTGACAAAATAATTGATGAGGGAAGATCTGTGGATGTAGTAATATATGGACTTTATAAAGGCCTTTGATAAAGTCCCACATGGCAGATTGGCATAAAAACTAAAATCACATGGGATTCAGGGTGAGCTGGCTAGATGGATACAAAATTGGCTTGGTCATAGAAGACAGAGCGTAGCGGTGGAAGGGTGTTTTTCAGAACGGAGACCGGTAAGTAGTGGTGTTCTACAGGGTTCAGTCTTAGGTCCTCTGTTGTCTGTAGTATATATAAATGATCTGAGGAAAATGCAGGTGGTCTGATTATTAAGTTTGCAGATGACATGAAGATTGGAGGAGTCGCTAATAGTGCCGACGCTTGTGAAAGTATACAACAGGATATAGATAGATTGGCAACTTGGGCACAGAAATAGCAGATGGAGTTTAATCCAGACAAGTGAGAGGTGATGCATTTTGGAGGATCAAATTTAGGTGTGAATTATACTGTTAATGGCAGAACCCTTAGGAACATTAACATACAGTTGAATCTGGGCGTGCAGGTCCACAGTTCCCTAAAAGTGGCAACACAGGTGGCCAAAGTGATTAAGAAGGTATATGGCATGCCTGCCTTCATCGGCCAGGGCATAGAGTACATAAGTTGGCAAAACATGTTGCAGCTATATAAAACCCTTGTTATGCTGCATTTGAAGTATTGTGTGCAGTTTTGGTCGCCACACTACCAGAAGGATGTGGAAGCTTTGGAGAGAGTGCAGAGAAGGTTTACCAGGATGTTGCCCGGTCTCGAGGGTATTGGCTATGAGGAAAGGTTAAAAAGACTAGGATTGTTTTCACCAGAAAGACAGCGTCTGAGAGGAGACCTGATAGAGATCTACAAAATAATGAGAGGCACAGATAGGGTGGATAGTCAGAGGCTTTTTCCCAGGGTTGAAGTTTCAATTACAAGGGGGCACAGATTCAAGGTGAGAGGGAAAAAGTTTAAGGGAGATGTGCAAGGGAAGTTTTTCACGCAGAGAGTGGTAGGAGCCTCGAATGCACTGCCAGAGGAAGTGGTGGAAGCAGGCACATTGGCGACATTTAAGAGGCACCTGGATGTTTACATGAATCGGGAGGGAATACAGGGATACAGACTGAATAAGGGCAGAAGGTTTGTTTTTTTATTTAGTCAGGGCATGATGATCGGCACAGGCTTGGAGGGCCGAAGGGCCTGTTCCTGTGCTGTACTTCTCTTTTGTTATTTTGTTCTTTGTTCTATCCCTTTGTTATCAATGACCAGGGCCTTCTGCCTGCCACCAATTATCTCATTGGCTCCCAGGCAGCTGAACAGCTTTGCAGTGTAAATGTTTTGGCAGAAACCATTAGATATCTGGAGATGACAGGAGTGGTCTCATTTCTCTGCAGTCAAAAGTATTGCAAACCTGAAGAAAGCCAGTTTATTTCCCTTTTCCAGTTTGTCTAAGCTGTGATGTTTTATTTATAAGTCAAAAGCCTATATAAGTGGGATCCAGGCACCCTGTACCTCCTGTAAACTGGTGAAAGTACATGGAGAAGGAAAATCAAGGAGCAGTATCCTGATCAGCACAAGAATCATCTCAGCAATCCATGTGGATAGGAACCACTGAACTGCATTCCCAGTCCTTCCTCCATCCATAACACCCATGTTATTTTCCCTGTCTGTGTCTGTCTATATGTATGTGTGGACGGGTGTTTATAGGGTTTAGAGTTTTAACTAGTAGACTTATTTGCTGATAGTTCATAATTACCTACTTGTAGCTAGAGGCTATTTATTTGTAATAGACTTTTTTTTATTCATTAACAGGATGAGGGCATTGCTGGCTAGGCCAGCATTTATTGCCCATCCCTCATTGCCCAGAGGGCAGTTCAGAGTCAACCACATTGCTGTGGGACTGGAGTCACATGTAGGCCAGACCACGTAAGGATGACAGTTTCCTTCCCTAAAGGACATTAGTGAACCAGATGGGTTTTTCCAGACAATTGACAGTGGATTCATGGTCATCATTAGATTCTTAATTCCAGATATTTTTATTGAATTCAAAATTCACCATCTGCCGTGGCTGGATTCAAACTTAGGTCCCCAGAACATTGCCTGGGTCTCTGGACTAACAGTCCAGCGATAATACCATTAGGCCATCACCTCCCCTTGATAGTCATATGTGTTAAGTATAGAAAGCTGTACTGTGCTTTCTGTCAACCTGGTCTGGAAATCAAGTACATTGGGGAATTATGTATATTTTAATACCTTTAACTTCTGTGCTTCTAGGAATAGTAGGGCTTGATTTCGAGTGGGCTACAGTGAGACATAACAACATCTAATGGTGGACAATTTGATGAGTAGCTGGTTGGGTAAGCTCAGTACTTGTCAGTTGCAAACAACCAAACAGACATGTTGTTGATATGATCCATGAGTCTTTGGGATGTATAGCCTATGTACTTGGCACCACAATGGCACTGAAACTCATATACTACATTACTGATTTGTGTGATAGGCAGAACATTTTTTTTGGTTTGACAACAGCATCCAGTTGGTGGTAAACACCATTTACCTCTGTTTTTCATTGGTTTCTCACTCAGTTTCACCGATGGCACATTGTGCAGCACTGACACCAGGACTTCTTCAAGGTGGGCTGTGCTCTGACGTAGACAACAGCTAAACGCAACTTTGGAAATCTTGTTGCTTGAATACCTGTTGTGAATTTGGCATCTTAATTCTATCCTAATCCTACTCTTTGCACCCACAACCTCACCCTAACTTGAGTCCCAAACTTGAGTTACAACAAAACTTATTCTGACAGACAAAAGCAATGCACTGAAAACCCATTAGCGGTTCTCAAAATTCAGTTGTAGAATACAGATAATGAGCAGAAATAAAAATGAGCCAAAGGCCAGGCATTGTTCAGCTGTTCACAAGGAAGCTGTCTGGGAGTGCAACAGTTCTGTTTTACACAGAGTCCTGAAGTGGATGATCATAAAGAATGGTGGAGTAGTCTTGAAGGGCCAAATGGCCTACTCCTGATTCTGTTGTCTATGTTTCTACACAGATGCTGTGGGACCTTTCTTGGCTATTCAGCCCGTGATTTGCTGAGCAAGTTTATCATGTGTTGAGTCAGATGCTGGGGGCAACCCACTTCCCTGAAAGAGTTCTCTTAGGAGTGCAAGGCATTTGTTTAAATATTATATTGTAAATATGTTTATAATCTAATCACACTTGTGGAGGAGCTCAGTCTTATATAGTGAGTGGCTCACATCCAGTAACTAATGAGTAAATGCCACACGACACTCCAAATTGAGCCTCTAGGTATTTGCATTAGCATCTCTAAATGGGTACAGGCTGCTCAAATTGTTTGGTCAGGCAGTCTCTTTATCATGTACAATGAGTCCAGAACACCAAGTTCCTTTCCTGGCTGGAGTGAGAGAGATGCTGTTTAATTTCTTCTACCCACCTTCAAGGAGATATTGCTCACTTGCATCCAAATAAGGAGCCGTCTTTATCCTGTCACCTGGAAGTAGTTAGAAAACCAGGGTAGGAGTAAGGGCCCTGGTTTATTATCATAGAGACAGCTAATCTCTGGAATCCAAAACCCAGGTTAGTGTTAACTCAGAGTAAAGGTGATGGAAGACCTGGGATGTGATAGTCTGGAGCTGAGGAATAATAGCCAGACCACCACAGGGGGAAAGTGGAGGAATCCTATTCCTGAGCTAAATGACTCAATGTTTTGGGCAAGAAATAATGGGGGAATATGAGGAAGAACATTTTTAAACAGAGTGAGTGATAATGACTTGGAACTTGTTTCTTTTTCTATTCACTCATGGACATTGCTGGCTGGCCAGCATTTATTGCCCATCCCTAGTTGCCCTTGAGAAGGTGGTGGTAAGCTGCCTTCTTGAACCGCTGCAGTCCACCTGCTGTAGGTTGACCCACAATGCTCTTAGGGAGGGAATTCCAGGATTTTGACCCAGCAACAGGGAAGGAATGACAATGTATTTCCAAGTCAGGATGGTGAATGGCTTGGAGGGGATCTTGCAGTTGGCGGTGTTCCCATATGTCTGCTGCCCTTGTCCTTCTAGATGGAAGTCTTCGAGGGTTTGAAAGGTGCTGTCTGAGGATCTTTGGTGAATTTCTGCAATGCATCTTGTAGATAGTACACACTGCTGCTACTGAGTGTTGGTGGTGGGGGGAGTGGATGCTTGTGGATGCAGTGCCAATCAAGTGGGCTGCTTTGTCCTGGATGGTGTCAAGCTTCTTGGGTGTTGTTGGGGCTGCACTCATCCGGGCAAGTGGGGAATATTCCATCGTACTCCTGACTTATTCCTTGTAGATGGTGGACAGGCTTTGGGGAGTCAAGAGGTGTGTTACTTGCTGCAGTGTTCCTAGCCTCTGATCTGCTTTTGTACCCACGGTGTTTATGTGAGAGTCCAGTTGAGTTTCTGGTCAACGAGAACCCCAGGATGCTGATAGTGAAGGGTTCAGTGATGGTAACACCGTTGAGTGTCAAGGGGACGAGGTTAGATTGTCTCTTAATAGGGATGGTCATAGCCTGGCAGTTGTGTGACACAAATGTTACTTGCCACTTCTCAACCCTGACCTGGATATTGTGCAGATCTTATTGCATTTGAACTTGGACTGCTTTAGTATATGAGGAGTCATGAATGGTGCTAAACATTGTGCAATTATCAATGAACATTTTCCTGTGTGCTGAGTACGACTGCAAACATTGGGGAGTTTCTCCCGTCACTCATTGATTCCAGTTTTGCTAGGGCTCCTTAATTCCACACTCAGTTAAATGCAGCCTCGATGTCACTCCTAACTCACCTCTGGAATTCAGATCTTTTGTCCATGTTTGAACTGAGGCTGTAATGAGGTCAGGAGCTGAGTGGCCCTGGCAGGACCCAAACTGGACGTCGCTGAGCAGGTTGTTGCTGAGTACGTGCTGTTGGATAGCACTGTTGATGACACGGTCTATCACTTTCCTGATGATCGACAGTGGACTGATGGGGCCAGGTTGGATTTGTCCTGCTTTTTATATAGAAACATACCCAGGCAATTTTCCACATTATCGGGTAAATGTCAGTGTTGTAACTGTACTGGAACAGTTTGGCTAAGGGAGCGGCAAGTTCTGGAGCACAAGTCTTCAGTACTATTGCCGGAATGTTGTCAGAGCCGATAGCCTTTGCAGTATCCAGTGCGTCCAATCATTTCTTGATATCATGTGGAGTGAATCGAATTAGCTGAAGACTGGTATCTATAACATTGGGGACCACTGGAGGAGTCCAAGATGGATCATCCACTAGCACTTCTGGCTGAAGATTGCTGCGAATGCTTCAGCATTACCTTTTGCACTGATGTGCTGGGCTCTTCCATCGTTGAGGATGGGGATATTTGTGGAGTCTCCTCCTCCAGTGAATTGTTTAATCACCCACCACCTTTCACGACTGGATGTGGGAGGACTGCAGAGCTTAGATCTGATCCATTGGTTGTGGAATCGCTTAGCTCTGCCTATCACTTGTTGCTTTCACTATTTGGCATGCAATTAGTCCAGTGTGGTAGCTTCAGTAAGTTGACACCTCATTTTCAGGCATGCTCTCCTGCACTCTCTGTTGAACCAGCGTTAATCCCCTGGCTTGATGGTAATGGTTGAGTGGGGAATACGTTGGGCCATGAGGTTACAGATTGTGCTGGAGTACAATTCTGCTGCTGTTGATGGCCCACAGCATGTCATGGAGGCCCAGTTTTGAGTTGCTAGATCTGTTGGAAGTCTGTCCTGTTTAGCACGGTGATAGTGCCACACAACACGATGGAGATTATTTTCAATGTGAAGGCAGGACTTCATCTCCACAAGGACTGTGCAGTGGTCATCCTTACTGATACTGTCATGGGCAGATGTATCTGCACCTGGCAGATTGGTAAGGATGAGGTCAGTATGTTATTCCCTCTTGTTGGTTCCCTCATAACCTGCCGCAGACCCAGTCTAGCAGCGATGTCCTTTTGGAGCTGACCAGCTCAATCAGTATCACTGCTGCCAAGCTACTCTTGATGGTGGACATTGAAATAACTCACCCAGAGAAGATTCTTCACCTTATCAACCTCTACGCCTCCTTCAAGTGTTCAACATGGAGGAGTTGCCATGGAAACAAACACAATCGATGCTTTCAAAAGGACATTGGATCTGCACTTGAGTGAAGTAAAGTTATCAGATACATGGACATAGAGGAGGGAAGGTGTTGTGATTCGAACTGATGTTATTACTGGATAATTCAGATCCCAGACTGAAATCTGGGTTGATGCATCATACTTTTTATTTAATGAGGAGATCTTTGACTGAAACATAAGTGCACAATACCGTGAATTCAGGTTTTAATAGTTAACAGATGTTTATTGCATGAAAAAGGATAAAATCAAATAAATCAAGCTACTTACTTATAACACAATTTGAAAGACTTTGAAACACATTAAAAGTACATTCCCATCCATCCCAACACCATCCCATTACAGTACTCAAAAACCAGAAAAAATACCTTTCTGCATCCTATATATAACTTTGACATAGCTTTAGTTTCATAATTCCTGTCCTGAGAGTTTTGTAGCCTTTTCCTTGATTAGACACATACCTGAGCTTAGACTTTCTCACATTCAAATAACCCATTCAGGATTCTAATCAAACACTTCTGGTCTGGAACTTTTAAACCCAAACCCTTACAAGTGAGGTAATCTATTTCCTTATAGCCGTAAACTATCTATTTCCTTCAGGGGAATGTTTCATACATCTATCCTTAACCAAGACCTCTAAGAACTAAAAACAAAACCTTCCCAAACTATGGAGTTTTCCCCGAAGCAAAAAAAATCAATTCCCTGATCCCTCTAAATGAAAACAAGCCAAACCAATGCTCTTCGAGAACAGAAATGGAAAATGCTGGAGAAACTTAGCAGATCGGGCAGCATCTGTGGGGAGAAAACAGAGTTAACATTTTGAGCCCAGTGACCCTTCTTCAGAACATCTTCGCCATTACTGGACAAGCCGTCTTATCCGTGCAAACAGGATGTTCCTGATGTATGTGGCAGACTGATTCCAGAGTTACACTCAAAGTAGGATGTCTGCCTTCTGATCTTGTCCTCCACTCCGGAAGAGTTTGATTTAAATGGTGATATACTGGGAAGTGTGGATGTACAAAGGGATCTGGTGTCACCAGTTAATGAAAGTATTCAGACAGATATGCAAGCAGTTAGTAAGTCAAATGGTATATTGGCCTTCATTGAAAAGGATTTGAATTCAGAAGTAGGGATATGTCTTACCGCAATTGTACAGGACATTTGGTCTCCCTATCTACAAGTTATATATTTGCCGTACAGAGAGTGCCATAGAGGTTCACCAGCCTGATACTGGAGATGAAAGGACTGTCCTATGAGGAAATATTGGTTCAACTAAGACAAAAAACAGAGAATTCTGGAGAAACTTAGCAGATCTGGCAACATCTGTGGAAAGAGGAACAGACTTAAAGTTTTCAGTCTATCATGACTGTTCTTCAGAGTGGAACAGAGGTTCTGAAGATCAGCACTTTCTGTTTTTGTCATGAGGACTGGTATTAATTGTGCACAAAGAACTTGTAAAGTCTGGTTTGGCAATTTGCAAGTTGTGGCAAGACAAAATGCCTTGCTAACAGTTGGCTAATACAAACTGGACTCTGTTCAACTTTCAAGATTACAGCAGTGTGTTCAGTCCCTGATCCTCAAACTGAAGTAACATTTCTGAAATGTCAAGAAAACATGTACTTATATAACCCAGTGTGGAGCTGGAGGAACACAGCAGGTCAGGCAGCATCAGAGGAGCAGGAAAGTCGACGTTTCGGATCAGGACCCTTCTTCAAAACTGGGGACAGGCAAGGGAGATGGGAAATAAATAGAGGAAGGAGGCCTGGGGAAGGTAGGTGGGATGGTGATAGGTGGATGCAGGTAGGGATTGGTGGGGATTGGTTGGTGGGAAGGGTGGGGTGAATATGTGGGAAAGAAGATGGATGGGTTGTGTCAGCTCCCTTCCCCCTCCCCAGTTCTGAAGAAATGTCCTGACCCAAAACATTCACTTTCTTGCTCCTCTGATGCTGCCTGACCTGCTGTCTTCCTCCAGCTCCACACTGTGTTGACTCTGACTCCAGCATCTGCAGTTCTTGCTATCTTTGATGTATTTATATAATTTGTGAAACAGTGTTTTAACTAAATGATGAGCAGATCAGTATTTGAACCTGTTCATATTTTAGATGTGTGATAGATGATTTAAACAGTTCCAGAGACTCAGGCAGAGCAATCAGATTTTTAGAGATGGAAGCTGCCCTCTCCCGGAGAAGGGATCAGACCAGAATATTGTAATGTGGATACATGTCCACTAAGGGGCAGCATAGACCATATCATCAGGCCAATACATGGTTTGTCAAATCATAGTGCAACATTGTGATAAATCATTATTTCAGTTCCCAACCATCTTTGAATTAATCAGAACTCAAACCTACATCAAAAATATCTGGAAAAGTGAGGTCTGTAATAAACTCCTGCAGGTGAAGAGGGGCATGTGAGAAATTGACATATGCTATTACTACTAGGTAAAAATTTATTTGTGTTGTGTAAGCATTGAATGCTGAATATTATTCACTTGTCAAATGTTCCTCTGGAGGACAAGGAATGGTGTATCAGAGGAAACAATCAATACTGTGAGTTTTGTAGGTTTGGAGGCAACAAACTACTGTATTTTCAACATGTAGTTATCAATGAAAGAGCAGTCTATGGTCTGGTAAGAAAATGGTGACTTTACATCTTATCTTTATTGTTATATGAAAGAACAACCACAGCAGCCAGCTTGTACACAGTAAATTGGGTAAGTGATTAGTTATGCCAAATTTGAGTTGCGTTAGTTGAGGGGTAATTGGTGACTGGGATAGTGGAGTGTTTCCCTTGTTCTGCTTTGAACAGAATCTCGGGCTCTTAAACAGTCAGCTGTTTAATACAAAAGTAAATGCAGTGTGGAGCTGCAGGTCAGGCAGCCTCAGAGGAGCAGGAGAGTTGATGTTTCCGGTCGAGACCCTTCATCAGAAATGGAGAAGGGGAAGGGAGCTGGGAAATAAATAGAGAGAGGAGGGGTGGGGCTGGGGGAAGGTAGGTGTGATGGTTATAGGTGGATGCATGTAGGGGTAGTAGGGATTGGTCAGTGGGATGGGTGGGGTGGATAGGTGGGGAAGAAGATGGACAGGTTGTGTCAAGTCAGGGAGGCTGGAATAAGAGGGACGGTTGGACATGGAATGAGACCGGGGTTGGGGAGATTTTAAAACTGGTGAATTCCGTGTTTAGGCCATTGGGTTGTAGGCTCCCGAGGCGGAATATGAGGTGTTGTTCCTCCAGTTTGTGTGTGGCATCTCCGTGACAATGGATGAGGCCCAGCATGGACATGTCACCCAGGGAGTGGGAGGGGGAGTTAAAATGATTGGTAACTGGCAGGTGTTGTTGATTATAGCGTACAGAGTGCAAATGCTCTGCGAAACCGTCACTGAGTCTGCGCTTGGTCTCACTGAAGTAGAGGAGGCCACAGCAGGAGCACCAGATACAGTAGACCAGGTTGGAGAGAGATAGTGGGAACTGCCAATGCTGGAGAATCTGAGATAACAAGGTGTAGAGCTGGA
>NC_063333.1:30257272-30273811 GCF_021869965.1 Rhincodon typus
TCTGAAGAAGGGTCCAGACCTGAAATATCAGCTTTCCTGCTCCTCTGATGCTGCCTGGCCTGCTGTGTTCATCCAGCTCTACACCTTGTTATGTTAGACCAGGTTGGAGGATATGCAGGTGAACCCCTGTCAGATATGGCAGGTTTGTTTGGGGCCTTGAATGGAGGTGAGGGGGGAGGTGTAGGGGCAGGCGTAGCACTTCCTGCGGTTGCAGGGAAAGATCCCGGGGGTGGTGGGTTTGGTGAGGAGGGTGGAGTGGACAAGGGAGTCGTGGAGTGAGTGGTAAAGTTGATGAACTGTTCAAGCTCCTCATGCCCCTACACCTCCTTCCATCCTGGGCCTCCTCCAGACTCATCACCATACCCTATCCCTGTCACCCTGCATTTCCCACGGCTAATGCACCGAACCTACACATCCCTGAATACTAGCACGGCCAATCCACCTAGCCTGCACGTCTTCAGACTGTGGGAGGAAACCGGAGCACCCGGAGGAAACCCATGCAGACACGGGGAGAATGTGCAAACTCCACACAGACAGTCATCTGAGGCTGGAATCGAACCCGGGTCCCTGGCACTCTTTTTTCGGGAATCTCATCAAATTAATCAGGCATAACCTTCATTCCACAAAACTGTGCTTCCTGGCTTCACTTAATGTGCTCCTCTCTAAATGACAGTACTGAACTAAACTACATATGTGCAGGTGCAAAGCTCATACCTTCGAAGGAAGCAGTTCACAGAAAGTTTATTTGAGTAATGGAATGGTTGGGATGTCTCATGAGGTCACACCTGCATCTGCTGGAGTTTAGACGTGACTTGAGTGAAACATATGGGACCTTAAGGGGATTTATGATGTTAAAAGTGGAGAGGATGGTTCCTCCTGCAGGAAAGTCTGGAACCACAGGGTCACTGTTTAGAAATAAGTATTGCGTACAGTTTTGACCTCCTTGTCTAAGGAAGGATATACTTGCCATAGAGGAGTGCAATGGAGATTCACCAGATTAATCTCTGGGACTGTGGGTTGTTTTATGAAGAAAATTGAGGAAAATGTCTGTATTCCCTCGAGTTTCAAAGCTTGTGAGGTGATCTCTTGAAACTTCCCAAATTGTTATAGAGGCACAACAAGATGGATTTGTGTAGGATGTTTCCCCTGGCTTGTGACTCTCAAATCGGGGACATAGTCTCAGGAACAGGGATAGGCCATTTAAGACTGAAATATGAAGGAATCCTTGTAATCCTCCAATTGAACTATGGAAGCTCAATCATTAAGCACGTTCAAGACAGAAATTGATAGACTTCTGGAGAATAATGACATTAAGAGATATGGAGGTAGTGCAGGAAAGTGGCATTGAGATAGATGATCAGCTGTATTCTAATTGAATAGATGGGCTGAATGGTCTCTGCCTGCTCCTATGTATCTAATTTTGAAGAGGGCATCACTCCTGCTTTTCTGTCGTAGGCTGACGGACATGGTTTCTGTGAAAGTCTAAAGGGCTGGCACAGCATGTGAAACATACTGGGACATTGACAACAGGACATTGACAGGATGCAGAGCTGGGCAAAAAAGTGGCGGATGGAACTCAACCCGGAAAAGTGTGAAGTGATTCATTTTGGAAGGTCAAATTTGAATGCAGAATACAGGGTTAATGGCAGGATTCTCGGCAGTGTGGAGGAACAGAGGGATCTTGGGGTCCACGTCCATAGATCCCTCAAAGTTGCTACCCAAGTTGATAGGGTTGTAAAGAAGGCGTATGGTGTGTTGGCTTTCATTGGCAAGGGAATTGAGTTTAAGAGCCGTGAGGTTATGCTGTAGCTCTATAAAACTCTGGTTAGACCACACTTGGAATATTGTGTTCAGTTCTGGTCACCTCATTATCGGAAAGATGTGGAAGCTTTAGAGAAGGTGCAGAGGAGATTTACCAGAATGCTGCCTGGACTGGAGGGCAGGTCTTATGAGGAAAGGTTGGGGGAGCTAGGGCTTTTCTCATTGGAGCGAAGAAGGATGAGAGGTGACTTGATGGAGGTGTACAAGATGATGAAAGGCATAGATAGAGTTGATAGTCAGAGACTTTTTCCCAGGGTGGAAATAACTATTACAAGGGGGCATAGTTTTAAAGTGATTGGAGGAAGGTATAGGGGAGATGTCAGAGGTAGGTTCTTCACACAGAGAGTGGTGGGTGTGTGGAATGTGCTGCCGGCAGTGGTAGTGGAGTCAGATACTTTACAGACTTTTAAGCGACTCTTGGATAGGCACATGGAGGATAGTAAAATGTAGGGTATGCAGGGTAGTTTGATCTTAGTAGGATAATAGTTCGGCACAACATTGTGGGCCGAAGGGCCTGTACTGTGCTGTACTGTTCTATGTTCTATATACAATATTGTACTATCATTTGGAATATTTGGATTTCAAAATAGAGCTAAAATAGACGTACAGTTTCAATTTTGTGAACGTAAATGGTTCTTTTTTAAGAGGTCTGAAAAGTCATTTGAAATCCTCAACTTAAGACATAATTTCCAAAAATACAAGTGATTACGAAGGCAAGTCCTTTGGGAAAGGACCTGCCATCCTTAGCTGGTCTGGCCTACATGTAATCTAGACCCACAGCAATGTGGTTGACTCTTAATCGCCCTCTGGGCAACTAGGGATGGTAATAAATGCTGGCCTGGCATCAGAGCCTGATGCCCATGAATGAATTTTAAAAAATGTGAAGTGCCTCGCAGAATGCCTGTGCTGTTAATTGGTAAAATGTTTACAAAGTTAAACTTCTACGACATACAGAGAAAACGGACAAGGTACCTCTGATAGTTTAATTTCAGTTCCAAATCAGCTTTCAGTTGATAAGAAACAGGTATGTAAGTTCAGGAGAATAATATCACCCTCACAGAAGGGCACGAGAGTCTTGTGAAGCCTCCAAACTGTGTGAGTTTAAGTAAAAGTTTTCACTCATTGGAAACCAAAATGAGGTTGAAGTGATCAGAGCTGAAAAGAAGTCTCTAGGCTATCAATACAGCCAAGAGTCAGTGAAGTAAGAAATTACTCAAGAATAGTACGAGTGATGTCATCTACATGCATTTTAACAAGGTTTTTATAAGGTTGCCTTTAGCAGCCCGATCACAAAAGTAAAGGCACTTTGAATCCAAGGGAGAGTGACAAGTTGTATCCAGATTTGGCACAGTGACATGAACTAAACAGTTATGATCAACAGTGTTTTGTGACAGGAAAGTACTTGCCGCTGGGGTTTTGCTGGGTTCAGTACTGGGTGCCTTGCTTTTTGTGGTATGGATCAATGATTTCCACTTCCAGTGAGATAAATGATTAAGAAATTGGCTGGTGATACAGAGACTAGCCACACAGTTGATGATGAGGACAGAGGCTGTAGACTGCTGGATGCTATCAATGGACTGGTCAGATGGGTAGAAATGTAACAATTAGGAGTCAACCTGGAGATCGGGCCATGAGAGTGTTACTGAACAAAGAGACCTGGGGTGCAGGTGCATAGTTCCTTGAAAGTGGAGTCACAGGTAGACAGGGTGGTGAAGAAAGCGGAAATAACTGCACAGAGGCCAGTGTCCCATCACCCTTTATTTACATGTGGACAGTACACAGCTCAGAGTCAGTCCTCAACTGAGGAGATTCTAATCTCCTAGTTATACTGGTCAGCCAGGGCTTTCCTGATTGGCCCAGGTTAACAAGCCCAGTCAAGAACTTCACAGTTAATGAGGTCTGCCTGGTTCCAATCACTACAAAGGCATTTGGCACACTTGCCTTCATTGGTCAGAACATTGAGTATAGGAGTTGGGACATCATTTTGCAGCTGTACAGGACATTTGTTAGGCCACTTTTAGAGTGCTGTGTACAATTCTGGTCATCCTTCTGTAGGAAGAATGTTGTTGAACTTGAGAGGGTGCAGACAAAATTTACAAGGATGTGGCTGGGACTGGAGGGTTTGAATTATAGGGACAGGCTGAATGGGCTAGGGCTTTTTTTCTCCAGAGCATTGGCTCCTGGAGGATGACCTTAAAGAGGTTTATAAAGTCATGAGGGACATAGATAGGGTGAATAGCCAAGGTGCCAGGGTGGGGGGAGTACAAAACTGGAGGGCAAAGGTTTAAGGTGAGATAAGAAAGATTTAAAAGGGACCTGAGTAGTAACTTCTTCACACAGAGGGTGGTGTGTGTATGAAGCGAGCTGCCAAAGGAAGTGGTGGAGGCGGGTATAATTATAGGTATTTCTCCTATAACGCGATAGTTGCATTCTTGTGTGACCTCGTGCTATAGAAAATCACCATATGAAAATCATATTAAAAGGAAATTGCTATACCTGTACAGCAGAAAGTTATCCAAACATCGTCCACTATTCATCGATCGGTTTACAGCCAATTTGCGTTAACGAAACGCATGTTATAGCAGAGTTATCTGTACAACATTTAAAAGATACTTGAAGAGGTACATGCATAGGGAAGGTTTAAAGGGATATGGTCCAAGTGCAGGGAAATGAGACTAGGTTAGATTGAGACGTCTGGTCAGCATGGACCAGTTGGACCGAGGGGTCTGTTTCTGTGCTGTATAACTCTATGACATAAGGAGGACAATCAGAATTAATAAATATACAATAAATGGTAGGATTCTGAGAAGTGTGGGGAAACTGAGGGACCATGGCATGCACATTTATAGATGTCAGAAGCCAGCAGGACGGGTTGGTTAGGTAGAGGGAATGCAGGTTATTTTAAATGCCCAGATTATGAGAGTAAGGTAGTCATGCTAAGATAGTTCTGGCTCATTTACTTTGGAGCAGAGAAGACTGATGGGGAATTTAATTGATTATATAGATAAAATCATGAGGGGCCTAGAAAAAGTAAATAGGAAGGATCCATCATCAAAGAGACCAATAATCAGTGTATAGAATTAAAGTAATTGGAAGAAGGATTAGAGGGGAGTTGAGGAGTAATGTTTTACCCAGACAGTAGCACAAATCCTAATTCTACTTTTAAAAAATGTGCTTGAGGTGCAGTAACATACAAAACCACAAACCAAGGGCTGGAAAATTGGATTAGATTGCGTAATTCTTTGTGGCTAATATAAACGTGATGGACTGAATGGCCTCCTTCAGTGCAGTAAACAGTCTATGGGCTAAATCTTACGCTTTTTCTTGGCTAAGTTCTAGTTGTGCTGGCTTTTTGGAGGACGTTCACCTTGAGGCTTAGCGAGTTTTCTCAATGTGCCTTACCAAACTCACCAGCTTAACTACCTTCCCAGACCCTCTCATCTGACTCTATCCCATCTTCCCAGAACAACTTACCACTCAGCTGATATCCTGAAATTGACTGTTATCCCTGGGAGCAGAGCCACCTTTAAAAACTCATTGTGCACCTGGACATGCACTGTCAATCCGGAGCTATGCTACACAATTCCTGACATTTAGCCAAGACTTGGCAGCCAAGGGAATTTTGATACCCCTGTTTTGTGACCAAGGACTTGGAGATCCTGCTGGATGGGGTGGTGCACAGTTAGGATGTCCTCTTCCCTCAGACCAGCATAGAAGGCCATGATACCAGACCATGCCAGCTTGGCCCAAGGCCAGTGCAATCTTAGCTATCTGGAAGAATGCCCAGTGCTGTACGAATAAGGACAATGACCTTCTCCACTCTGTCAACATAAGTGCCACCATCTTCTCTCTGGCATCACATGCTTACTCTATCCCTGCTAGTGAAGCCACCTCCCACCAAGGCTCATGCTTTACCACTCTCGCTATTGCCTGCAATATCTTCCCTCTCACTGTCACACACCCGTAGCCCCCCACAACACCACTTAACCTCTGTGCCCTCAGTGCTGTCTGCTCATTCAGTTACTTCCATCCCTGCACCAAAAGGAACAGCAGTGCCACCCACTTTCGATTCCCATAATACCTGCCTCTCCCCCATTCCAGGAGGAAAACAGTCCACAATGTGGCAGAAAGAGTCAAGACAGGTGGTGGCCTGACCAATATCTGGCTCGTCACTCCTTATGTAAAGAGAATCCTGACTCTGACCACCCCAAGCTGTTGACTAACCATTTCCAAGCTCCCAGAGCTGCCCTTCACTTACTGAGCTGGCACCCTCTAAGCAAAGGCTAGCTTCCTGGTTTTGAGTCTCTGCTAAACAGCTATACAGCAGTAGTGTGAGCCTGGTATTTCTGGCTCAGGGGGCAAAGCAATGCAGGGATACTGTCAACATCATAGTAGGCTCAGAGTAAGTGAGTGCTACGATGGCAAATGAACATGCAGTAGATGCAGCCTGGTCCAGTCCATGGCTTGGGTATTTGTTGCTGAGTGCACCATGTCCTTACAATGAAGCATGCTGGTACAGTCTGAGGTGCAGCACTGAAGTGCAGAAGTGCCCTGTAAGTGGATCAGAGATGTACCATGAAGTTCATAGATGCTCCAACATGGAGGTTGAGTGGACCAGGAGGTGAGTTAAATCCACCAGGTGCTCACTTTCATTTCCTTGTCAATTTTTCCTGGTGTCGAGCTCATTTAGAGCGATTGGTAAGGTGAGATGTTGAATATTAATGAGGCAAGTTGTGCTGTTACCAAGGTGTTTAACAAACATTAATCGCCATCAATTGGCATCTCATGCTGCCTCCCAGGAATCTTGCCAGTCTACTTATCAAAAGCATAAAAGATGGCACAAATTGTTCCTGACGTTGAGATGGGGCTCACTGCACTTCTCACCCGAATCTGTCACACATTCTACCATAGCCAACATCGCTGAAACCACAATAAAACTCTGCACACCACTTAATTTCACATCGATATTGCCCCTGAGTTTTGACCATGCTAGACACTCAGTGAGTTGGCATGAAGGGGAAGGCAAAAGGATGGTGTTTGGCAGAGCAGGGGTTCCTATGTTCGTACTAAGTTAGTATACGGATGGTAAAGGGCCATGAGGATGAATGGGGAAAGGGTTTGGCATTGGTACTATTACAGGGCATGGGATGAATAGGAATAGAGGCTGGCAAAGGGTTAGAGAGAAACATTGAGTTGGGTACAGGGAAAGAGGTGGCCTGTTGGCACTATTGCATAAAGGCTAGAACTGGTCATGAGGCTGAGTGGGTGTGGCAGCATCTGTTAGCATAGAGGTATGAGGCATGATGGGATTGAGTAGAGGGATGTAGGTTGGCATGAACATATGAGGGACATGTGGGGCTGGTAGAGTGACAAGGATGGCAGAGAGTGTGTGATGTATATGTGACGGGTACAGGACATCAGGTGGCATAGATTGATATAAATTGGCATTAAGTTGGCATGTAAGTAGAAAGGACCAAGTATGAGTTCTGGGGCATTGGTTGGTATGGGGTGTGGGAGGTTATAAGGGTTGGGTACAGAAGTATTAGCTGACATGGAGGATGTGAGGGATCTCTGAGGGTAGAGAGGAAGAGGGTGGCATTCGGAGCACAAACATGTCATGGGGCTGGTGGAGGCCCATGGAGGGCATTGGACATATGAGTTGGCATAGGTTATAACAGATGGGGCAAGGGTAGTGTATGTGAGAGGGAGGGGTTATGAAGGGTGTAGAATGTTTTGATTTTCTAGGGGAGGAAAGGGAAGCCAATGTGCCCCCATTATAGATGGATGGACAGATGGACGATGCAGTTTTGGTGGAGGGGAAAATGTTGTCCAGCATATCAGTCAAAGCACCAGCTCAACTTCAATTAATTCCAAAGGAATGGTTTCATTCATCCAAAAGAACACACGCAGCCTATGTTCCATCCCTAGAATGAAGCACTAAAAAGGGACTTGTCACGATCAATCAATTCACCAGCATTCTCCACAAGGAACTGAACACATCCTGTTCCTGGGCCAACCTTACATGCTGCAAGTTTAATGTCCCACTATCTCAGCTGTCTGAGAAAGACAAAACAAATGGAGAAAAAGCTTAGGCCCATTTAGAAAATAATAATGTGGAATATTCTTTTCCACCCCCGCACTTGGTAGTCAAACTAAGTCAAGGATACTGTAATGATTGGTATCATTAGATTCAGGTTATCTAACTATACACCATCAAGTAAAGGCACCAAATTAGCATCATGAGTACAGGAGCAAGGCTTTGTAAGTGGGTAGGAATCATGTGTCTAGTGTTATACTTAATTATGCTAGCTATGTGCCTTATTTATTCCCTTAGTAACATGTATTATAATATGAAAATGAAGCTAACACACAGAAGGCCAGCTGGATGATTCAGTGCAGAGAGATTTGGTACAATTTGACGGTACAGATCTTCGTTATCTATCTCAGAGCCCAGTTCCAAGTAAGAAAAAACATTATTTAGCCCCATGTCCAGGCTCTCATTTATAGAATAACGTTGGTCACAGTACTAAATGACAGACAATGAATGTAGCTTTCATGTGGTGGGGGTGAGATGAGGAGAATAAAAAACAGAAATTTGGAGTTATGGGAAAGAAAGTTGCTGCTGTTGAAACTTCAAGAAATAGGTGTGTTATAGTGATCCCTTGAGCAAAGCAACAATATTTGGGAAATTTTTGCATTGCTTGCTGACTGATACTCATGCTTGCCCTGGCCAATTGTCTGGAAAGAACCAGAGGTACAGTGGTAAAACAGTGATACCTTCCATGTGGTATACTGCATCCGCTGTATCCGGTGTGGCTTCCTCTACATCGGGGAAACCAAGCAGAGACTCGGGGACCGCTTTGCAGAACACCTACGCTCGGTTCGCAACAAACAACTGCACCTCCCAGTCACGAACCATTTCAACTCCCCCTCCCATTCCTCAGACGACATGTCCATCCTGGGCCTCCTGCAGTGCCACAACGATGCCACCCGAAGGTTGCAGGAACACCAACTCATATTCCGCTTGGGAACCCTGCAGCCCAATGGTATCAATGTGGATTTCACAAGCTTCAAAATCTCCCCTCCCCCCTACCGCATCCCAAAACCAGTCCAGCTCGTCCCCGCCTCCCTAACCTGTTCTTCCTCCCACCTATCCCCTCCTCCCACCTCAAGCCGCACCTCCATCTCCTACCGACCAACCTCATCCCGCCCCCTTGACCTGTCCGTCCTCCCTGGACTGACCTATCCCCTTCCTAACTCCCTACCTACACTCACCTTTACTGGCTCCATCCCCGCCTCTTCGACCTGTTTGTTTCCTCTCCACCTATCCTCTCCTCTATCCCTCTTCTATCCGCCTCCCACTCTCTCCCTATTTATTTCAAAACCCCCTTCCCCTCCCCCTTTTCTGATGAAGGGTCTAGGCCCGAAACGTCAGCCTCTCTGCTCCTATGATGCTGCTTGGCCTGCTGTGTTCATCCAGCCCTGCACCTTGTTGTCTCGGATTCTCCAGCATCTGCAGTTCCTACTATCTCTCATACCTTCCATGGCACCTGCTTGATGAATTCTGTGTAAAGTTGGTTCTTTTAGAGACTCTTTAAGTTGTCATACATTTTGTACAGTGCTAATTTATTAAATCTTAGTGTCTAAAATCACTGGTTGTTAGATCAATAAAGTTAATGTAATGTCTGCAAATCCTGAGGGATGCTTCTCTTGGTGTAATGCTCATGTGCCTGGACAATAATCTCTCCAAAACCAGAAGCAAAAAAAACAGCAATCTATGCTTTGTACATTCATCAACAAACAAACAAAACATACTGACACACAATTAGCAATGGCTCAGAAATGCATCAAGTACTTGGGCAGGACTTTTAATGGAGATTGGTGTAGAGATAGCGTTTAATGAATATGCAGGTAAACTTTTGTGGTGGCTGTGATTTCACTGTGATCTCAGTGCTCATCTGCTAGTGTTCCGCTAAGAAGTTGGGGCCTGTACACCTTGGAGTGTGCTGCTCTATAGCCTTCCCATTGTGTACAGCACAACAACGAACATAGTTTATCAGTTACTTAGAAGCTAGGCCTGAGCTTATATCAATAAGAACCCACGTTAGAACCAGAATAAACAAGGTAGCAATGATGGAGACATCACTCTAAGTGTTTTCTCTCAGACGAATCTGAAAGAAAATGGAACAAGATTGAGCAACTATGAGGTAGAAACTGCTAAGCAAGAGGAACCTCAAGAGTTTCCTTAAAATAGTCTCTTGATGGCTTACCAAAAGTTAAGTGAAGTAGTTGAAGACTTAGAACATAGAACATAGAACAGTACAGCACAGTACAGGCCCTTCGGCCCACGATGCTGTGCTGATCTATTATCCTACTAAGATCAATCTACCCTACATACCCTACATTTTACTATCCTCCATGTGCCTATCCAAGAGTCGCTTAAAAGTCTCGAAAGTATCTGACTCCACTACCACTGCTGGCAGCGCATTCCACACGCCCACCACTCTCTGTGTGAAGAACCTACCTCTGACATCTCCTCTATACCTTCCTCCAATCACCTTAAAATTATGACCCCTTGTAATAGTCATTTCCGCCCTGGGAAAAAGTCTCTGACTATCTACTCTATCTATGCCTCTCATCATCTTGTATAACTCTATCAAGTCACCTCTCATCCTTCTTCACTCCAATGATAAAAGCCCTAGCTCCCTCAACCTTTCCTCATAAGACCTGCCCTCCAGTCCAGGCAGCATCCTGGTAAATCTCCTCTGCACCCTCTCTAAAGCTTCCACAGCTTTCCGATAATGAGGTGACCAGAACTGAACACAATATTCCAAGTGTGGTCTAACCAGAGTTTTATAGAGCTACAGCATAACCTCACGGCTCTTAAACTCAATTCCCTTGCCAATGAAAGCCAACACACCATACGCCTTCTTTACAACCCTATTAACTTGGGTGGCAACTTTGAGGGATCTATGGACATGGACCCCAAGATCCCTCTGTTCCTCCACACTGCCGAGAATCCTGCCATTAACCCTGTATTCTGCATTCAAATTCAACCTTCCAAAATGAATCACTTCACACTTTTCTGGGTTGAATTCCATCTGCCACTTCTTTGCCCAGCTCTGCATCCTGTCAATGTCCCGTTGCAACCTACAACAAACCTCCACACTGTCCAAAACTCCACCAACCTTCGTGTCATCGGCAAACTTAGCAACCCACCCTTCCACTTCCTCGTCCAAGCCATTTATGAAGATCACAAAGAGCAGAGATCCCAGAACAGATCCCTGCTGAACACTACTGGTCACCGAGGTCCAGGCTGAATACTTTCCATCTACTACCACCCTCTGTCTTCTATTGGACAGTGAGGTTTGTATCCAGACAGCCAAATTTCCCTGAATCCCATGCCTCCTTATTTTCTGATTGAGGCTACCGTGGGGAACCTTATCAAATGCCTTGCTAAAATCCATATACACCACATCCACTGCTCAACCTTCATCGATGTGTTTTGTCACTTACTTGAAGTGTTCTCTCAACTGGCAATAAGTCTGCGCCAGCTCAGCAGCCTATGCCCCGTCTGAGTCCCATTGATGCTGTTGAATGTCTGATACAAACACTTAGATGGTAGGAGTAGAACACACAGTCCTACAGGCACAGAATTGCCTGAGGTCTCCATGTGAAGTAGCACCAGCTCCTGATCCATACTTTTCTATTTGCAGTTTCCTCTGTTGCCAAAGAGACTTTTTCACACAAAGTGTTGATGAAATTTAAGCAGATTTTCAGTTAATCCGAGCAGTAACCCTTGGATGCTTATTTCAGTCCTGTTCTTGTTCTTGATCTTGTTCTTGACTGCTTTCAACCTGGTCAATGGTCCTGGAAGCCATTTGTCTTGGTACATTTCATCAGAGATTTATACAGTGTCACTAATTCACATGAGGATGTAGCTTTGAGAGGTGTGCTCAGTTGAAAACTCAATGCTTTACTCCCTGATTTATTGAAGGCAGAACAAGGGTTGCCCTTTGAATAGGCAAGCAGACATATCAGGCAGGCCAGATGCCAAGCATAACACTGACGGGTGATTCTATACTAGCCCAAGATTTGTTTTGGGTTCGTGAGCAAGCTAGGCCCAAAGATGGCTTCTTTGCACAACAACAAAATTGTGAGAAATAAAGACACAGCTTGGAAATGCTGGTACTATGGTGCAAGGAAACATGGCAAGCAATTCAATTATCCAGCAGAGAGTGTTCTGTGCCTTCACTGTGGCAAAATAGAACACTTTCTGCAGTTTTGCAATGTGAGATCATCTCTTAAGAACATCAGAACTAAGAGCAGGAGTCGATAATTCGGCACCTCTCGCCTGCCCCATCATCTATATGATCATGACTGATCTCATCTCAGCCTCAATTCCACGTTCCTACTTGCTGTCCATAACCATTCAACCCATTGCAAATTAAAAATCTGTCTAGCTGCTCTTTAAATTTACTCTATATCCCGGCATCCACCACACTCTGTGGTACTGAATTCCACAGATTCACAGCCCTTTGAGAAAAATAATTTCTTCTTAACTCTACATCAAATCTACCGCCCCTTATCCTAAAACTATGACTTCTCGTTCTAAGTTTACCCACAAGAGGAATTCTCTATATCTAGTTTGTTCATCCCCTTTAGCATCTTATATACCTCAATTAGATCTTCCCTCATTCTTCTAAACTCCACACAGTATAGGTCTTAACTGCTTACTCTCTCTTTATAAGACACATCTCTCATCTATGGAAACAATCTGGTAAACCTCCTTTGAACTGCCTCTAATGCCTCTTCAAATAAGGGGAGCAGAACTGTATGCAATGCTCCAGGTATGGATGCCGTGACAGTTCCCTACTGTGATACTCTATTCCTTTAGAAATAAATGGCAGCATTCCATTTGCCTTCCTTATTACCTGCTGCACCTGCAGATTAGTTTTCTGCAATTCATGCTCAAGAATCTGAACACCCAGTTCCCCCTGCACCAAAGCACCCCTGAAATTTCTCTCCATGTTGATAACAAGTTACCTCTCTATTCTTTCAAACAAAATAAATAATCTCACACTTATCCACGTCAAACATCATCTTCCAAATTTTGATCTATTCACCTAACATATCCATATCAGGAAATTTCTTATTTCTTCATTGCAACTTACTTTCCCCCTCCCCACCCCCGATTGTAATCTCATCTGCAAATTTGGCCATAGTACTTTCTATCCCCGCATCTAAGTGTAAGTATATATATAAATATAGGTTGTAAATAGTTGGGGCGCAGGGACTGAAGCCTGTGGCAGCCAATGAGTAACATCTTGCCAACCAGAAAAAGACCCATTTATCCTGACCCCTGTTTTCTGTTGGTTAGCCAATCCTTTATCTAAGCTAATAAATTACTCATAACCTTATGTAATCTATCCTGAGTATTAACATTTAGCGTGGCACCTTATCAAATGCTTTCTATAAGTCCAGATACACACGTCTCCCCAATATACATATTCTTTGGTACATCTTCAAAGAACTCTGCTAAATTAATCAAACCTGATTTACCCTTCATGTAACCATGCTGACACTGATGGATTGTATTTTGACTTTCCAAATGACTCGTTATTACTTCTTCAATAATGGTAATTAACAATTTCCCAATGACACATGTCAAACTAACTGGTCTGTAGTTTCCCACTTTCTCCCTTCCTCCTTTGGTGAATAAGGGTGTTAAATTAACATTTTTCCTATCCACTGAAACCTTTTTGTACATCCAGGGAAATTTAGAAACAAAACCAGATATTGTTAGAAAGTCTCAGAAGGTCTGGCAGCATCTGTGGAGAGAAAGCAGAGTTAAATGTTTTGGGTCCAGTTTACTCTGCTTTCCCTCCACAGATGCTGCCTAACCTTATGAGATTTTCCAGCAATTTCCGTTTTGCTTCTGATTTCCAGCATCCACAGTTCTTTCTTTCATTTTGTTCAGGGAATTTTGGACTTTTATAACCAATAGATCCAATATCATGGCTGTCACTTCCTTTAATGGAATAGAAATTTATTGTCATGTGTATTCTTACATGAAAAATACAGTGAAATGTTTTATAAGTTGCCTTATGACAGTGCCTACATCAGTTACAGAAGTCATACCTAATAAAATTAAGACAAAATTCATCACAGTTCAGTTAATGGCCTCTGGGCTTGGGAAAAGCCGATTAAGGAAGGATGGAATACCCTGAAGACACAGCCGGGACAAGACTACCACATCCGGCCACTGGAATATACCGCCATGCTGGGCCGAGACCAACATTCCTGGACTAAACCACTTACTGGGCTGCTGGAATACCTGGAAAGCAAAGATGAAGAACACCTCCACACAGAGACAAGAGACCACCATGCCAAGCTGAGAGCACCACTTCTCCTCCTTCAGTTGCCCAAGCCTAGCTGTGGACCTGGAAACATCGGGCTAGCCTGCGAATCCAGGCTGGGGGCGTGGATGGGTCACCCCAGAACACACTTCTCACTTAACAGAAGACCCCGGGCTGGGGTACAGCCGTGTTTGGCTCATCCTGGCATTGCTGCCACTGCCAGTGGAGGGCTCGTCCTACAGCCACTACTCTCTGGACTTCAAAGAAAATGAATAAAAAAGAAAAAAAAGAGAAAGGGCAAATTAAAAAGAAGGAAAAGAGAAAGAAAGCCGACAGGAGGGGACGAGCCCCAGGCTCAGCACGTCCACACCGCCATCATCTTGATTAGCAAGACCCTAAGATCTAGGCCATCAGGCCCTGGCATTTGTCTGCCTCAATTTTAATAGTACTTTTTCCCCAGTGATGAGGATTGGTCTAAGTTCTTCCCTTTCTATAATCTCTGCATTATCTGTGTTCCCCACTATTAACTGCCCAGTCTCATCCTTCAGGGGGCCAATATTCACTTTAGTTACTCTCTTCCCTTTTATATTCTTATAGAAAATTTTTCTACCTGTTTTTATATTTTGCTCCGGATTTCTTGCATAATTTATCTTTTCTCCTTTTATGACTTTTTTAGTAACCCTTTGTTGATTTTTAAAAGTTAATCTTCCAGCCTGCTGTACTGACTGTAACGAGATCTTAAAAAGGGTGATCTCTTTAAAAGGGTCAGCCTTGGAAATTGTCATGTAGCCAAACCATAGCTTTCAGCTGAAGAAACAGCTATCATCTTCTAAGGTATTGGACACAATAATCCCAAGCGAGATCTGATATTGAGATGCAATGCCTCCCCATACAGCATCAGGGTTGTATTAGCCCATAGGTGGCCCAATGGAGAGGAACACCCAATAGCATATGCATCTGGGACTTTGGCTAATGCAGAGCGTAAATACGTCCAAATAGAGAAGGGAGGTTTGGCGGTCATATTTGAAGTTAGGACGTTCTACCAATACCTTTACGGACATGAATTTGTAAAAATAACAGACCACAAATCCCTGTTAGGTGTACTTAAAGAGGACTAGGCAATGTCACCCATTGCTTCAGGCCGATTTCAGCGGTGGGCTGTAATACCACATGTGTATAATTACAAATTGCAACACCATCCAGGAGGCCAAGTAGCAAATGTGGATGTATTGAGCTGCCTCCCATTGGCAGATACACCACCAGTGGTACTGCATCTGGAAAAGTCTGTAATGGTTTTAAATTTTCTGGAAGTCCTTCCAGTCACAGCTGACAATATCAGACTTTGGATGCAGGAAGATCTGGTCCTTGTAAAATTGAAACAACTGCTGGTGATGTTGGAAAGCAAAGGGTCGTCACAACCAGAAATGAAACCTTTTTGGTCGCAGAGGCACCAGATCACAGTAGAGGATGGCATAGTATTATGGGGAGAAACAGTGTTTGTCCTGAGTAAAGGTGATTGCCAGATACTGGCTGAACTCCACCAGAGTCATCCCAGGGGTCTCCAAAATGAAGATGTTGGTGAGAAGTTATGTCTGGGCCCAGGATTGGATGCAGACCTAGCCGCATTGGTGGGGCAGTGCCCAGAGTGCCAACAAGAACAAAAATTACCGCCAGCTGCTCCCCCACACTCATGGGAATGGCTGGGTAAACATTGGACTCAGTTACATGTTGACTATGCAGGTCCTTTCTTGGGCTCAATGTTCTTTGTCATTGTGGACACCTACTCAAAGTGGCTGGACATGCGTGG
Organism: Rhincodon typus; assembly: GCF_021869965.1. Taxonomy (NCBI): domain Eukaryota; kingdom Metazoa; phylum Chordata; class Chondrichthyes; order Orectolobiformes; family Rhincodontidae; genus Rhincodon; species Rhincodon typus. Next base: position 30,273,260 of record NC_063333.1, read on the forward strand.
AGTTCTTTCGTCAAATACGGGGACAACAACTGAAAAGTTGCTAGCATCTTTTGTAATACATGGACTCCCGAAAGTCTCGGTCACTATTAATGGGCCATTGTTTACTGGCAGGAAATTGGAATATTTCCTAAAGTTGAGTGGTATTCACCATATAAGGACATAGAACATAGAACATAGAACATAGAACATTACAGCGCAGTACAGGCCCTTCGGCCCTCAATGTTGCGCCGACCTGTGAAACCAATCTGAAGCCCATCTAACCTAAACTATTCCATTATCATCCATATGTTTATCCAATGACCATTGAAATGCCCTTAAAGTTGGCGAGTCTACTATTTTTGCAGGCAGGGCATTCCACGCCCTTACTACTCTCTGAGTAAAGAACCTACCTCTGACATCTGTCCTATATCTATCACCCCTCAATTTAAAGCTACGTCCCCTCGTGCTAGCCATCACCATCCGAGGAAAAAGGCTCCCACTGTCCACCCTATCTAATCCTCTGATCATCTTGTATGTCTCTATCAAGTCACCTCTTAACCTTCTTCTCTCTAA
>NC_063333.1:30278811-30317456 GCF_021869965.1 Rhincodon typus
GTGTTGACTATCCCTAATCAAATTATTCCTTTCTAGATGATTATAAATCCTATCTCTCATAATCCTTTCCAACACTTTACCCTCAACCGAAGTAAGGCTCACTGGTCTATAATTACCAGGGTTGTCTCTACTCCCCTTCTTGAACAAGGGGACAACATTTGCTAGTCTCCAGTCTTCTGGCACTATTCCTGTAGACAATGACGACATAAAGATCAAAGCCAAAGGCTCTGCAATCTCCTCCCTAGCCTCCCAGAGAATCCTAGGATAAATCCCATCCGGCCCAGGGGACTTATCTATTTTCACACTTTCCAGAATTGCTAACACTTCCTCCTTATGAACCTCAATCCCGTCTAGTCTAATAGACTGTATCTCAGTATTCTCCTCGACTACATTGTCTTTTTCCTGTGTGAATACTGACGAAAAATATTCATTTAGCACCTCTCCTATCTCTTTGGACTCCACGCACAACTTCCCACTACTGTCCTTGACCGGCCCCAATCTTACTCTAGTCATTCTTTTATTCCTGACATACCTATAGAAAGCTTTAGGGTTTTCCTTGATCCTACCTGCTAAAGACTTCTCATGTCCCCTCCTGGCTCTTCTTAGCTCTCTCTTTAGGTCCTTCCTGGCTAACCTGTAACTCTCAAGTGCCTGAACTGTGCCTTCACGCCTCATCTTTTATATAAGCCTCCTTCTTCATCTTGACAAGAGATTCAACTTCTTTAGTAAACCACGGTTCCCTCGCTCGACCACTTCCTCCCTGCCTGACAGGTACATACTTCTCAAGGACACGCAGTAGCTGTTCCTTGAACAAGCTCCACATTTCAATTGTGCCCAGCCCCTGCAGTTTCCTTCTCCATCCTATGCATCCTAAATCTTGCCTCATCGCCTCATAATTGCCATTCCCCCAGCTATAACTCTTGCCCTGCGGTATATACCTATCCCTTTCCATCGCTAAAGTAAACGTAACCGAATTGTGGTCACTATCACCAAGGTGCTCACCTACCTCCAAATCTAACACCTGGCCTGGTTCATTACCCAGTACCAAATCCAATGTGGCCTCGCCTCTTGTTGGCCTATCTACATACTGTGTCAGGAAACCCTCCTGCACACATTGGACAAAAACTGACCCATCTAAAGTACTCTAACTATAGCGTTTCCAGTCAATATTTGGAAAGTTAAAGTCCCCCATAACAACTACCCTGTTACTTTCGCTCCTATCCAGAATCATCTTTGCAATCTTTTCCTCTACATCTCTGGAACTTTTCGGAGGCCTATATAAAACTCCCAACAGGGTGACCTCTCCTTTCCTGGTTCTAACCTCAGCCCATACTACCTCAGTAGACGAGTTGTCATCAAACGTCCTTTCTGCCACCATAATACTGTCCTTGACTAACAATGCCACACCTCCCCCTCTTTTACCACCTTCCCTGATCTTACTGAAACATCTAAACCCGGAACCTGCAACAACCATTCCTGTCCCTGCTCTATCCATGTCTCCGAAATGGCCACAACATCGAAGTCCCAGGTACCAACCCATGCTGCAAGTTCACCCACCTTATTCCGGATGCTCCTGGCATTGAAGTAGACACACTTCAAACCACCTTCCTGCCTGCCGGTACACTCCTGCCACCTTGAAACCTTATTTGTGACCTCACTATTCTCAACCTCCTGTACACTGGATCTACAATTCAGGTTCCCATCCCCCTGTTGAATTAGTTTAAACCCTCCCAAAGAGCATTAGCAAATTTCCCCCCCAGGATATTGGTACCCCTCTGGTTCAGGTGTAGACCATCCCGTTTGTAGAGGTCCCACTTACCCCAGAATGAGCCCCAATTATCCAGGTATCTGAATCCCTCCCTCCTGCACCATCCCTGTAGCCACGTGTTCAACTGCTCTCTCTCCCTATTCCTCGCCTCGCTAGCACGGGTAACAAACCAGAGATAACAACTCTGTTTGGTCTAGCTCTAAGCTTCCACCCTAGCTCCTTGAATTTCTGCCTTACGTCCCCATCCCTTTTCCTACCTATGTCGTTGGTGCCTATGTGGACCACGACTTGGGGCTGCTCCCCCTCCCGCTTAAGGATCCCGAAAACACGATCTGAGACATCACGGACCCTGGCACCTGGGAGGCAACACACCAACCGCGAGTCTCTCTCGTTCCCACAGAATCTCCTATCTGTCCCCCTAACTATGGAGTCCCCAATGACTAATGCTCTCCTCCTCTCCCCCCCTCCCTTCTGAGCAACAGGGACAGACTCTGTGCCAGAGACCTGCACCCCATGGCTTACCCCTGTTAAGTCGTCCCCCTCAACAGTATCCAAAACAGTATACTTGTTACTGAGGGGAACGGCTGCAGGGGATCCCTGCATTGTCTGCCTGTTCCCTTTCCGTCCCCATCTACTTTTTTCCTGTACCTGAGGTGTGACTACCTCCCCGTAACTCCTCTCAATTACCCCCTCAGCCTCCCGAATGATCCAAAGTTCATCCAGCTCCAGCTCCAGTTCCCTAACATGGTTTCCGAGGAGCTGGAGTTGGGTGCACTTCCCGCAGATGAAGTCAGTGGGGACACTAGTGGTGACCCTTACCTCCCACATTCTACAGGAGGAGCATACAACTGCCCTAACATCCATTCCCACTGTCCTGAATTCCCAAACAGACAAATAAAAAAACACTAGTAGCCTTACCAAATCAGCGCTCAGAACCTTTTTTTTGGTTAGAGGAGGAGGATGGGTGGGAGACACTACCTAGGTAGTGTTTCGGGTAAAGCAACCGCCCAAATATATTACCTCACTTACTCCAAAAATGGAGTCACGCGAGGTAAGACTTTTATAATCGAAAAGCTCACCTTCCCAGGCTGCCCTCGCGCTTCCTCCCGGACTCCAATGTCCTATCATCCATCATCCAATGTCCTGGCAGAAAGAGCAGTTCAAACTTTGAAGACAGGCTTAAAGAAATAACCTACAGCTTCACTGGATACCAAATTGTCCTGGTTCCTATTTGATTATAAGACCACCCTTCATGCAACTACAGGGATAGCTCCAGCAGAGTTGCTAATGGGGAGAAGACTTTACACCAGGTTAAATCTGATCTTCCCAGACCTGGGCAGGTGAAATGGCAACAGGAATGCCAATGTAAGACACAAGACTCCGCTAAGCGAGAGAAACAGTTCACTTCAAGGGATGAAGTTTGGCGTTGGTACCACAGGAATGGCCGTGCATGGGTAAGAGGCATGGTCATTGCAAGATCTGGTCCAGTGATATACAAAGTTTGGGTTGGTACAACGGTCCTGAACAAGCTCATGGACCATATGAAAGCTGCAAACCCACAAACAGTGCAGGAACAAAACATGCCCGGCTCATCAACTGCCTTTTTGACTGTTTTGGAACCTGTACATCTTCCCTTTTTGTCAAGTGTTGGAGATACCCTGAGATGGACACGGCAAATGTCATTGCCTGAATGCCTTTACTGCCTGAAGAAGAAGATGAATCATTTCCGAGATGCTCCGGATACAAGAGGTGAGCCACTGTGCATTACATGCTGTCCATATCAGAGCTGGAGTTGGAAGAACCAGATCTGGTGCTAAAACGCCCAAAGAGGAGCTACAAGAAAAAGAACAGACCTATATCCTCAGACTCAGAGGGGGAGGGATGTAGTGATTGTAAGGAGGTCAGCTAACTGAAACTCATAAAATATGAGTTCCCTGATTGGGGCTGTTAAACCGGTCTGGCTGACAGATATAAACAGGAGTGTTAGAATGTTCTGCTCACTCTGAGGGATCAGTGTCTCCATGTGTAAATAAAGGGTGACTTGGTGATGAATACCAGCCTCTGTGGAGTTATTTCACCTGCCATTTATCTTTGCAATATGGTATGTCTTAGTTTTCGTCTTTATGTTATCTTTAACTTCGCTGCTTAGCCATGGACGATATTTCCTCCTTTTTGGCCATTTGGTTTAAAGACTAGACAGTAATGCTTTGCATAGCTTTGTCTGAGAAATATATTTATAGTTCTGAATGGTCATTTTGATTTTAGAAAGAGCAAAAAGCCTTATTTATAACTCGTAAATACATAAGAAATTGAATGTAACCAGGGAGAGGAAAATCAAGGTTATAAAATGTATAAATCATTCATGACAAAACTGAAGCAACCACTGATGTTAACAAGACAAGTTGCTGTGCAATGTTCTGAGATTCAAAGGTGAGATGCCCCTAATTACCAATAAGTTTGTACAAAGCTGAATACATTTACTAGGTTGTATTGCCACCTCATTAATCCATATAAATACAAAATGGCCTAAATGATATACTCCAGTTAAATTTCACTTAATAATTCAATGCTGCTTCCCTTGCCTTCCACCACTGACAGTTGCTCCTTACTGTCATACAAAAATATTTTACCCTATGCCCACTATATTCTCTGCCCCCACCATCTAGTCACCCCCATAATCTATTAAAAATCCTTATCATAGTCTTGATTATGCCATCTTCCGAACTGAAAGCACAGGAACACGAAAAGGGTTAACAGCCCAGAACAAAGGGATTGTGTGTGGGCAAAATAAAAGCACCATGACAAATGTGACTCAGCGATTTATTCATTCTTATTAAGTTCCGCAGTAGATACATTCTGCAAAACTGATGAGATATCATCTATATCCATTGAATAGACTGGATTGATAAGACTGTTAGTAAGTATGGAACGAATTCTACAAATGGAGCATAAATATCTTATGACTAAAATATGACCTGTTTATACTGTATATTTAAAATTAATCACAAATTAAAAAGTAATTAAGCCAGCTGTGGATTTAATGGTGCATTATGTCTCTTGGCCTGGTTTCACTGAGGCTGGACTATTGCCATGATCTATGAATTTAAAGTGTATATTACCTTCCAGACTGATGAGGTAATGCTGATGACTCAGGCGTAGCATTGTGGTATTATCGTGGCCCGGTAATCCAGAACCACAAGCTGATAATCTAGGGACATGAGGTTGGATCTCACTGTGTCAGGAAATTCAGTGAAAAATCTGGAATTAAAAGGTTAGCCTAGGGGAAACCATGGAACGATTATCAATTGTCATAAAAAATCAATTCGGTTCACTGATCTTCCCTCCTTATCTCGTCTAGCCAACTTCAGATCCTCAACAATGTGGTTAACTCTTACCTGCCCTCTGAAGTGATCTAGCAAGCCACACAGTTGTACCAAACTGCTACAAAAGCTAAACAAAGGAATTAAACTGGACAAATCTATGCAGCATCAACTTAAATGACAATGCCAAATACAATTGCCCTGTAAAGGCTAGTGCCAAAATTGAGAGAGCTGTCTCACAGTCTAGCCAAACAACAGACTGACATGGTCATACTTGTGGATCACCATCATTTATAGGACAGGCCCACCAGGGCTGATGGCACAGTGGTACACAGTTTGGAGGGTGGGGGCAGACGGGTTTGCCCTTGGAATCCTCAACATTGAATCCAGATCCCAGATTTTATGAATTATATTTTTTTCAGCTCTGTGCTAATGAAATAAGTAGTAACTTTAAAGCAGAGCCAATCAGAAAATCATCGGCATTGTATTCTAATCTTTGTAACTTATCTCCCAGATTTCTACATAAATAAATAGCTTCTGTCGGTGTCAAGTTTTCCCTCAAAAAGATGCAAGATGGTTGATCCGACTAAGTTAAAGATTGTAACAGTGGTCGCCTCAGACCCATACATTTCAGTAATTGAGTCTGCTTCAATGTATTCTGCCTGAAATTGGGGCTTTGTGGTTAATTATACCATCTGTTATACCAGCATACGGTGTCCAGTTTTGGCAGTATGTGTCAGTGGCACTTCCCTTAAGGTGGTACAAAGGGTTAGTGCTTGCACGGTCGCTGGAACAACACAGCAAAAATCCGTACCTTCTTGATTTAACTTCCTCAAAGAGCGCTTGGTTGTCCAAATTCAGATCTAACGCTGTGCCTGGGTGCCAGAGCTCCAGTATCCAGGCTTCCACCCCTGTCTGCCTCCACTGGAGTGTACTGAGTGCCTCAGGAATAGCGTTGTCCATGGGCCTCCACATCTGATGTGTTTCAACACATTGAACATCTAGCATTATAGAATCCGTACAGTGTGGAAACAGGCCCTTTGGCCCAACAAGTCCACACCTACCCACACAGCATCCCACCCAGACACATTGCCCTATAAACCCACCTAATCTCCACATCCCTGAAAACTACGGGCAATTTAGCATGGCCAATTCACCTAGCCTGCACATCTTTGGACTGTCGGAGGAAACCAGAGCACCCGGAGGAAACCCATGCAGACATGGGGAGAATGTGCAAACTCTACACAGACAGTTGCCCGAGGGTGGAATCAAACGATGGTCCCTGGCGCTGTGAGGCAACAGTGCTAAACACTGAGCTACCGTGCAGCCAGCATGTAAAGTTTTTTGAAATATTTTCTAAAGAAATATGATAAGAAACTATAGAAATTAAAGTAAGTAAATAAATAAAGATGCCCAATTATTATAAATTATGTGAGGTTGCAAGTTGACTGAGCAGCTAGAACAGACTCTGACAAAAGTATAGAACTGAACTTCTGCGTCAATTAAGATAGAAAATAGAAAATTCACCAATAAGGTCACTGCAACTGACAGAGGAATTGAGGAGTCTTGTGTATGGTAGTCCAGGCGACCTAATAGTAATTTCAACCTATAAACAACAGAACTCAACATTTACTCTTCTAGAAAATTACTCAGACATCTGACTCCCTAAATTTGATCAGTGACATTCCATCGGTAGTGAACTGTCCTCTGAGAAAGGTGCCGTTGGATGCAATTATAAGGACTCCTCTTCTCCTTTAGTGTAGGATTATCCTGCTCATCAGTTTCCCTTTCTCCTGCTCCTGTCCACCTTCATTATAAAGAGATATATGAGAATGGCCACTGTTAAACTCATGGGAAGACATTCATGGACAACAGGATGGGAAGAAAAAGATTACCTTGTCTTGTCTGATCCTGCTGTAAGGCAGCTTGCAGAATCCCTTCTGAGTTGCAGAGCTGAGTAACAATTTTTCCAAACTGTTTCTGCAAAAGCAGGTGCTTCAAACTCTGTCAACACTGGGAGCCTGTGAAATCATCCACTTCTTGGTTTGACAAATCGTACAGATAACTCACCCCAATCTTACGTCAGCTACAATTCTGGTGTACCACATTATCCTCACATTGCAGACTTGTGCTAATATAGAGATGGACACATCTTTCACCAGAGCTAATTCTCCTGGAATTTAGCACAATCTTTTGGACTGGGTGTGGCTCTCACACATCAGATTTATAGAGAGATAGCAAGAACTGCAGATGCTGGAGTCAGGGTCAACATAGTGTGGAAATGCAGGAACACAGCAAGTCAGGCAGAATCAGAGGAGCAGGAAAGTAGACTTTTCGGGTTTACACCCTTCATCAGGACGCCCTTCATTGGATATATATCTTTGATTCCAGAACAGCACCACCATTATACTAAAAACAAAAACAGAAATTGCTGGAGAAGCTCAGCAGGTCTGGCAGCATCTGTGGAGAGAAATCAGAGTTAACGTTTCGGGTCAAGTGACCCTTATTCAGCATCACCTCCGTGCCAAAATAGCTGAGAATTTCAGGTCCCCTAAATTATGGCAGCAACACTGGTATACTGAAGGAAAGGTGGTAGCTGCCACTTTATTTGTTAATGCCTATGTTTTATCACTGGATTGGTCATATCCCAGAGCGATGTCAGTATATTCTAAAATATTAAAATGAATCATCTCCCATTACACCAGAAAATAGTTGAGGTGAATAGCTCAGAGATAGCAAGAACTGCAGATGCTGGAGTCAGAGATAACACAGTGTGGAGCTGGAGGAACACAGCAGGCCAGGCAGCACCAGAGGGGCAGGAAAGTTAATGTTTCGGGTTGGAACCCTTCTTTAGAAATGGGGAGGGGGAAGGGAGCTGGGAAATAAATGGAGAGAGGAGGGGTGGGGCTGGGGAAGGTAGGTAGGATGGTGATAGGTGAATGCAGGTAGGGAGTGATGGTGGAGATTGGTACGCATCCAGTGTATCATTCTCCGCCACTTCCGCCACCTACAATCTGACCCCATGACCAAAGAGATATTTCCCTCCCCACCCCAATCTGCCTTTTGCAAGGAAAGCTTACTCCACAACTCCCTCGTCCACTCCACACTCCCCACTAACCCCACCATCCCCGGCACCTTTCCATGTGACCGCAGGAAGTGCGACACCTGCCCCTACACCTCCCCCCTCACCTCCATTCAAGGCCCAAAGCAAATCTTTCATATCAGACAGGGGTTCACCTGCACATCCGTCAACTTGGTCTACTGTATCCGCTGGTCCCGATGTGGCATCCTCTACATCGGTGAGATCAAGCGTAGGCTCGGACACCGTTTTGTAGAGCATCTGCACCCTGTACGCGACAAATGACAACACCTTCCGGTTGCCAACCATTTTAACTCCCCCTGCCACTCCCTGGGTGACATATCCATCCTGGGCCTCCTCCAGGGCCATAATGACACCACCCGGAACCTGGAGGAGCAGTGCCTCATATTTCACCCAGGAGCCTATAGCTCAATGGCCTAAACATAGAATTCACCAGTTTTAACATCTCCCCACCCTCCGGCCTCATCCCATGTCCAACCCTCCCTCTCATCCCCGCCTCCTTGACCTGACACAACCTGTCCATCTTCTCTTCCACCTATCCGCCCATCCCATCCCACTGACCAATCCCCACCACTCCCTACCTGCATTCGACTATCACCATCCCACCTACCTTCCCCAGCCACCCCTCCTCTCTCTATTTATTTCCCAGCTCCCTTCATCTTCCCCATTTCTAAAGAAGGGTCTTCACCCAAAATGTCAACTTTCCTTCTCCTCTAATGCTGCCTGGCCTGCTGTGCTCCTCCAGCTCCATACGGTATTGAGGTGAATAGCTCCAAGCCTGCATCGTAAGGTTTCGTCGCTGTCCATCCACAAACCACAGAATTATTACAGTGCTGAAGGAAGTTATTCAGTCCATCAATTTTGCCCCTACTTTCCAAATGGACATTTGAACTAGTGAAATACTCTTGCTTTCGCAACCCCCACCCCGACGACCCTGCACTTTGTTTCTATCCAAATAACTGTCTAACTTCCATTTAAATGCCTCAATTGAACCTGCCCCATCACACTCTCAGGAAATGTTGTTCGCCATTTATATAAATGATTTGAATGAGAATATGAGAAGCATGGTGACTAAGTTTGCAGATGGCACCAAATTCGCTGGTATAGTGGACATGAAGAATGTTATCTCAGAGTGCAACAGGATCTTGATCAACTGGTCCAATGGGCTGAGAAATGGCAGATGGAGTTTAATTTAGAGTCATAGAATCATAGAGCAACACAGCATGGAAACAGTCCTTTCGGTCCAACTCGTCCATGCCGATAAGATATCCTAAATAACACTAGTCCTATTTGCCAGCATTTGGCCCATATCCCTCTAAACCCTTCCTATTCATATATGCATCCAGATGTCTTTTAAATGTTGTAATTGTACCAGCCTCCACCACTTCCTCTGGCACTTCATTCCATACACACATCACCCTCTGTGTGACAGAGTTAACCCTTAGGTCCTTTTTAAATCTTTCCCCTCTCACCTTAAACCTGTGCCCTTTAGTTTTCGACTCCCCCATTCTGGGGAAAATACCTTCTCTATTCACCCTATCTATGCCCCTCGTGAGTTTATAAACCTCCATAAAGTCACCCCTCAAAATCCGACACTCCACGGAAAAATGACCCAGCCTATTCAGCCTCTCCCAATAGCTCAAACCCTCCAAACCTGGCAACATCCTTGTAAATCTTTTCTGAACACTGTCAACTTTCACAAAATCCTTCCCAAAGCAGGGAGACCAGAACTGCATGCAGTATTCCAAAAATGGCCTAACCAATGTCCTGTACAGCTGCACGACCTCCCAACTCCTTAACTGAATGCACTGACAAATAAAGGCAAGCGTACCAAACAATTTCTTCACTATCTTGTCTAATTGCAACTCCAATTTCAAGGAACTATGAACCTGCATTCCAAGGTCTCTTTGTGCAGCAGTGCTCCCCAGGACCTTAACATTAAGTGTATAAGTCCTGCCCTGAATTGCCTTTCCAAAATGCATCAACTCGCATTTATCTAAATTAAACTCCATCAGCCACTCCTTGGCCTATTGGCCCATTTGATTAAGATTGCATTGTACTCTGAGGTAACCTTCTTCGCTTTCCACTACACCACCAATTTTGGTTTTATCTGTAAACTTATTAATCATACCCCTTATATTCACATTCAAGTCATTTATATAACTGACAAAAAGCAGTGGACCCAGCACCGATTCTTACGGCATACCACTGGTCACAAACCTCCAGTCTGAAAAGCAACCCTCCACCACCACCCTCTGTCTTCTTCAAGCCAGTTCTGTGTCCAAATGGCTAGTTCTCCCTGTATTCCATGTGATCTAACCTTGATAACTAATTTACCACGAGGAACCTTGTTGAACTTCTTACTGAGGTCCATACAGATCACCTCCACCACTCTGCCCTCATCAGTCCTCTTCGTTACTTCTTCATAGAATCCCCACAGTGTAGAAACAAGCCATTCAGCCCAACAACTCCACACCAACCCTCCAAACAGCATCCCACCCAGACCCATCCCCCTACCCTTTCCCTGTAACCCCGCATTTCCCATGGCTAATGCACCTAACCTACACACCCGTGAACACTACGGGCAATTGAGCATGGCCACTCCACCTAACCTTCACATCTTTGGACTGTGGGAGGAAACTGGAGCACCCAGAGGAAACCCACACAGGCAGAGGGAGAATGCGCAAACTCCACACAGACAGTCGCCCAAGGGTGGAATCAAACCTGGATCCCTAGTGCTGTGAGGTAGCAGTGCTAACCACTGAGCCACCGTGCTGCCCATCTTCAAAAAACTCAATCAAGTTAGTGATTTAGATAAATGTGAGATGTTGCATTTTGGTGAGACAAACCAAGACAGGACTTATACAGTTTTTATGGTTGGGGCCTCGGAGAGTGTTATCGAACAGAGAGACCTAGTTCCTTGAAAGTGGTGTCAGAGGTGGACAGAGTGGTGGAAAAGGCATTTGGCATGTATGCCGTCATCCGTCAGAGCACTGAGTACAGGAGTTGGGAGGTCATGTTGCGGCTGTACAGGACATTGCCGAGGCCATATTTGGAATACTGCTTACAAATCCGGTTGACCTGCTATAGGAAGGACGTTACTGAAATGGGAGGAGTACAAAGAAGATTTAAGTTACCGAGACTGGAATGTTTGAGTGATAAGGATAGTCTTAATAGGCTGGGACCTTTTTCCCCTGGAATGTAGGAGGCTGTGGGGTGACATTATAAAGATGTATAAAATCATGAGGGGCATAGATAAGATGAATAGCCAAGGTCTTTTCCCCAGGGTAGGGGAGTCCAAAACTAGAGGGCACAGTTTTAAGATGAGAGGGGAAAGATTTAAAAGGAAAGGGCAACTTTTTCACGCAAAAGGTGATGCTTGTACAGAATGAGCTGCCAGAGGAAATTATAGAGGTGGGCACAATTACAACATTTAAAAGACATTTGGACAGATGCATGGATAGGAAAGATTTAGAGGGATATGGGCTAAATGCTGACAAATGGGACTAGTTCAGTTTAAGAAACATGATTAGCATGGATGAGTTGGGCCAAAAGATATATGTTTCTGTGCGGTATCACTCTATGACTCTAAACGCATTCCAGAACATAACCATTCACAGTAGGTTAAAGCATTCTCCAAATTGCTTTTACCAAATATCGAGACATACTTTTGTGGTTCTAATTTGTAAAGAAATTAGCAAGGCAAGTAGAGGATTACCACAGGGTGACCTTCACTTTAGCCAGGCTGTTTGCCCACAAACCAAATGATAAATTTATAATTAGGTTTGAGGAGTGTAGAATGTTCAGTCAGTTTGTGAGGAAAATGGAATGTGACTTGTAATATTTTACCTTGAATTGTATTTTATCCAGCGTTAGATTAATTCAATTCACAATAACTATGAGAGGCCCCTGAGCTGGTTCTAGATTAAGCTCCTGGGCCCATGCCCCAGCACTCAACCTAAGCACAGCAGCCCCCAGGGCCCTGAACCCATTTATTGGGACAATCAGAAGCCAAAAGCTACTTGTCATCGCCAACGCCAGGTGAGTACTGGCTGTTGGTAATATTACGCTGGCCAAACACCCACGGTCATTATGGGACCTAGAGTGAAAGTGAGTGAGGGTAGGATGGGTGTCATGGGGAAGCTGTCAGAGGAGGGGTTGTTTTCAGCAGCCCTTCTTTCCTAATGCTGGGTCTCCACTCCCGGGACTGGGCCTGTCCATCCTGCAGGTCAAGGCCAACTGGTCTGATGGTTACCAGTAAACCAGTCGGGGAGCTGGGCTATTCTCAGTCAGGGCTGTCCTCACAAATCAGTCTAGGGGGTGGGTTATAGCTTATCCCTCAGGTTTGGACAGTAAACGTATGGGGGAACCATACATGCTGCATGTGGAGAAGTTGGAAACTGAATTGTAGAATTACAGCCAGTTACTGGGACACAGAGGGGATAGTGACTAAGAAGGGGAGGTAACTCCATATATGAGAGGGATTTGATGTAGAAAGGAGGAGATTTGTGCAAGTGACCACCTTCCTGGCTTTAATGGGCTGAGACAGTGGATCGTGATAGTGAGCATGGCAATGTCATAGGTCAAGGGCTGAAGGGGGGCGGGGGGGAATATTCAATTGTCAAATTAAAGTGTTGGATGGGAATGTAGGGAATCTCAAGCCAGTGGAGTGAAGGTGCTAGCAGCAAAGGGCATTTCTACCTCTGCTACTGCACGAGTGAGTGAGAAAAACATCATGAAACTCAGACACATGGTTAGTGAGGTGAGCAGCAGATGATCGTATGAAATAGATGCCCATGGGCCACAGAGAGAAATCCTGCATGAATCTTGAAAATCTCAAATCCTGAAAATGATACTTTGCCAAGAAATGGGAAAATTCAACCCAAGCATTTATTCTGGAAGGACGAGCTCAGATGATCCAAATGGTATTCCCCGTCTGGGATTATACAGTATTCCTCATCTGGAATTATACAGTATTCCTCATCTAGAATTATATAGTAGTCCCCATCTGGGATTATACAGTATTCCCCACCTGGGATTATACAATATTTCCTGTCTAGAATTATATAGTATTCCCCATCTGGGATTATACAATATCCCCATCTGGAATTCTACAGATATTTTACAAAACCAGTTGGTCTTTCCTTGGTTAACCACTGGACATATTTACAAGGCTATTATATAAATTATTGCCCTCTTTACCTCCTTACAAACTTTAGTATTTCAAAAACATTACAATTTAGGCAATCACAACTTCAGTCAAGTACTTTTTCTTCATTTTACACATCAAAGCTGTACATTGATAAGCTGCCATTGTAGTATTAAACTCTGATTCATTCCTGCATTCATAAGAGCACGTGAAATAAGAACAGTAATCGGCCATTCAGCCCCTTGAACATACCCCACTTAATAAGAACATAGCTGATCTGTCTGTTTGAAATTGCGCATTCCCACCTATCAATAACAGATTCTTGGTAGATAGAGGTGGATAGATTTCCCTGCCTAACAAGTATCTATCTAACTCCACCTTAAAGTATTCAATGACACCAGATTCACCAAATTCTGAGACGGAAATTTCTAACATCGCACATCTCTCACAGAGAAAACAATTCTCCTCATCTCGGTTGCAAAAAGATGGCCCATGATTTTTCAATAGTGGTCCCCGGCTCTGGACTCATGCACGAGAAGAAACATCCTTTCCACATTCACCTTGTCAATATCATGCAGGGTCTGATACACTTCAATCAATTCCTGTGCCACCTCTGCTAATGTAGGATTGTCAACATTTAACGCCAAGGAGAAATAGCTGCTCAAGGTAAGTTGTGCAAAATTTGTCTCTTCATATTTTATACAATAGCCTGACAAATGTGGAAATGAAAAAAAACATGCTTGAATTCTGAGTCTATCATTCACAAAAGCCATTTCTGCTCAGCTTTTCTTTCTAAGAAAGGACTTGGTGCTTAGTACAGCCACTGACTAACATGTGCGCAGTGAGTTGCAGTGGTAACCCAGGTAACACCAAAAATTCACTGTAAATTTAAATGCCTCTAGCTACTCTAAATTATAGCATTTTAATAGTATCACTGACAGTACCTCAGTGTTACTATTCTACAATGCAGGTTAATACAGTTCAAAAAATAATGGAATTGGCCTGACAATATTTGAGGAGCTAAATGTAAATCACTGTCAAGTTATATTTGTACTTTCTCCTTTGATTTTATACCAAGTGATGATAACGGCATCATAAAGATTCTGTGACATCCAGCCTTGTTCCCAGCAGTCCACGAAAATCTCATGGAGCTCAGTGTGGAGTGAACAGCCACCATGCCTTAAGTGGAATCCCATTAACTCTGGAAGCTTTGTTGCTCTTCACCTGGTTGAAGGTGGTCACTGTTTCCTCTAGAGTTGGATCCACATCCTGCTCTTCCTTGACAGGCCATTTATTGGTGCTGTGGATAGCACTAGCAGTTGATAGCAGTGCACTTGTAGCTGACACACATTTCAAAGTGCTCTGAATATCAATCCAGCATTCCTCAGGATGTTTTATAGTTTGATATGTTGGTCCATAGACAGATTTTAGTGCTTCATAGAAACTTACTATGTTGCCTGTATCAGCGTATGGTTGAGTTGTTTTCCACAAGTATGAGCCAACAGTTATATTGGATGCTCCCTAGTTTATATTGTAGGTTGCTATATGCTGGATAGTGGATTGTCTTTTTTCCCTTATCTGGCTTGTTGAGCCAGGACAGCCTGAGGAGGAACTGATCTTTTTATTGCTAACAGGTCATGGATTTCTTTGTCATTTTTGTCAAACTTCATCACGCTGGGGATGATGACCTTGTTGGAAGTATCCTGTATTGTGACTTTGATGTGTTCCCAGAATTCTTCCATAATGGAATCAACTGTAAGATCACGGGGTTCCAGTTTGGTTTACGAGGTTCTTTGATATTTATCTCCTCAAGATGAGGTATGCCAATTGCTGCCTTGAAATTCCTTTGATGAGTTGTCTTTGGGTCTGCTTTTGGGCCTTGGCTTGAAATGGAAGTTTATTCTTTCACCCATTCACTGATATTCACATTGGCTTTAAACTTACTTTGCCACAGCCAGTGCTCTAAAAATGGGGTGCTGCTTGTCTTCGCTTGACAGCCCGGTGTTACTAATTAAAGACTGCTCTGCATTATTGAAGAGGCCTGGATTGGAGACACTGACCAGAAATGCAGAGTTGCTTTTTTTTTGGAGGGGTGGAGTGGGAAAGTAGGGCAGAGCACACTCAGACAGTGACTGCCACACTGAAGATGTGGACATTTCCTTTTTAACATAGAGCTAAACAAAGGTCAGATTTTGCAATCAGCAGCAAAACAATGGTGTTTGCCACTTATTCAACTAAAGTTGCCTACAGACATTTTGTGAGCAGCAAATTATCAAAGTTTGATGTATTCTCCACATGCTATCCTCTATAGGGGATCTGGGACCTTTGTGAATAGGATCAATAACCTCACAGTCACCCTTAAAGCAAAGTCCAGACCATTCTAATACTAACCCACCTCTAACTCCAATTTACCATTGGTAGGAAACATTATGGGCGCAGAACGGGGTTTTATCTCCTGCCAAAAATAATCATGGGTCAGGTTCATTTCTGCGTCCTGACCCCACACTCATTTCAGTACCGCCACTTACAGATGACCAAATTGGCTGCCAAATAAAGATAGTGGGCAGGTTCTAGAGGCCTCAGCAGGTTTTCATTCTTGATTTCACCTCATATCAGGCAAATCAGCTGCTGACCCAATGCCCTCGTGTCCCACTAAGGACACTCTAGGTAGTAGCGATCATAGCATAGTAGAATTTCAAATCCAAATTGAGGGAGAGCAACTCAGCTCCCACACCAATGTCCTCAATTTAAATAAGGGCAACTATACAGGAATGAAGAAAGAGTTGTCTAAGGCAGACTGGAAAAACAGACTTTCCTCCTACTACTACCTGCAAAGCTGCCTTAGCGCATTAGTGTGACTATGCAATGTGTATCCAATTCAGCTCTCAAGAAGTCACATATAAACCAAAATCAATTGTTATGACTCTAACAAAGACAGTGCATGTAGAAATTTAACCTCTTAAATTACAAAAATAAATAACAATCATTCCATGGCACGTTTTCCT
Organism: Rhincodon typus; assembly: GCF_021869965.1. Lineage (NCBI taxonomy): Eukaryota > Metazoa > Chordata > Chondrichthyes > Orectolobiformes > Rhincodontidae > Rhincodon > Rhincodon typus. The sequence continues at coordinate 30,295,154 of NC_063333.1, forward strand.
TCAATGTAGGGAACAAAAGAATTGTTCACTTTCACACAAAGTCACTCAAATAAATGAAATATGATTTGATAACTATAACAGAGACACATTCACAGGGTTTCTAGGACTAAGAAATCAGTATTCAAGGAAATTCAGTGCTCCAGAGAAATAGGCAAAAAAGCAAAGGAGGCATGGTAGGGTTGTTAATAAAGGAAGACGTGATATAGGTGTAATAAATCATGATGTGGAATCAGTTTGGTTGGAAATAGGGAATAGCAAGGGAAAAAAGTCAAGGGTGGGAGTTGTCTGTAGGTCCCTGAAGAATTGCCTCATAATAGGTCAAAGTAAGAATTGTGAAGTAATGGAGGTTTATAAGAAGGACATTATAATTGTCTTCAATAATTTTAATTTGCACATTGACTGGACAAATGAGATCAGCAAGGGTAACATGAAAGACAAATTTGTAGAAATCATTGGGGATTGTTTCTTAGAGCAGTACATTGCACAATCCAACTGGGGGAACAGACTATTTCAGATCCAATATGTGTATTGAGGTAGAATTAATAAGAGGTCTCATAACTAAGAATACTCTAGGGAATGGCGATCATAACATAGTAGAATTTCAAATTCAGTTTGAGGGCGGGAAAATCAGGTCCCAAGCCAATGTCCTCAGTTTAAGTAAGAACAACTGTACAGGAATGAAGAAAGAGTTATCTAAGGCAGTCTGGGAAAATAGACTAAGGGGAAGATCATTAAATGAGCAATGACAGACATTTAAGCAAAGATTTCAGAACGCTCAGCAAAAATTTATCCAGTCAGAAGGAAGGATTCGATGAGAAAGATAAACTACCCATGGTTAACAAAGACAGTCAAGGAGAGTATCTAATCAAAAACTAAGGCCAACATTGAGGATTGGGAAATATTCAAGAACCAACTGCAGATGACTAAAGAGCTAATAATAAAGGAGAAAACTGATTATGAAAGTAAATTGTAGGAACACATACTGATAGGAAGGAAGTGTTAGCACTAGAGACGATGCAGAGGAGATTTACCAGTACATTGCCTAGGTTGAAGAGTCTGATCTGTGAGGAAGGATTGGATAGGCTGGGACTGTTTACCTTAGAGCAGTGAAGTTTGAGAGGGGACCTGAAAGAGTTGTATCAGATTATAAGGAACATAGATAGGGTGGATAGGAAGGCATTTTTCCATTAGTAGATAGGTCAATAACAAAGGGGCATAGATTTACAGTAAAAGATAAAAGGCTAAGAGGACAGTTGAGAAAGTTTTTTTCGCCCAGAAGATGGTGGGAATCTAGAATTTACTGCCCAAAAAGAAGTGATTGAGTCAGAAACTCTCATAGCATTTAAGCAGTATTTAGCTATTCACTTGCATTGCCAAAGCCTTCAGGACTGTAGGCCAAGAGCTGGGAAATGGGTTTCAAGTAGTCAGATCTTTGTTGATCACTGTGGACACGATGGGCTGAATAACCTCTGTCTATGCTGTAAATGTTTATGAGTCCATGACTTTGGGAAAATAAAATGGACAATAATAAAGGCAAAAGAAAAATGCAGAATAACAATATGAATGGTTTAAAACAGACTCCAGCAGAGTATAGAAAAATATATTTACCAAAAGGGGAATGGCAAGTTAAGCACAAATGAGAATCCATTGATAATTAATGTCAAAAGGGAACAATTTGTGATAAAGAACGGGGCAATATATATTAAATGTGTAGACAATAGAGGATGTATAATAAGAGGGAATACAAGAAGATAAGGACAAGTTCAAAATAAAATTTCAGAAGAGAAAGAGGAACTATGAAATTAAATTATCAAAGAACATAAAACAAAACAGTTAAGTATTTTACAGGTACATTAAAAGTGTGCTTGGGTAAGAATTAAGCCACTGAGGAACAAATAGTATGATACAATAGGTAATACTTTCAGAAATATTAAGTAATTTCTTTCAGTATTTACCAGGGACATAACAATGGATAATGGGATGAGTAATGATATGAGGGCAATTTAAATTAATAAAGGGGATATATTAAATAAACCAATCAAACTCAGAGACAATAAAACCCTTGGGCCAAATGAATTGCAACTTTGTATTTTTAAATAATCTGGGGAAGAGATACCTGAGGCATTAATTCACATATGTAATTAGGAAAATGTGTAGTGTCAGAGGTCTGGTGAATAGTGTAATTTGTACATTTAAGAAGGGGAGGGAATAGAATATGCCCAGGGAAGTATAAACAAGTCAGCTTAACATCAGTGGTCAGTAAATCAATGGAATCCTTTTTAAAGGGCAGAATAGAATAACATCTGGAACCAAATAAGAATGAATAGTCAGCCTGGATTTCAAAAGGGAATATCTTATTTGGCCAACTACAGAATTTTTTGAGGAGCTAACAGACAATGGTAATGTAGTAGATGTAATTTATCTGGATTTTCAAAAGTCCTTCTTTAAGGTGCCCATAATGGATAAATTCTTCAATAACTAAAATTTGAAAATGTGGGGTCAGGTGATGAGAAGCAGAATGTAGAACGAATGGCTGGCTTCAAGACAAAAAACACTGAAAAGGGAGTAGAGGGTAGTTACTCAAAGTGGCAAATAGTAGAAAAGCATCAGTGCTGGGACTACTGCTTTTCACAACTTAAGTGAATAATTTTGATTTTAAAATTAAAAACACAAATTGAGGGAAGTACAGTTGTAGGCTAGTGCTGGGTCATTAAGTTGCCCTATCTCCGAATCCATGTAGTCGGGCAGGATCAGTGCTGAGAGACTAACCAGCATGATTCCAGTTCAAGTGCAGGGACTGAAGCTATTCAGGGCTTATTGTCTACGCTTATATGTGAAGAATTCCATTTATTCGGGGTATCTATGAGACTTTATTCATCAAGATATTAAACCTTCAGGAAATGTGGAAATATCTGATAAGATAACTATGTTCAACATAATTGCAAATCATATTATACACTCAATTCAATTTATATTCAACTTATCCTTCCTGCAGAACATCGGTTAAGGATTCAGTCGATTCAGTTGAGCTTTTCAAACATGGACTTGGTTTGAAATAAACCAGTTTCATTTTGAAGTAAAATAGCACAGTTTAAGTACATAGTGAAAAGCTACAGCTGAAGTAAAATCAACAATCTTGGCACAAAATAGATGGAATTCCCAGAAAAGATAAAAGTGCTCAACACTACAGATAGAGGGACAGTAATTACTGCTATGTGATCAGGTTTAGAGGAAAATGCTGAGCCACTGGTAAGTATTATAGCAGTCACTTGACACAGGAGATCCATGTATTCATAAAGGGAAATAGAAACAGACATAGGCAATTATAAACCCATTAGACTCGCCTTCATTTTCTGTAAGATAATGGAATTGATTAACAGGAATACCTGTACAATAATAACCTACTTAAATTTACAAAAAGCCAATACGAGCTCAAAAGAAGACTGTTGCAACCTCCCTGACCTTTTTGAGGAAGTACCATCCCAAAGGGACAGTGGAAAGCTTTATGACATGTGTCGAGATTTCCACAAAAACATTTCACACAGTCCCACAGGAAAGGCTATTAGTCCACCTCAAAGCTGGGGAGATTCAGCATGGTAAACTTTGCGGACAGACAAGAAACTGGTCAAAGGATTGGAAAACATGGTAAACGGTAAGGATGTGTTAGAGGGATTATGTGAGGACAGGAAAAACTAGCAATCTGATGTCCCACAACAATGGAGCCACTCATAGATGAGAGCTATTTGGATAGCAGCAAGACGGCTGATCTCCAGAACGAGAATTAAAAGGATAAACTGGAGAAATTCTAGTCCTTTAGTCTGGAATGAAGGTATCTTGAGAGGCAAGCTCATGGAAGTATGTAAGATAGTTCAAGATATGGGGGGTAAATCCCTAACATTATTTGAAAATAAATAGAAAATATCACAACAAGCCACTATTTCAAATTAAACAATTTGGACTAGTATCAGACACCCAATGGACAATTTTGGAAATAATTAAAGAAATAGGAGAGTGTAGGGTGGATGGATAAATTAGAACAATTGCATGTCCTTCCTCATTCATGAATACTTTGTGATTCTGTAAATCAGAGGTCAACCCAGAAAAGTGATTCACACACCATTATAAGTTTAGTGACAGCATTGCAATAGTTATTTCATTTTGAGTCAGTAGGGGACAGTGTCATGGTGCTGCATGTACATTTTCAAAACCTTGTCTCGTTCTCAATCTCATGTAAAATTGTATTCATGCCAATCCAAGAGATGGTGACACTTAACTCAGAATCTCAAGAGCTGTTTCATTGCACCTCAATATAATTATTGAATTTTACAGAAGTGGAGACAATTTAACCTACCATGACAGTGGCAGTTCTCTGAAAGTGAATCGAGGTAGTCCCATTCTTCCACCCGTTCCCCATGGCCCTGCAAACGTTTCATCTTCAAGAACATATCCTGTTCCTCTTGAAAGTTACTACTTCCATCACCCTTTAAGAGAGTGTACATTATAGCAACTAGTTGCATATAAATAATTCACCGCATCTCTCCTCTGGTTCAGTTGCCAATTGACGTCCTCTGGTCACAAGCTGACCTGCCAGTGGAAACCATTTCTCCTTATTTCATCTATCAAATACTCTCATAAAATTGAATGCCTTTACTAAATCTTTGCTCCATGGAGAACAATTCCAGAGTCTCTGGTCTCTTCACATAATTGAAGTTCCTTGACCCTGATATCACTCGCGTGAACTTCTCTGCATTCTCTACAAGGCTTTGACACTTCTCTTAAATTGTGGTGCCTACAGAATTAAAGTTCCTGGAAAGTGTATTAGATTATGGGACATGTGTTACCTGTTGGCACTGCAATACATTTTCTCCTTTTTTATTCACAGCAATCACTAGGGGCAGCTCATGAAACATCAGTCCTTACTCCAACTGTATCCTCTTGCATCTGTTTTATGGCCTAATATACAACTTAATGAAAAAGCTTAAAATATGGCATTATTTTTGAAAGGAATGTTTTAAGTCTGCTTCCCACAGCATTTTCTCTGTTATTAACCAAAGGGTTTGTCTTGTTTCTTTGCACAGATTATTTTAATTTGGATGAACAGGTCGCTTGAACCTAAATAACAAGGTTGATCATGAAGACAGTCTTCATATCTCTGGATATGAAAGGATGATGAATGGATGTCCTAGGATTATTAGTCTGTAAGTGTCCCCTGTATTCTGTATGTAAAGACTAATGGTCTTCTGTAGGAACTATACAGAAACTGTCAGGTAAAATGTCTAAAGGTGCACTGATGTAAAACACATCTTCTATTTAGGAGCATATTAAGAAACACATTCATCATGCAGTTTCAGCTTATATAAAGGAACAGCTTTTCAAAAAACATGAACAAATATGTATGACAGGATGAAATGAGTTAGATATCTTGCTTTGTGTATAATATTTGCAAATGATTAACCTATAAGAACAAGTCTATTGTCTTCATGAAAGTGTAAAATACAGAGACAGGCCCTAAATTTTTATCATATCAACAGAGCACTGAAGCTGTGAAAATGCTTTCCGATTCCAGTGTGAATAACTGGTTAAAAATGTATCCTATTCCTAATTTAGAGTCTAAAGTGAAAAAAAGGCGGGAAATTTACCCCAATCATAGGTGTGGGAAAAGAGGCGGCCAGACATGTAGCTTCATTCTCTCTCCCTCTCTCTCTCGCTCTCACACACGCAAATACACATTTTATATACATATGATTTGGTCAAGCTAATTCAGAGTCCAGTCAAAGTCATTAATCAGACATTTCCTCTCAGCCCATATCTCTCCCACCCACCATGGCACTGGAAACTCGTGGAGCACCCTCATAGCAACAAACTGGGGTCGGGCGGAAGGGGATGGCAATATTCTAGGATCCCTTAGGTTTCTTCCTCTCAATTTCAATCAGGCAGCTGCTTCCACAATAATGGCATGACAACTGTAGCCATTTACATGGTCAAAACTTTTAAAAATGTTGAAAGCATGCCTCAAGATGGAAGTGCTCTCTATCTCTCCACCCACTCTTACTTGCAATGAAAGCTTGCATCCACTCAAGATCCCATGTGTCAAATGCACCCTCTCACCACCAACCAGCTAATTCAGGAACAATCAATATAAGAGGCTGCTTCCAACACAGACCATCCTCTAACCATTTGACTCCAATAGTATCGAGTCCGGGGTGTCGACCCAAGACACAGAATTCTGCCGAAGGTTTAAATCGGACACAAATAAATTAATGATGTTAGTCCATGGATGGTGTTCAAAATCTCTGCTTTACAAATTTTTCAGCTGTGTAAAACAATATATGCACTTTCTAGCTATTTTCTTTATGATTGAAAATTCGTTCCCCAGTACAAAATTTGAGCACTACTGAGAAAGGACACATGTTGTCGATCTTGGACTAAACAGAATAGATGCAAAAATGCCTAAGCTCAAAGGAAACTTGTGTTTAATGATAAAAGGATGGAACACCTAGATATAATTCCTTTTCCTGCAAAGGACAGTAATGCTGCATCCATCAAGCATAAATTGCGAGCCCAACAGATAAATTTTAATTGATTATTATTGTTATTCCTAACACACTCTTGATTGTTCAACAAATGTTATCCAATCTTGGAATCATGCCTTTTGTTAATTACGTTGTAAAGTTTCCAAGCACAGGTTGGCTGAATGGTTCATTGTGAACAGCCAAAGGGATATTTTGTTCAATATATGCACCAGTCATTGGGACATAAGGCCTACTTATTTGGTATTGCACCAACACTGAAATTTAATGATCAGATTAGCCAGTTATGTGGTAGCCAAAATATCTTTTTGGCTTGACTACGGCATCTTGTTAGTGGAAATCATACTTTGTAGCAGCATGAAACAGCTAGCTTTAACTTTTGGTCAAATGTTTTTAAGATACCTTGCCTTCCAGAGAAATTTGAGGTAGACTGGCCACTGATCAGGTCCAAGGGTGATGACGTCAGGCCCATTTGTAAGCATGTGTGCTATGCTGTGAACAATGATCTGCTCAGGATAGCTTTGGTGAGCTCTATTTTGGCATCAGATTTGCATATTGAGCAAATAGCTTGAGCCCTATTGACAAGGCTGCTGATAAAGCTAACATTAAAGAACATGCAGCTGTAGGAATCCTAGTGATCAATGAATGTGCGCACGTGGTAGTAGTAGGGAAGCCACTAGGAGATTTCTCAACTAGCACATCAAGGAAGAGGAGGACGTCAGTTTCACTTCAAAGATGAAATTCAGCACAGACTGCAGTCCATTAAGGTACATAAGGGAATTCTTGCATCTGGCTGCAGTTTCAAGAATTGCAAATATGTCATCTACATATCGGAAAGATGCAAAGAGTAGCTGGTCATGCCATCATAAAACACATTTCTCATGGAAATTGACAACAAAAATCTCCATGAGACACAAACCTAGACAGAATCCCATGCCGACATCAACTATTTAGGTAGACACAATGTCATTAAAGCTAGACTTAACCAATCAAGTTACTGAGTTCATATGTGCAATTTAATGCAGATTCCAAAAATGGTGCACATGACACAGCAATCTAAACTAGCATTTGAAGTTCTTTCCAAAAAGAAGGCTATGAAATGTGATAATTGTTGTCCTAGAATTTCTGGATTTTTGACAAAGAATTGTCGGTGTTTGTGGTAATTATCCCTTTGAATCTTTCTTTATCGTTTAAGGGATGTGCACATCACTGGCTAGGCCTGCATTTATTGCCTATCTTAAACTGCCCTAGAGAAGGTGGTGGTGCACTGCCTTCTTGAACCACTGATGTCCTTGAGAGTGCAGAGGAATTCACGTTGCTATTAGGAACAGTGACAGTAAATGACCCACTGACAGGGGAACTTGCACGTGTTCTTATTCTTTAGGGTGGAAGAAGCCATTGATTTGGAAGGTACTGTCAAAGGAGCCTAGCTGCAACATCAGGATTTACTGAAGCACATTTGATTGTAGAAATCTTGACATTGCAGTCTATGAATGTGGGCTCCCTCCCAAATCAGCAAAGTCAATTGATCTGGCAAGAACTTGCACATTTCCACTTTAATATTGCTATTAGATACACTATAAAAAGGTTAGAAATGGCTCAGCATGATGCAATTGAGATTTTAACAGTGATCTGAGTAATAAAGGCCCTGAACAGCAGACGACATGTCCATCCTGGGCCTCCTGCATGCCACAAGGATGCCACCCGAAGGTTGCAGGAACAGCATCTCATATTCCGCTTGGGAACCCTGCAGCCCAATGGTATCAATGTGGATTTCACAAGTTTCAAAATCTCCCCTCCCCTACCGCATCCCAAAACCAGCCCAGCTCGTCCCTTCCTCCCACCTCAAGCCGCACCTCCATCTCCTACCGACCAACCTCATCCCGCCCCCTTGACCTGTCCGTCCTCCCTGGACTGACCTATCCCCTTCCTAACTCCCTACCTACACTCACCTTTACTGGCTCCATCCCCGCCTCTTCGACCTGTTTGTTTCCTCTCCACCTATCCTTTCCTCTATCCCTCTTCTATCCACCTCCCACTCTCTCCCTATTTATTTCAGAACCCCCTTCCCCTCCCCCTTTTCTGATGAAGGGTCTAGGCCCGAAACGTCAGCCTCTCTGTTCCTATGATGCCGCTTGGCCTACTGTGTTCATCCAGCCCTGCACCTTGTTGTCTCGGATTCTCCAGCATCTGCAGTTCCTACTATCTCTGAAGAAATAATTTTATATTTGTGCAATGAGTTAGGATTAGGCTTAGAGGCCTAACCCCAACACTAATCTTAAACCCTATCACACAGTTAAGTGTCTTCATTACAATTAATTACAAAGCTGCGAAACTATATTTGAAGTGTTGATTATGAAATTTCAGCCTTTACCTTAACCACATTTGTTGCAATGCTTTGTTATTTGATTCCAGATTTGCGGTCAATGAGAATTCTTTAATGAAATTGGCTGCTTGGACAGCTTCATTACATCACTGCAACTGAAAGCTGGGAATCCCCATTAAGGTAATCAGACACAACTCATTGTAAGCATTTCTTTCTGAAAGAGAGTCACATGTAGTTATATAGCTAGAGGGAAACCACACTGCATCAAACATGGGGCAGGGCAAGGATTCAGACCTCCATGAACTACTAAACCCAGTAGGGGATTGTACCATTGCATCATTCTTCACCATACTTCAGCTACTTCAGAGCTCACTGACCCCAATTTCCATTAGGTAAGAGTTAATCAAGCAAAGAAGACATCGCTGGCTTGGGCATAGCATGGAAGTTGGCCACATCACCAAGGATAAGCTACACGGGGAGGTAACCCATTGCAAAGAGAACAGCTGGGAGCCCAAAACTCTGATTCAAGGATACTGTCAAAACAGACATGCACACAAACATACCAATTCCAAGCAACAGCAGACCATTCAGCCCCTCAACCCTGCGTCACCATTCAGTAAGATCGTGGGTGACTTGTTTTGAATTACACATTTCCATCTTTGCCCAATAACCTTTGATTCATTTGCCTAACAAAACTCTACCAACCTCTGCCATAGAAATGTTAAATTGGCCTGCTTCAACAGCCTTTTGAGGCAGAGTTCCAAAGTTTCACAGCCATCTGATTTTTGCCAACTCACTCAACCAATCTATATTGGTCTGCAACCTCCTTATGTCCCCTTCACAGCGTACGTCTCCACCTAGCTTTGTGTCACCTGCAAATTTAGCCACCACGCCTTTGCTCCCCTCATCTAAGGCATTGACATAAACTGTAAAACGTTGAGGATCCAGCACAGACACCTGTACACGCCACATCCTGACAATCAGGAAAAGGCCAATTTATGCATACCTCTGTTTTCTGGCAGCTAGCCAGTCTTAGATCCATGCTAGTATGTATGATACTCCCTACATCATGTGCTTCTACTTTGCACAATAATCTTTTATGTGGCACCTGTTCAATGTTGTTGGGAAATTCAAGTACTGGACATCAATGGCTGCCCTTTATCTACAGTGCATCTTACTCCTTCAAATAGCTCCAATTTTTGGTTAAATATATGCTGACTCTTCCTGATCACATTTGAGTTTTTCCAAGTGGACAGCTGTAATCTCCCTGAAGATCAATTCTAACACCTTTCCCATGACAGACATTAAACCAATTGGCCTATAGTTTTATTTTCTGCCTCCCTACTTTCTTGAATAGAAAGAGTTTTATTTGCTACTTTCCAGTCTGATAGAACCTTTCCAGAATCCAGTATAATTAACACCCACACCTTATTCACCACCTCTTCTAAAACTCTAGGATAGTCCATCAGGACCCAAAAATTTGTCAGCCTGCTAAAGGCTTCAACATAAATCATGAAAAGGAGGAATTACAGCTGTCAATCAATGGAAATTGTGACATTAGGGCGGCACGGTGATTTAGTGGTTAGTATTGCTGCTTCACAGCACCAGAGACCTGGGTTCAATTCCAGCTTCAGTTGGCTGTCTGTGTGGAGTTTCCAAATTCTCCCCATGTCTGCATGGGTTTTTCCAGGTGCTCCAGTTTCCTCTCAAAGTTCAAAAATGTGCAAGTTTGGTGGATTGGCCATGGGAAATTGCCAATAGTGTCCAGGGATGTCCAGGCTAGTTGAGTTAGCCATGGTAAATGCAGACTTACAGGGATTGGATAGGGGGTTGAGTCTGGATGGGATGCTCTTCGGAGGGTTGGTGTGGACTCAATGGGCCAAATGGCCTTCTTCCACACTGTAGGGTGTCTATGATTCTCTGAGCTGTGGACAGGAATTTGCCCCACAGTGACGTGCTTTCAGAAACTTCAAATAGGTGTCAGCTGCAAACAAAGCATCAGCTGAAATCGTCTCCATTACTAGCACAGAACAAGCACATAGGTGGCATTTTTGGCAGAAACAAAGTTAGCTTGTAAGACCATCAAATGAAATACACAGATGATTTCATCTAATTTCAGCAAAGCTCTGAGGCTGCATTCACAGATGGAAGGATGCCAAACAGCAAGGATTAAAGTTCTTGTCATGAAGCTCACTAGATTTCTCCAAAGCCTCTGGCTGCAAAATCAAGGCAATGTTACATTAGAAAATGTTGTAGTTTGTTTGTACAAAACAAATGGTAGTGTGATGAATGAGGTGATAACACATTCTTGTGGTTTTCAGGCTTCCCAATTGCCAGAGATTTAAACTGACAATTAGCATTTCAATTAATATACCAATTTTCTATTACTTCACAAGAAAAATCAACTTTATCATGTTCCAAGCAAGGTTGTAGGAGTGCACCATCTTAATCTAGTCCCACTGCTCTGCTCGTCACAACACCCAGAAGCTTATACAGTCAATGACATACTTTATCTATATTGGGTTCATAATTTTAAAATTCCATCAAACAGATTTCTTTAATAAACAACAAAACTATTGATTTATTATAAAAATAAGACCTACTCAATAAAGATGTAAGTCTTATTAACACAAAGTTTGGAATATGACATTATAAATACTTACCCTTCCAAATAACCCAACACATATACACAGACCAGAAAAACAAAGAAAACTTCCAGAGATCAACTTTGAGAAGAAACTATTTTGCCCATATACTTGTTAATTCTTATGGAATAAAGGGATACAATGAGAAATCTTCCAGGTGGCTTTCAATCTGACACATGGCACATATAGACAGGTGTCATTAGTCACAGATGGTTGCTGTAAGGCATATGCTTTGGGATCTCTTTGGCTGCAGGCTGTTCAGGACATCAAGAGGAGGTCTTGTAGAAGCCTTTCAGGGAGAAAAACTGTTTCACTTTTTCAGTTGTCACATGTGATTCTTAAGAGGGTTTCTCAGAAAGACAGTAAAGGCTGAAATGGGGTCATCTCTTCACAGACTACACTCCAACTCCACTCCAAACCATATCCATATGGCCACACTCTGGCAATCATAAACTCTGACATGTGACTTCCAGTAATCCTAGCAGTTGGCTGAAGTGATTGATTTCCAGTGAACAATTTCAAACTCTTAGCTTAAGCTATCTCACTTCCAGTAGGTTTCTTTTATTTTAACGAGTGTTCCGTCAGTGACCTCTTAAAAAAGGTTCCAGATATATTCTCAGGACCTCAAATTAAACAATTTTCACAGTCCTTTAGATTTGAGTCCTCATAACAATTCAAAAATGAAAACACCTTCATAAAAATCCCAGGAACTGGGGGGAAGTTGTCATTATAATCAATCAGATGAGTCGTGGACAGAATTGGAGTTTGTTGGAATCAATCAGATTAATCAGATGGCACAGCAGAAAGTTGGCCATTTGGAAGGTGTGGTTGCAGCCGGTCACCATCAATCAGCTCACAGCAAGCTTTAACTCAGTTCAAATAAGGCTGTATGCTAATATAGGGGCTGATTAGCTCAGTTGGTTGGACACTTGGTCTACACTGCAGAGTGATTCCAACATTGTGGCTCAATTCTGATCCTGGCTCAAGGTTACAGTTGAAGGTCAGGCCTTCTCAACCTTGCCCTTTACCTGAGGCAAGGTGACCCTTAGATTAAACTACCACTAGTCATCTCTCTTTAATGCGAGAGAGGGGCTATGATGACTTTACCTTCATGCTAACATGCAAACATTTGTTTACTTTTGTAAGCAGCAGTTATTTCTTTTAAAAGTTGAACATTTTCCGGTTTTTAAAAGAGTGAAAATTATAAAGAGGAAATGATAGGGGTCCAAAGGTTTTGCACCTGTTCTGCACTACTCCTGCCTTATGTTTAAGGCTGCACTTGTGGCCAGTGTTAGGCAGAGTACAGGGTGCATATGCACAAAATAAGAGCACTGCTTTCAGCTCACATACATGGCAAATGATAAATGACTGTGAATATGGACATCACAGCCACAGGAATATGTGTACATTTGGGAGGAGTGGTTCTAGGGAGAAAGGGCTTCTGAACAATCTTCCTGCCAAAATCAATTATGTCAAAAATCTCCCTCCAGGTATTTGCAACCTGATTGTACAGAACACTTTTAAAATATAAAGCAGTTTAACTGAAATTAGGAGTCACAATATATTTTAATTTCAGGTAATTCAAGAAAAAAAATTTTAATTGCAGTGGATCTGGAAAACCATTGCACATTGATTTGAATTAGCCTGCAATTACTACAATGATTGATACTTTGAATGGTTTCAAATACGAGCAAGAGCTTTTACACTTATGGTGTGACAGCATTGATGGGACTGTGCAAGTGCAGATGGATCATGGGGGCCGTAATTAATGGTGGTGACCTATCTCCATAAATGTTGTATGTTAATCGGAGTTTGCAAAATGATCGAGAATTAGACTCGGGACTACAGGCGTTGACTCCCATAATTGGCAGATGACAAAATGGGAGGGAGATATCTATGCTGGGATTTCCCATGATTTTGACCCCCAAAGAGACATTTCTGAAAGCAATGATAAGGCCACCCCTGAAAAGGACACTGTCAGTTATAAAGCAATTTGAGGAGTTCAGAAATTGTGAAAAATGGTAAATGCTAGTTCTTCTTTCATTTTGAATGAGAATGACAGGTGGAAGCACAGTACATCTTCAGCGACTCATCTCCTTCACTCTCAAAGAAATGAGAAAGTCTGGCTCCAATATAGAGAAGCTCCCTTTTCCCTCCTTTTCCAATCAATACCATTTGATGCAGAAAAACCTGTTGATATTTTCACTGCTCCTTGTGGGACCTTGTATGTGCAAATTAGCTGCCATGTTTATCATATAACGGTCAGTCCATAAACGTAGTAAACAGCACTTACAGAAGCACATTCAATATAGTAAAACATCCTAAGCGTCTTCATAGGAGTGTTAGCAAATAAGAATAAGGAGCTGTAAACCGAAAGAACTGTGGGTACTGTAAATCAGAAACAGAAATAGAAATTGCTGGAAAAGCTCAGCTGGCCTGGCAGCATCTGTGGAGAGGTTGTTCCTACTACAAAAGGATATAATTAACTGCAATATATATCCATGCACGCTTAAGTTTTACATTTTTTTGCAGTAACATTGTTCAAAATGTCAGTTGATAATAATGCTGCATGAGGTAAATAGTATCTGGAAGTCATGAATAGGAGGTTTAATTCCTTATCCAACAGATTGAAGAATAAGGAAATAAACAATCTGCGATCAAGAAGTGGTGTAATCTAGAGTAGGTCCACTTAATTTCAAATCAGGTGCAAAATGAATGAGGAATGAAACAGGGCAATCACCTAGCACACAACAGCAAAATCAGCCCTGTCACCTCTACGAAGTTCTCCTTATAGAGTCATACAGGACAGAAACCAACCCTTCAGTCCAATTCACCCATGCCGATCAGACATCCCATTGTGACCTAATCCTAATTACCAGCATTTGGCCCATATCCCTCTAAACCTTCCTATTCATTTACCTACCCAGATGCCTTTTAAATGTTGTAATTCCACCCATCTCCACCACTGCCTCTGGCAGCTCGTTCCATATGCACACCACACTCTACGTGAAAAGCTAACCCTCAGGTCCCTTTGAAATCTTTCCCCTCTCACTGTAAACTTTTGCCCTCTAATTTTAGACTCCCCCATCCTAGGAAAAAGACCTTGCCATTCACCCTATCCATGCCTCTTGTGATTATATATGTGTCTATAAGGTCACCCCTCAGCCTCCAACACTCCAGGGATACAAACCCCAGCCTATTCAACCTCTCCCCATAACTCAAACCCTCCAGTCCCAGCAACATCCTTGTAATTCTTTTCGCCATCCTCCCACGTTTGACAACATCCTTCGTGTATAAGAGTGACCAGAATTGTATGCATTCTCTCCTGTTCAACAAGTCTATAAAGGCAGTCCCAATTGAAGCCATTTGACTTTAATTTAGGACAAAAATATAAACTGAATATGGATATATTATTTTATGAGGGGTGAAAATGTTCCGCTTTAAGTTGTGAAACAACAATCAGCTTGAGTGTGATGATGACAAAACAAAGCAGATATTGAAAGCAATGGTACATCCTAAAGATGCCAGACCAAGTTGGCAATAGAAAATGAAACTGATGCAGCATATTTTGCACAACTTGCAGATTTACAAGTATGCAATTTGGCATCATTTGAAGTATATAGGTCTCTTCATTTGTAAGGATTTGACAGTGTCTTTGATTTTACAAAACTGATGATGTTTGTTAAGAAATGTTAATTCCTTTAATAGACTTTATATAGAAAATGCATAAGGGCAGTATCTTTGGCAGCGACTGGGATTTGTTTGTTGGGTTTGAAAACAAGAGAGCTTGTTTATTGATAAAAGATTTTTCTGCACTTTCTCCTTGTTTTGTTTATACAGTTTGATTCCAGGTTATGAAGACTGTTAGTTACATTGAAAGATTGGAGAAGTTGGGGTTTTCTGTTTGCACAAGGTTGAGATGGGTGTTCATGGACCAGAGAGAAACTGCTCCCAATGGTGGAAGAATTAAGAACCAGAGATTTGAGGTAATTGAAAAGAGAAGCAGCAGTGACATGAGAAATAACACAGTGTGGAGCTGGAGGAGCCAGCATCAGAGCCAGACAGCATCGGAGAAGCAGGAAAGTTGATATTTCGGGTCAGGACCCTTCTTCAGAAATATCTCTGAGTGACATGAGAAATAATGCTTTCACACAGTGAGTGGTAAGGATGCATGAGAACCTGGTGGAGGCAGGCTTAATTGAGACTTTCTAAAGTGCCTTGCTGCTGAAAAGGAAACATTTGCAGAAATACAGGAAAAATATCAGGTGTGGCATTAGGTGAATTGCTCCTTGAGAATTCTAGCACAGACTTGATTGGCTGAATACAGGCTTCCTCTTGTACTGTAACTATTTGATGATTCTACTCAGATATTCAACAATCAAAACTCTACTAAAGTACTACAATCCAAGGATCATAAGATCAGAATTTGATTGGGGATGGGCAAAGTGTTAGGAGGTGGGAGCAGAAGGGAGTGATATTTGACATTGAAAAAGGAGATGGAGTAGATCAAGGGAGGAAGCTAATGGAAATCACGTTTGAGGCCTGGTGTCATAAAAGTAGCTGTAGGTTTTTGTTTTAGGCTGCATCCTCCACAAGGCTACCAAAGTCTGACTGCTGCAGTGCTCTGAAGTCTCTTTTCCAGTCCTGTTGAAGTTCAAGAACCCATACTCCCCAACTGAAAGAATCATTCCCATTTTCAGAACTTGGAACTTTCTCCCAGTGCCCCTGACTTCTAGATCTTTCTCTTACACACTTTGATCACAGCATTGCTGACCATATTTCCAAAACTTGATACTATCTTGCTTAATACTCCCAAAGTGCAGGATCCCTCCTCTGCGATCCCAGATCCTGGGAGATGCCTGATTTGTCAAAGGGGCCCACCTACCTATATTGTTGAAAACATACTTGATGATGGGAGAGCCCAGAATATCCATACAAAAGTTGAAGAGTTTGCAACCTTTTTCAGCCAGAAGTAACGATTGGATGATCCCACTTGATCTCTTCCAGAGGGCCCCAGCATCAGTCTTCAACTAGTTTAACTTATTCCGTGCAATATCAAGAAGTGACATGAATACTGAGAATGCTATTTCCCTGACAACATCTCTTCCAATATTATTGGAGATGTCTACTCCAGAACTAGCAGCACAGTCTGGCCAATCTGTTCCATTTACGGTGAAACATCAGCAAAATGGAAAATTGCCCAAAGATCCTCAGAACAAACCCAATCCAATGAATTACAGATTCAATGGTGTACTCTCAATCAATTGCAAAGTGATAGAATGGGTGTTCAACACTGCTATAAGTGGGCAGCATGGTCGCTCAATGGTTATCACTGCTGCCAAATAGCAACAGGGACCTGGGTTCAATTCCAGCCTTGGACGACTGTCTGTGTGGAGGTTGCATGTTCTCCCTGTGTCTGTGTGAGTTTCCTCCGTGTGGTTTCCTCCCAGACTCCACAGATGTGCAGGTTAGGTGGATTGACCATGCTAAATTGCCCATCGTGTCCAGGGATGTTAAGGCTAGGTAGATTAGCCATGGGAAATGCAAGGTTACGGGGGGGTGGGTTTGGGTGGGATACTATTTGGACGGTCAGTGTAGACTCGTTGGGCCAAATGGCCTGGTCTCACACTGTGGAGATTCTACGGTTCCATCAGCACACTTTACTCAGCAGTAACTTGCTCACTGATGCTCAGTTTAGGGGAAGTGATGGCCGAGTGGTATTATCGTTGGACTGTTAATCCAGAGACCCAGATAATGTTTGAATCCTGCCACGGCAGGTGGTGGAATTTGAATTCAATAAAAATATCTGGAATTAAGAATCTAATGATGACCATGAATCCATTGTCGATTGTCAGGAAAAATCCATCCCATCTGGTTCACTGATGTCCTTTCGGGAAGGAAGCTGCCATCCTTACCTGGTCTGACCTACATCTGACTCCAGACCCACAGCAATGTGATTGACTCTGAACTGCCCTCTGGGCAATTGGGAACGGGTAATAAAAGCTGCCTAGCCAGAGATGCCTTCATCCCGTTAATGAATAAAAAAAAAGTTTGGGTTCTGCCAGGGTCATTCAGCTCCTGTCCTCATAAAAGTCAAGATCCAAACATGAACAAAAGAGCTGAACGGAAGAGTGAGATGAGAGTGACTGCCCTTCTCAAGGCATCATTTGACCAAATATGGCAACAAGGAGTCTTATTAACACTGAAGATACAAACAAAATACTGTGCATGCTGTAAAAATGAAATAGAGATTGCTGGAGAAATTCAGCAAGTCTGGTAGCATCTGCAGGAATTGGGCGAAAACTCTCCATTAGTTGGACTCAAACCTAGCACAAAGATCCTTGTGTTGTTGAACATCAATCAGCTCATTCCCAGAACATCTCCACAGAAGTGCTTCAGGGTAGTTTCCTAAGCCCACCCTCCTTCTCTTTACCACAGACGTGCAATCCCTCTACATGTCCATCCTCCATCAGGATAGTCTCCGGGCTCTCTGCTTCTTCCTAGAAAAAAAGGCCTGAACCGTGCTTATCCACTACCAGCCTCCTCTGCCTAGCCAAGTTCACCCTCAATTTGAACAACATCAGTTTAACTCCTCTCAAAGGTCTGGCCATGGGTGCCCGCATGGGCCCCGGTTATGCCTGTCTCTATGCGGGGAACATGGAACATCCCTTGTTCCAGGTCTACTCTGGTCCCCACCACAACTCTTTCTCCAATACATCAATGACATCATCTGTGCTGCTTCCTTCTCTCTCACTCAACTGGAAAAATTTACCAATTTTGCTTCCAACTTTCACCCTGCTCTCATCTTCACCTGGTCTATCTCTGATTTCTCCATTCCCTTCCTCAACATCTCTGTTTCTATTTCTGGGGATAGGCTGGCCACTGATATCCACTACAAGCCAATTGACTCTCACAGTTACCTTGACTATACATCCTCACACCCTGCTTCCTTTCTATTCCATTCTCCCAGTTTCTGCACCTCTGTCGCATCTGTCCTGAAGATGTCACCTTCCAAAGGAGGGCCTCAGAAATGTCCACCTTTTTCGTCAACCGAGGATTTCCTAGCACCGTGGTTGACAGGGCCTTCAGCCATGTCCAACCCATCTTCTGCACTGCAGCCCTCACCCCATCTCTTCCCTCCCACAAGAGCGATAGGGTTCCCCTGGTCCTCACCTATCACCCCACCAGCCTCCACATCCAAAGAAGCATTAGCTGCTATTTCCGCCGCCTGCAGCAGGATGCCACCACCACCAAACCCATATTCTTTTCCCCTCCGTTGTCAGCCTTCCAGAGGGACTGTTTCTTCTAGGATACACCTTGGTCCACTCCCAACTCCTCCACATATCCTACGGTACCAGCCTATGCAATTGCAGAAGGTATACTGTTTACTTCCTCCATCCTCACAACCCAAGATCCCAGACACATCTTCCAGGTGAAGCAGTGATTTACTTGCACTTCACTCAATCTAGTCTACAGTATTCACTACTCACAATGTGGTCTTCCCTACATTGGAAAGGCAAAACACAGACCAGGTGACCACTTGCAGAAAACCTACATTCTGTCAGCAAAATTGATTTGGCACTTCCTGTTGCCCGCAACTTCAACACACCATCATGTTCCAACTTCAACATCTCTGTCTCGGGCTTGCTCTAGTGTTCCTGTGAAGCTCAGTGCAAGCTGGAATAACAGCATCTCATTTTCAGATTGGGAAGCCTGCAGACTTTGGGACTCAATATCAAGACCAGTAATTTTAGGGCCTGAGCACCTCCTTCCATGCCCTTTACCTACTCCCAGACCCCAGGCCTTGTCATCAGTGCTTTCATCACAGCCAACCAATTCTCACCTACTGATGGTCCCCATTAGCAGCCTTCCTTTCTCCCTGGCTCACCAGTATCCATTCTTCTGTCTGCCTAACTGCTGTTGTCTCTCTCTGGGCTCCATCTACAAATAATTTACTCCTCCCGCATCCCACCCCCTCCCCCACACTGGACCCAAAATGTTGACTTCATTGTCTCTCCACAGATGCTGAGTTTCTCCAGCAAATTCTGTTTGTGTTTCAGATTTCTGGCATCTGCAGTTCTTTATTTTTATTTCATTTCCTAGGCTCAACCATCATCAGCTGCTCCATCAATGGCCTTCTCACTATCATAAGATCAGAAGTGGGGATCTTAACTGACAACTACACAATCTGCAGCACCATTTGTGATTCTTTCAACACTGAAGTAATTCATGTCCATGTGCAGCAAGATCTGAACAACGTTCAGGCTTGGGCTAATATGTGCAGTCATATTCACAGCACACAATTGCTAGGAAACAACCATTTCTAACAAGAAACAATTTAACAAACTCCCTTCGACATTTAAAGGTACTACAGTTGCTAAATCCCCACTATTGACAGCTTGCTTACCATTGACGAGACGCTAAACATTTTGTTTCATTCCTGCAAGGCATGTGGTTACACTGGGTTGGCCAGCATTTATTGCCCCTCCCTACTTGACTTGGGAAGGTGATGTGAGCTGTCTTCTTAAACCACAGCAGCCTATTTGGTGTAGATATGCATACACACAGTGCTAGGTTGGAGGGAATTCTAGGATTTTGACCCCTTGACACTGATGGAATGTTTCCAAGTCAGGATGGTAAAAAGCTTGGAGGTGAAGTTGTAGGTGATGTTGTTCCCATGTAATTGCAGTGCTAGACCTTTTTGATGGTAGTGGTCATGGGTTTGGAAGGTGGTATCTAAGAAGCCTTGGTGAATTTCTTAGTACACACTGCTGCTACTGAGCATCGGTGGGGCGAGAAGTGAATGTTTGTGAATGTGATACCAGTCAATCAGGCTACTTTGTTCTGGATGGCTCCAAGTTTCCTGAGTGTTGTTGGAGCTGCACCCATTCAGGCAAGTGGGGAATACCCCATTGCACTCCTGATTTATGCTTTGTAAATGTGGACATGCTTCAGGGAAACAGGAGGTGAGTTAGTGACTGCAGTATACCTAACCTCTGACCTGCTCTTGTAACCACTCTATCTATATGGCTAGTCTAGTTCAGCTTCTGGTCAATAGTAAGCTCCAGAATGCTGATATTGGGGGATTCAGTGATGGTAATGTGATTTAATGTGAAGGAGCAATGGTTAAATTCTCTCTTAAAAACCAAAAGAACTGTGGATGCTGTAAATCAGGAACAAAAACAAAGTTGCTGGAAAAGCTCAGCAGGTCTGGCAGCATCTTTGGAGGAGAAAACAGAGTTAACGTTTTGGGTCTCTTGTTGGATATGGTCATTTCCTGGCATTTGTGTGGTATGAATGTTACCTGTCACTTGTAAACCCAAATCTGGATATTGTCCAGGACTTACTGCATTTTGGTATAGAATGCTTCAGTATCTGAGAAGTTGTAACTCAAGATGCACAGCAGCATCCAGGCCAAAGCATCCTGCTTAACTGGCATCTCACCCAACACCTTCAACATTCATTCTATCCACCAATGCACTGCAGAATTCACCAAGATTCCTTTGACAGCACCTTCCAAACCCATGACCTCTACCACCCAGAAGGAAAAGAGCTTCAGAACACCAACATCTACAATAACAACAACAATAACAACATCTACAAGGTTCTGCGTAAGCTGCATACTATCCTGATGTTGAACAAAATATCTGTTTGCTTATTTCGCTGGGTAAAAATCTTGGTACTCCATTGCTCCTAAACAGCAATGTGACTGTAAAAACTGAAAGAACTACAGAGACTGTAAATCAGAAACAAAAACAGAAATTGCTGGAAAAACTCAGCAAGTCTGGCAGCAGCTGTGCAGAGAAATCAGAGTTAACATTTCAGGACAAGTAACCCTTCCTCAGATCTGATGGTATGTTGGAAAATGTATTTTTTTTATGCAGAAGATGGGGCGGGGGGAGGGGGGCAGTGTAAGGATTAAACGATAGGTGGGGATAGAGCCCAAAGAGAGAGAAGAATAGTTGAACAAAGGAGTGGATAACAATCAGGCTAGGTGTGTGAATAGCTGTTAATGGGGACTCTTAGTCGCTAAAAATGGGTTGTGTGTAATAGCAGACTATGCGACACCAAGGCCTGGTGTGTGTATGTGTGGTTGTAGTGGGGGGAATGCTAGGACATACGAGAGTTCAAGCCCTAAAGATATTGAACTGGATATTGAGTCCAGAAGGCTGCAGGGAACCTAGAAGAACAACACCTTATTTTCTGCTTGGGGACCCTGCAGCCTTCTGGATTCAATATCAAGTTCAATAACTTTAGGGCTTGAACTCTCCTCTGTCCTAGTCCCCGACAATGCCACCCCCACCCAAGACCTTGTTGTCACATAGTCTGCTGTTACACACAACCCATTGGTAGCCACTAGCAGCTCCCATTAACAGCTATTCACCCTCCTAGCCAGATTGTTATCCACTCCCCTATCTGTGCAACTATTCTTCTCTTTCTTTGGGCTCTATTCCCACCTATTGTTTACTCCTTACCCTCCCTCCCCCCACCCTATCTTTTGCATAAAAAATGGCATTTTCGTAGATACCATCAGTAGTAAGGAAGAGTCACTGGACCTGAAATGTTAACTCTGATTTCTCTGTACAGCTGCTGCCAGGCCTGCTGAGCTTTTCCAGCAATTTCTGTTTTTGTTTGAGCACTGTGACTGTACTTACTCCAGATGGACAGCAACATTTCAAGAAAGAGTAGGAACTGCCGATGCTGGAGAATCTGAGATAACAAGGTGTAGAGCTGGATGAACACAGCAGGCCAAGCAGCGTCAGAGGAGCAGGAAAGCTGACGTTTCGGGTCTGGACCCTTCT
>NC_063333.1:30317856-30338047 GCF_021869965.1 Rhincodon typus
AGGAGCAGAGAGGCTGACGTTTCGGGCCTAGACCCTTCATCAGAAAACATTAGTATGTCATTTTATTTAACAATCTAGGTTCACTTTCAGGACACAATATGTATCAACCATCTACAACAACTTGAAAGATCATCTCCAAAAGCCTGGTTTTCAAGCTTAATATCTCGCGCCTGACTGATTTTTAACCAAAATAAATAATGTTATTTACATTCTAGAAGGCAGCAAAGTACAGGACCAAACAAAAAATCTGCAGCACAAAGATGGTACTTTTCAATCGCCCACGACTCACAAAGATCAACCTAATGCTTTCTATCCAAAAAAAATTCACACTCTCTTCACTGCCTGAACAGTTCATTCCACACAGTCGCCACCCTCTTTGTAACGTAGTTCAATCCAAACTGTTCACCCTGCCGGTTCGCCTTTTTTGTTATAAAGATACATTAAAGTCAAGCTTAGAAGAGGGACACGTGCCTTTTGCAAAGCACAACAAAAGAAACGTTAAATGATATTTCTAAAATAAAATACCTTTTAAAAATTCCTGTGAATATTATTGCATCATAAAAATCGACTGATCTATGGAGGGTGTGGCTAAAGAAATGATTAAGACAAAAGCAATATCGTACCACCAGGAGATTTTATAAGAAGATACAATGCGATTGAAAGGATAGCACTCTATGAAAGCTGGATTATTCGCGGATTTTTTGTTCCAAAAACCTCAACTTCTGCCATTGAAAGTGAGCTCAGCAGCCATGAGCTCTCTACAGGTGATTGGTGACACTCGCCATCCAATCAGACTGCGCCTATTAGCTATTGCAAAGTTGTTAACCCCAAGTCTTCTGTGGTTGTGTTTAAATCTTGGTGATAACACACGGCTGATTTCCAACCACCAATCTCCCCCCCCCCCCCCCCCCCAACCTTACCCTACTACCTCCTCTGATCAGAAAGCTCTGCTGTCAGGTGGGAAGAGCAATGGAACGTTTGCAAACAGCGATCGCCTGGGCTGTTTGATATTATAAAATAGACTGGCTCTGTTGTTTCTAAAACACAAGTAACATCAGATCTTCTGATAATCGCTTCGGACAGGGCTTGTCAACATCCTCCCTTGATACAGATTGGTGAGTTTTTTTTGAAAAACGCATGTGTGGAATTCTCATCCTTGTTAAATTTGCAGAATTCGAGCTATTTAAAATCTCGCTTCACTGCAACTTACGTTAGATTTTTTTTTTGTCTTATGTGTTGTAAATTAACAGCAGCGTGGGGAAAGATGACGAGTCTATTCCCTTTTGCTTTGGGCTGGATTCCGCCCATGCTGTCGCGTCAATCGTGGCTAAAGATACTGATAATTGCCAGCAATTTTTAAAGAGAATGGTGTAGGGAGAGAGTATCCAACATTATTTTTGTTTCAAACCTTTCTACACAGTCCAGCCATACAAGAGTAATATCATCGATAGTTTCCAAAATAACTTTATTGGATCGAGTCGGGACTTTTTTTTTCTCTTTACCCCCCCATCTCCAAATAGGGGTAGGAGACAAAATGAGAGGTCTCTGTCTGCGAAGCAAAATTCCTACGTTGAAAGATACTTTTTGCAACCAGAAAGGACAAAAAGAAACAATGTAACGTTGATTAATTTTCTATGTTGAATTCCAAGATGATAAATGTTACTCTTTAGTAATGATGATTGGGGAGGAGGTTTGAAGTGTAAGACATACTGCTGGCTGCCCTTGGCTTTGAGAGAGGTGCTGGGTGACATCTTTAGCTGGCTTTATATTAAGTTATGGCTGGACTAATGGTCGCTGCTTTTCTCTCTCTCTCTTTTGCAAATTCATGTTCCGTGTTCCGCGCCATTGGTGCGAGGTCTGGAGAGCTGTCGCTCCCACCACCCCCGCCCCACAACAAATTTTAATTTCTTCTAGCGTGATATTTAACTCCCGTTTGATTTGGATGTTGAAGACGTTTTTAAAAGTTGAGCGCATTTTCGGATGCATTCGGGCTTTGTATTTTTTTTCTTTTTTTTGCACACGGTGGAAGATTTACCGACGCTGGGATTGTTTGCATTGACTGACTGTTGTTGGTGGCGCTGTTCTGTGCTTCTGAGGGACTTTGGATTTAATGTCGATTTGACCAAATTGAACGAAAGGTGGTGGGGTGAAGAGAGAGAGAAAAAAGGGGCGGGCATAAAAAAAATCAATAAAACATTTTCTTGTTTTTATTTTTTTTGTGTGAATGAGGGCTCGGGTTGGGGTAACAGACTGAGGAAAGAAAAGGGGAGGGGGGGGGAAGGCGCCTACCGTACCCTCCTAACCTTCCATTTTTGCCTGGGGATTATTGAATTTTTTTTCTCTCTCTCTAAATGATCTTCCGCTCATCCTCGGTGGGGCCCCTGTTTAAAATGTTCTGCCCTGCTCCTACTGTTTCTTACTAGGGGCGGGGATTGGATAAATTGTGTCAAACTAGAACACTTTTTTTGAGAATCCGATGGATCTCCTATTATGTCCCCTGCTTCTACTCTTTGCAAATCTTCAAACGGTTCCATGTAACTTGCTCCAACCTTTTCTGTTGAGTTTTTTTTAAATGTGCATGTAACATTACTGAGTCGGGGAGATGTATTGCTGCAGAAATCAGGTGCCATATTTTTTCTTTAAGTTTTTGTATTCTGAAAAGTGACGTTGGTAATAATGGTCAAGAAGATAAAATAAAAGATTGCATTTTTTAAAAAAATGCCCACTTATTAGTGATTTTTCTCTTTCTTTACAAAAAAAAGTAAACGCCCAAGAGGTTGATTTTTTTTTTTTTTTGCTTTTGTTTAAGATGAGTAGGTCTGCATTCCTAAAATGATTACATGAGGATAATGCATTTTTAATTTAAAAGTCCAGGCCTTGAGTTGGAGTTAAAGCTCGGATGATTTAATTTGCACTATAGTAGATTATAGAGTTGAAGATGGATATGTTTCACGAAATAAAACTCCATGCAGTTAAATCCCTTGTACACATGAAAATATCACCCAGAGCGCTCTGCTCTGGAACCGTCCTACAATGGCATTTGGATAGGATGGTGCAGGATGTGTGTGTAGCCATTGTATTTCCACATTTTCAGAAAATCAGTGATTTATTTATAGACACAATTGCCTTTGTTATTTCTGTACCATCGAACCAGCTAGAGACTAGTTCCAACAGTTTTGAGATACTTATCCAGCACCATATCAGAGCAACCCACCATGGCTGAACAGTCTTTGAATCCCTGGAGAATGCTGGATACTGACCTTCCTCTGCGGAAGAAATACATTTTTTTTTACCCAAAAAATTGCTGAGAACAATGGTCTTCATTTTCAACATATAATAATTGTGTAAATCAACTAATTCAGACTAAATCAAGAAATGGCTGCAATATTTCATGGTGTCAATGGAATCTCAAATCATGGGCACCTCTGTTGCTCAAGTGTTGTGTGATCATACATCTCAATAGATGTTTATGGATGTTGACCTTTGTTAATTTTGTGTTCAAAAATAAATTCCGATTTGATTTAGAACCATTCAGAAGAATACCACTGTTCAGCTTGCTGTGGCAAAAAAGGTTTCTTTCTCACTTATAACATGGCACAATCATAAAAATCCACCTGCTCACCAAGAATGAAGCAATGTAGAACATAGGCTGCTAGTAATGAATTCCACCATGTAGACAGTGATTGCAGTCATAGTGAAGTGAGTAAGACTGTTGAAATAGTGGATTAAAATTTACATTCTGGATCAATTTGTATATCTCCTACATGTAACTTGACTGTAAGGGTGTGTCTTTATTTACTGTGTCCAGTTTGCATGATAACTCCCATTCTGGAATTGAATTTAGTGTGCAATAATTGTTGCTTCTACTTTTTACTTCTAAAAGTGAAAGGTGAATGTTTTCAATATAAAGTACAACCTATCAGTATAATATGATAATTTTAAGGGCTGCATTTTGTACACTCCCCTCTCCAGTGCCTAAATTCGTAAGCACAGAACGTACATACTTGAACCAGCTCCATCATTGCAGTTAAATCATTACTGCACCTTAGCTCCATATCACTTATTAGCCTCGCATAACAATAATGTAGCAGGCTCAGGCTGGAAAGCCTCCATTTTCTTACCACTCACTGCCTTTTGTGGAGTTGCAGATTTATTTTGCATTTTGGATGAAAAAGTGATTCATGATTTTGCTCCTGAATAGCCAGTTCTCATTTTAAGAATACATTTCTTCTTGTTCTTGAAATCATTTCTTAATATCTATCTCCTCAATATTTAAAATACTTTAAACACCTCCATCAACTTGTACTTCAAAATTTATATACCAATAGAGAAGTATATTTGTGTACATTATTTATTAATCACATCCATTCCAGACTAATGATTGAAAATCTTCCCTCGGCCAGTTGTATGGACTCTTAACCTGGTATTTAGTTTACATACTTGTACTCTTGCACGTTATCCAATTATGGATGAAGTAATGGCAGTATCATACCCGCAGACATAAAATTAGAAAGTGGAAAATGTCACATTGCTGGAGTTTTTGTTCCTGCGAGTTTGGAAGTGAGGCACTTTGGTGTGAAGTCGTAACATCTTAGCTCTGAATTTTACAACTGTTATTTTGTAACTCAGAATTTTAGATGCTAGCTGCTCAAAAGAAGGAATGATTAATTTTTTTTAATGCCAACATATCTTCACTTTTAAAGATTGCAGGAAAAGAATACATGTTAAGTCTTGCATCCACCATTTTGATTTCAATTTTCTGCCTTAGAATTACTCTGACTGAGGTCACAAGGTTCCACACAACAGACCAGAAATTGGTGTTTAAGATGGGAAAGACGTGCATGCTGAATTTCAGGATTTAAAATGCATTTTCTTTCCTTTTAAAGACTAATTATGATTGTGTGTTCCTCTGCACTTTAATTTTAAAACCCTCTGAAGCTTCAAAAATACCATCTAACATGCTATTTTGCTTTTCTATGCCCTCACTGTAAATTTAAACTCCATGCATTCTCATTCATATTCATTCTTTTCCCAGGACTTTGGAACAAATCAACTCTTATCTTATTGACTCTCTTCAACTTCCTCCCACATTTTAGATTTTTGAGACTTCATATTGGTAAAACTAATTCGTCTTGGTGTTTACTTTGTATTGTGGCCCTTAGCTTTTAGTTTCTCAAATTTTGGAAATCAATTAAAGTAAGATCTGATCATCTTTATCATAAAGACAATCATAGAAGATAGGAAGCTCTTAAATTGTAGCAAAAACAAAGTTGCTGGAAAAGCCCAGCAGGTCTGGCAGCATCTGTGAAGGAGAAGAGAGTTAACGTTTCGGGTCTGGTGACCCTTCCTCAGAACTGGGCACCCTCTTAAATTGTAGCCTTTGATTTCTGTTGAGCTAGTCATTCTCAATGACCTTGAAATAATTTCATACAATGTAACACACAAGGAGACCATTTAGCCCTTCTGCTCGATGGATGATGTGAAGAGCTTGAAGAGATGTTGAACTGTTTGGACATTTTCTAGAATAGACAGGGCTTTTTCCAAGATAGAAAGAAACTCGTAGTAGAAAATGAAGTCAGCAGCTTAATGTGGGTTGTGATCTATCTGATGGAGTAGCAAGACAAGTGACTTTGGATACACAGCCATGCAAAGCTTTTAGGGAGATAATTTTATTGCCCTGAATTGTTGTAAAAACTCACTTTGGAAGTGACTGTGGCACCTCTGTATGTTGGTTGTCTAGCATCCTTTCTGGACTTCGTTTCTGTTTTAAAACTATGAAGTTATCCAGATAGATGTAAACCTTTGAAACTTGCAGTAAAGCTGCAAGAATCTCTCTTTCCTTCCCTCAGTTGAAGTAGTTGGGAACTTGACGTTTCCACATGTCAGTGTTTTGAAAATTTTGGAAACCCTGAGAAGCTAAACTGTGACCACTTTTCAAAGACAGGAACTAGTTTGATTTCCATCCACACTGAAGCTTGCTTGGGAAGGCCTTCTATTGATGTACAGCTGTCGGTTACTCCATTCTGTCTACAACAAACCTGGTGGACTGTGAGGATTCATCAAATTCTATCCTTTTGTCTTTCCAGAACATTGGTCATTAGGAGTGTTTTCCCTTTGTCCTTTTTTAAATATCATCTCTGCAGAGCCTTTGGTCTTTATGGGGTGTGTTTCTGTTGGGATTAAAAAGGGGGAATAGTTCTAACTCCAGATTATATTTTAGATGTTAACCAAGTTTTGCCACTTGTTTTTACAAATGTCTTGTTTTAGAATAAACAGATTATTTTTGAGCTCATTAAAGAAACTTGGTGAAAGCTGTACAAAAGGGAAGTTATTTTCCATTTTGTGTTTAAATCAAAGCATTTTTTTCTAATGTTGAGACCGGGGAGTAGTGGTGCTTAATTGCCAGCGCATTCCTTCTGAACCATTCCAAACAATATCTTTTCTATCCAATTTGTTTTTAAGAAAGTCATCCCTTTATTTTCTTTGAACACTGCCCCTGCCCGCCCGCCCAATTTATGTAGTTCATTTCAGACCATTACTCGCTGCATAGGGAAGAAATAAATCTCCTCTCCGGTTCATTTATCCAATATTTTAAGTTTGTGTTCTTTGGCTATCAAGCTACCTTCCCATAGAAAGTGTCTCCTTTATTTACTCCATCAATATTATCACAATTTTGAATTACTTTGTTAACCATTACCATAACCTTTTTAGTTCTAAGGGAAAGAATCCTAGCTCTTCCAAATGCTGCACATAAATGAGCTCCCTCACTCATGGTATCACTGTGGTAAATCTCCTGTGTCTTTGCAAGGCATTTGCCTTCCAAGTAAAGGAGAGGAGCACTTAGATTTCATGTGTCTTCATATTTTGTGACACCTGCTGAAATGTGCATCAGTGTTGATGTCAGGCAAGAACAAGTTCAGGTTTAAGCTCAAGCTCAAACTCCAGCTCAGCTACAATATTCTTTTGCTCAGTGACCTGCCAACATGCATTGCGTAGATTCAAATACGAAGGTGGCTGAGATTTGGGCAAGGTGCCAGAGGTACTAGCGGGGTGCATGTGGAATCATACTCCCAGCATGTAGGCGTTAGCTCTCCAAATCTGTGTAGAACCAGAACTGAAAACAAAAAACTGCTGTAGATCATAGCGGGTCAGGCAGCATCCATGGAGAGAAAGCAAGATCTAACATTTCGAGTTGAGATGACACTTCTTCAGAGCTAAAGTGAAGTGTGGAGGAAGCAGCATTTATGGTATAGTCGGGGATGGGGGTGGGGGAGGGTAGAGAAGAGATGTGGTTGGAGTGTTGTGGGAGAAAGGATGTAGGTAGTTCAGATTACGTGATTGGAATGTGAGAAGGGTAGAACAGTGGTATGTTTAACTGCCAGACTTAAAAGAACAGACCATCTCACTCGGGTAAGGGAAGGCGAGGAAAAGGTGACCAGCAAAGCTAAAAGAATGGGAAGGAATGGGTTCACAACTTGAAGGTGTTAAATTCCATTTGAGCCCGGTAGGTTGTAAATGGCCTAGTTTGAAGATGAGATGCTCCTCTTCCAATTTGTGCTGTGATTCGCTGGAGCACTGCAGCATGCCGAGGGCAGACATGTGGGTATGTGAGCAGGATGCTGTGTTAAAATGACCAGCTACAGGAAGATTGGGGTCATGCTTGTGCACGGACTGGAGGTGTTCTGCCAAGTGGTCACTCAATCTGCATTTAGTTTCTCCATTGTAGAGCAGGCCACATTGGGTGCAGTGATTACAATACACAAGATTGGAGGAGGTACAGGTGAAATGCTGCTTCTCCTGGAAAGACTGTTTAGGTCCTCGGATGGTGAACAAGGAGGAGGTGAAGGTGCAGGTGTTGCACCTTCTGCATTTATATGGGAAGGTGCTGCAGGAAGGGATGGCGGTGTTGGTGGGTTGAGAAATGGACTAGTGTGTCCCGGAACCAGAATGGTCCAATGTAGTACAGGTACCAATTAAAAATGGTTGTAGAAGAGATTTAACTAGGATTGTTTGTGGGAAATACTATTTAGTGTTCAGGCTTTGTTTTTAACATATTTTAATGTTCTTTGTGTAAAACCAAAGTTGCATATTATTCTTGTTCTTATGTACATATTATCGCTCAAATGACTACTCATAATTGAAGATGGTTGGAAGGGATGTGGATTCTTCTTGGTCTTTTGTCTTGCCCAGTAGATATCGGACTTCCAATGTGTTCACAGACGACTATGTCCAGTCAACAGTTGTCCTATTAATAAAATTAATTATTTACAGTTTTGATCAAAATTTACAACTTGATACGTCTTCAAGTCCGCATGCAATCTGCCTCTGTAGACATTACTTAGAAATTCTTGAAATTCCCTATTTCTGTATGTCCATCAGCATCTGCTAAGTACAGATTAATGTTTGCTGTATAACCCTTTGTCAGAACTAAAACAATGAGCAAACCTTTTAATAAAATTAGGGTGAGAGAGAGACAAAAATGGGGAAACTTGGATTATAATTAGTTAGAATTGCTGGGTTATTGCTGATGATGCAGTAAATGTTGCATTTGAGCGTATAACCATTGTTTATGCTGATTAGTGACAGTGGCTTTCTTCCTTGCATTTGAGATGGCTGATCATTTTTGAGAAAGTAGCCTGCAGCAACCTTCCAAGCTTTGTTTCCTTGTTATCTAATAATGTTTGAAGAAAAAAATTTAGCATAATTCATTCTATAAATCTGTTCTAGAATGGGGATCACTTCTGATGTGAAACGACGCACTCTTTCTGGTAGAACAATTGTCAGAAAGACAAAGAACAAATAATAGATTTCTTCCTTTCTTAAAAGGTTAAGAACTGTTGATATTTTGCCAAGTCAATATAGGTAATGATCTTGGTAAGAAAATCTGTACTAAAGCTGTGTAACACGCAGTTCTATAATTCTTTTTCACCATGGCAGATGCAAATTTTATGCCAGTTTAAAGCTACGTTTGTGTGGAAAATGGCAATATCTACTTGACATCCAGTGCCAGGTTACACATACAGCAACATAGATCCAGGGAAGTTCTCTGTTTCGTCCAGTGTCAAAATAATTTCTCTTACTGTGCAAGTTTCGCTCTTCACACCAAACAGCTTGCAAGGATTTGATATTGTCGATTAGTGTCACCTTACATCATTGAGATGTTAATTGGGAACTGCTTGAATCTGATCAGGTTCGTTTTATCTGTGACTGAACCTGCATCCCCAGGTTGTCAGTGACTTAACTATTTCCAGCATAATTTGTTTTTCTTGTGTTGCAGAAATTTTACAAAATTGTTATCTGGCTGAGACTGCAGCAGTGTATTTTTCTGGGCTTTCCCTGCAGATGCACATAGAGACAAAATTGTAGGGTGAGA
This sequence comes from Rhincodon typus, assembly GCF_021869965.1. NCBI lineage: Eukaryota > Metazoa > Chordata > Chondrichthyes > Orectolobiformes > Rhincodontidae > Rhincodon > Rhincodon typus. The sequence goes on from NC_063333.1 coordinate 30,327,230, forward strand.
TATCCAGATTATGAATTCTCCACGCTATGATTTCTCCACATTAATACCGGAACCTCACATAGGAAGAGCTGTGACTACCATCCGCCCATTTTAATCTTGGTGCTTCAATATATACCACTGTTCAAATTTTTTTTTTTGTTCACATCATTGATTTTGTAGTTAGGTTGCTTTGTGAAGGTCATAAGGAAGCTCCTGTGACATCGTTAAAGTTATTGTCACAAAGGTCTGTTGAAGAGTAAAAAATTACCCGATTGCTGCATTTTTCCATAGCTACGCCACCAAGTACTTTACCTCTTGGCTTTGTTGCACGGAATAGATATTAACTGGAATAGAAGTAAATGGACTGCCCTCAGCTATAACCTTAGATTTTCATGTACACAGTGCAGAAATGTGAGTTCTCTTCATCCAGATGCTTTGACTCAAAACAAATTTCTGAAATATTACCGTTGCCCAGTAGAAAGAGCCAGCAAATGTGTAATGGATATGATCGTAAGGCATTGAAACCTATTTTGTTTCGTAACTTTTGGCTTTTTCTTTTTGAGTGAAAGACAAGAGAAAGTCATTAAGATGAATTTAAGGTGGAGATGAAATTCGGTGACATGTTACATTCAAAATGGTGACTTGAGCTTTGAATACCCATGCATCTCACTGTGTGTATGAACTGTTTCCCTTTCAGATACACACAGAAATGGAGGAGTGTTTTGCAAATTGTTATCAAGACTTCATTTTATTCAACATAATAAGTAATGATATGGCTGCCTGTTCCTTTTGGTTCAGTTTTCTTATCTCTTGTTTATAAAACAGAATTCAGGTTTTTCTTTCCCCGCTCATCTCCTGTGAGCTATAAATCATTCCCTGACTGGGCGCAAACATGTTTCCTGCTCCTAGGCTCTTAAAGCAGCTATAAGGAAGTATGCATCAGTGATTGAGAACTCATTGTTTGAGGATTTGAGTGTAAATCCTTATTTAGCCATTTTTAATGTTGCAAAATTAATACATTATGACATTGCTTGTTTTCCATTCTGCCCTGAATTAAAGAAATTGTGATTTTAGATCAAATTTTTTTTATACTTTGGTGCATTTATTCTTTAGTTTTACATGTAAAATATTCACTGTCTCCATGAGGCATCTGTTAAATAAAATGCTTTCTGTGAAAGTCTTTCCTGTGCACTTCTGATCCATGAGAGGATGGAGGTGGTGGGAAAATGTAACTATTGGATTCATTTATATATTTTTGTTAAAGACTTCAATTGATTTTTATTTGAAAAAGACCTCCATGCATTGAAATCTTTCAATTTCCTTGAACATTAATGAAATCCTTTTAAGTAGTTTGTTGTAGACAGACTGGCTCTGAAGGCTTCTGGAAGGCTTCAGTGAGCATACCATGTATGTTTTGGATGGTAGGGAATTGTCATTATTTGAAGGTGTTTTGTAATATCGTCAATCGTAACATCATTGGGGGCAACTTTTTCAGACAGAAGGTGGTGAGTATATGGAACAAGCTGCCAGAGGAAGTGGTAGAGGTGGGTACGATCACAACATTTAAAAGACATTTGGATAGTACATGGATAGAAATGGTTTAGAGGGATAGGGGCGAAATGCAAGCAAAGTGGACTGGTACAGTGTAGGAAACCTGGTTAGTATGGATAAGTTAGGCCAAAGAGTTTGTTTCTGTGCAATATGACTCTGACTCTAATTATTAATCCTTTAATTGTTGGTGAAAGACCAGAGAGCTTGCTGGAAGAGGGCACAGATCCGAATTGATGAGCTACCCAGGAAGATGGACTGACTCAAATAGAAAGGGGCTGAAGCCATGCTTTCGCTGTACAAAGCTCTGGTTAGACCACACCTGGAGTACTGCCAGCAGTTCTAGGTAGTGTACTGTAGGAGAAACATAATGGCTTTGGAGGAATGGAGGGAGTGTAGTGTTGGTTTGCCAGAATGTAACCTGTACTACAAGGGTCAAATTACAAAGAGGGATTACTCGTGAGTGTTGTATCCCCTGGAATTAAAGTAGAGAGTGATTTGATCAAAGGTTTTGAGATAATAGGGAGAACAGATATGATAGCTGCTCTCTCTTCCACTGCTTGGGGAGTTTAGAACTGGGGGAAATAACCTAAACACACATCTTCACTTGAAAGATGTTTGGAACTTCAGCAAATGTGAATTTATTCCAGATCAGTTGTTAATTTTAAAATGAGATGATAGGTCTTTGTTAACCAAACATTTTAAGGCATATGGGGCACAGGCAGGTAAGTGGAGTTTTGTCATAGATCAGCCATGACCTAATTTAGTGGTGGAATATCTTAGTCATAGAGTTATACAGCACAGAAGCAGACCCTTCAGTCCAACTCGTCCATGCTGACCAGATATCCTAAACTGATCTAGTCCCATTTGTCAGCATTGAGCCCATATCAGCATGAATGAGTTGGACCAAAGGGTCTGTTTCCGTGCTGTTTCACTCTATGACTAAGATATTCCACCATTAACTAAGTTGCTCTTCAGGTCCTTCTTAAATGTTTCCCCTGTCACCTTAAACCTATGCTGTCTAGTTTTGGATTCCCTACCCTGGGGGTGGGGGGAGGGAGGCCTTGGCTATTCACCCTATCCATGCCCCTCCTGATTTTATAAACCTCTAAAAGGTCATGACTCAGCCTCCGATGCTCCAGCGCAAACAAAAACCCCAGCCTATTCAGCCTCTCCCTATGGCTTAAACCCTCCAATGCCGGCAAGATCCTTGTAAATCTTTTCTGTACGCTTTCAAGTTTAACAACATCTTCCCTATAGCAGGAAGACGAGAACTGAATGTAGTATTCCAAAAGTAGCATCACCAATGTCCTGTACATCTGCAATGTGACATCCCAATCCTATAGTCAGTGCACTGACCAATGAAGGTAAGCATGCCAAACGCTGCCTTCACCACCCTGTCTACCTGCTACTTCGCTTTCAAGTAACAATGCACCTGCACCCCGGGTCTCTCTGTTCAGCAACTCTCCCCAGGGCCCTACCATTAAGCATATAAGCCCTGCCCTGATTTGCCTTTCCAAAATGCAACACCTCCCATTTATCTAAAATTAAACTCCATCTGCCATTCCTCGGCCCAGTGGCCTATCTGATCAAGGTCTAGTTGTACACTGAGAAAGCCACCTTCACTATTCACTACACACCAGTTTTTTTTTGTATCATCTGCAAACTTACTAACCATACTTCCTATATTCATATCCAAATCCTTTATATAAATGACAAAAAGCAGTGGTCCCAGCACTGATCCTTGTGGTACACAGCTGGGCATAGGCTTCCAGTCCGAAAACCAATCCTCCACCACCACCCGCTGTCTCCTACTTTCAAGCCAATTTTATATCCAATTGGCTAGCTCCCCCTGGATTCCATATGATCTAACAATACTAACCAATCTACCATGTGGAGCCTTGTTGAACGCCTTGCTGAAGTGTCTATTGCTCTGTGTTTATCAATCTTCTTTATAACTCTTTCTCAAAAAAAACTCACTCAAGCTGGTGAGACACGATTTCCCGTGCACAACTTGAGGGGATAAATTACCTATAACTGTTCCTATGTCATATGTTCTTATACTCCGAGTAAACTCCGTCACACTACTTTTTAAGATAACTAATTACCGCCTCATGAAATTTACTTTCATTTAATTATTAGGGCTAGATTTTGACATTCGCAGGAGAAATGCATCTTCCACTCACCCTTTGGATCAGCAGAGAAGAAAAAGTTATTTCTCTGGAGGAGCACCCTTGGTTCAAGTGGTAAGCCTGCTGGCAGGTGGGTAAATACACCTCAACAAAAGTGATGGAAGCCCAAAATATTCATATGGACCCTTGATCCAGATATGACCATAAGACAAAGCTTAGTATCTTAGAGTGTTCAACCAAGGAATGCCAGTACAACTCCACCAATGGAGTCTTCTAAAAAATCCACCAGTGGCTGGGTCATTTCTAACAGGAGGACTTGATCATTGTCAGAGACTAATCATTGCAATGCCAGGAGATGGTTCCTTTGTCAGTCCTTCACTAATTATCTTCCCTTCGCCAAGTGGCCAGTAGTGAGGCACATGTTCAATAACAAAGCAGTCCAGTCAAGACTTTTGCAGGGTGTGGACAAAATCATGGCTTGGGCTGACAAAATGATAAGTAATGCTGGATCCATGTAAATGTCAGTGGCTGATGATTGCAGATGAGAGAAAGCCCAGATTTCCCTTCACCTTCAGTGGCACCACTATAACGGAGTGCCTAACAAACAATATCGTATAGGTCACCATTGGTCAAAAGTGTAACTAGGCCAACCATACCATCTGTGTGGCTGCAAGCATATAGAAGTTGTACACTCCTACCTCCTGAAGATTGGAAGCTTTTCTGAGCCTTGGAGTATGGTGGATCATAGAAAACAAAATAACTATGCAGCCCCTCAATCCCATTCACTGTTCAATCAGTTCATGGCTGATCTGTACTTAGCTCAACTCCATTTTGTTTACATTTGATCGCTAAACCATGATGCCCTCCCCTAATAGGATTCTGTCAGTCCTGAAAACTTTAATTGACAAAACATACACAACTTTGAGGGGAGATTTTGAGATTTCCACAAACTTCTGTGTAAGAAGAATTTTGCTTGATTTGATTGAGAACCAAGCAGTCCGTTATATTTGCACCCAGTACAGCTAGACTCAATATTCCCTCCTTTAGGCACTGTAGCTGCAGTATGTACTATTTACATTACAGTAATTCACAAAGGCAACTGTCTGCATCTCCCAGCCTCATAATCCTTTAATGGATATTTTCTCTTAAAAACTGATATGTGCCTGTTTTATAAGAAGGTTAGATTTTAAATTCTCTAATTAAAGATAAAATAAGTGATAGAATCATGTGAAATAAGACCGTAACACTAATAAGCAGATGTAGGCCATTTGGCTAATTGGGTCTGCTCCATTATTCAATGAGGTCATGGCTTATCTGATAATCCTCAACTGTACTTTGTCTTATCCATAACATTTGATTCCCTTACTGATTAAAAATCCATCTATCTCTCTGCCTTGAAGGTAGTTAACAACCCAACATTGACAGCCTTCCGCTGTAAAGAATTCAAGTTCTCCACCTTCTTAAGAGAAGAAATTCCTCTTCAACTGTGTCTTAAATGGGTGACCCCTTACTCTGAGATTATGCCCACTCTTCCCCAAGTGGAAACAACCACTCCACATCTACCCTGTCAAGAATCTGCTATGTTTCTGTGAGCTCGCCTTATTCTTCTAATCTCCAATGAATATAGGTCCTACATCCTCATAAAAGCAATTCCTTCATGCTCGCAGTCAACCTCGTGAATCTTCTCTGTTCTGCCTTCAATGCCAGAAAATTTTCCATTCCATAAGGGAATTAAATTTTTCAGTTTCTCAGTTGTGGTTTGATAAGTACGTTCCTTTAATTTTGGCAAGATTTGCCTATCTTTATACTCCATTTCCTTTGAAATAAAAGCCAACGATCCTTTTGCCTTCCCTATTATCTGCTAAACTTGCACAAATCGCAAAAAGCTAGCATACATGAGGACCATCAAATCCTTCTGTACTGCAGGTTTCTGCAGTCTTTTTCTATTTAAATAATATTCTGCTCTTCTATTCTTCCTGCTAAACTGCATAATCTAACATTTTGCCCACTCATTTGATCTGCTTATATCCCTCTGTAGACTCTGTATTATCCTTACCATTTGCCTTGCAGCTATTTTTGTATTGTCTGTAAGCTTGACAATTGTGCCTTCACTTTCATCATCCAGGTGATTACATTTGGTAAATAATTGTGGTCCCTGCACTGATCACTGCACTTCAGTAGTTACAGGTTACTATCCTGAAAATGTCCTCTTTATCCCAGTACTCTGTCTTCTACTAGTCAGCCAATTCTCTAATCTTGGTACTATATTACCCCAAATACAATGGGCTGTTATCGTATTATGAGCAGTACCCTTATTGAATGCCTTTAGGAAATTTAACTAAGTTACATCATCTGGTTCTTCACTACCTTATCTATCTTGCTACCTTCTCAAAGAATTCTAATAAATTTGTGAGGCATGATTTCCCCTTCATGAAGCATGCTGATTCTGCTTGATTGTATGATATTTTTCTAAATGCTCTACTATTACATTCTTGGTAATAAATTCCAAAATTTTCTAACGTAGGTATATAAATTTGAAAAATTCAGCATGTCAGGCAGAGAGCAACATAGTTGCCTTTTCAAATTTGCCCTTTCATTAGAACAAGCAGGAATTTAAGAACGCTGAAAGATTTGACCTGATGTGGCCGGGGAAAGGATCATTTTGAGGCAAGTGGTACTGCTGGATATTGGTTTGGGATTTCTCTGATCAAGAGCTTTTTTTTTGACAGTCCCAGGACATTACGATTCTGAAATGGGAAGAAGTGATACCGTTGGAAAGTTAAATTTACCTTGAACTAAGTCCTGTAAAGACTACAGTGCTGTAGAAAGGGTGCTGGAAAGTGTTTGGTGGCATGGAGTTGTTGGTTACATTGAGACATTAGTAAGGGCTATCTTTTCTGTAATTTAGTGTTTTGTGGTTGCCTTTTAAGTAAGATGTTGCTTTTTCACTTATAACTGCAAGTATTTGAGACTTTGAAGGCATGTTGTATGTTTCCTTTTGAGTTGGTCACTGGGCATTTGAAAAGGTATTGGTTTCTGCAGCGATTGTAACAACACTTTAATTATCTCGCTTAACTTCTCTACACACACAAATACCCACATTCAAATTTGTTTACTATTTAGCATTTTGTATGTGATAAAGAGAAACCTTGGTCTGTGGGCAAGGTCGCATTTTTTGACCATTTTTAGTTGCCCTGAAAGGTGGAGGTTGCCCACCACCAAGCGGGTGCTTGACTATAGTTTTGTTATTACACACAGCAGTTTGATCTGACTGAGTGATTAGCTAGGCTTCAGAGAGCAGCCAAGAAGCCATATTGATAAGGGCATCTCCTAGGACAAAGCAGGTCAGAAGCAATGAACAGTTTGTTTTTGCAACATTTCCAACAGTTTTGTGATAATTTTAACTGAAGCCCATATTTCCAGGTTTTTTAAAACTTGAATTCAGATTCTCAAAATCTAATTCTTAAGCTGCCGTGGTAAAATTTGACTTTGAATTATCTAGAATATTAGTGCAGTGCAGTAGGCTACTGGTCAAGTAACGTAAGCATGTGATTGTATTAATTTTCCAAGTGTTGACAATAATTACGTATAATGTCTCTTGTGAAGTTACTGTACAGCTGAGCTTGGCTCTGTGTTGAGAGTGCCCGAAACTTATTTAACACACTACTATTAAGTCAAAATGGAAGAAGAAAATTAAACCATGAGAGAGGAACTTCTGACAAACTATATTTATTTAACTTTTTAGGAGCTTGGTATAAAGCTGATTAAAAATGGTCTCTAGCAATGAAAACCATGGTAGATATAATGATTGGTTGACAGTTAAATTGGTTTTATGCTAGAAGCATTTATTCAGAGTCTCTCAGGAGCCTGTGTGTGTATGCTGTGAGAAAGATTGGCTGCGAAGATGGGCTGCAAAGTTTTTAGCTCTGTAACAATGTTGGTTTTGGCACTAGAGGAACATGGCATTCAAAAAAGATGGTGCAAGGATCACCTGATCAAGTTCTGGCACAACCAGCACCAGTGGCCAAATTGGGGAGGGCAGTAGTGCAAGACCACATGGTGGAAGGATACAGCCTGAGCTGATCGTTACACCAGTCAGCATTAAATGTTGGTTTGAGGCCTAGCCTGTCAATCTAGGCTTTGCAGATCCTGCAGCTTCTGTTTCCCTTGGGATAAAGTTGCAAGATTAACATTGCTGTATACGTTTTCACCTGCTCATTACAGGCTATCGCTTTGGATAAATTCCCAAACAATTTCAAACTAACTTTATCTAATGCAGTACTTCTAATGATCTATACAGTGCTTAACTACTTACTCTTGTATTTCTTTTATTTATGTTGCCTTGTGGGTGTATTTGCCTGACTTAGTCCTCCTACACAGCACGGCAGCTGGAAGGCTGCTGCTGACCTTCATTCGCAGGAGATTGCAACACCTTGCTGGATGTGCCATTGTAGTACAGGCTGAGGTTCTGGCATTAGACTGCACCACTTCAACATGGATGGCAGCAATCAAGGCATGACTTTATTAAAATAAACAGTCAAAGCTTGTTCTTGCCCTTTCAAACTAAGGCTGCAGTGGCTGGCCGGGTGGCAGGTTTTGTGTATCTGAGGTATAGCAGAGGAAGGAGGCTGATCCCATCGACTGCAAGTTGTGCTCTATGCAAGGCTGTGATTTTGAGATGTATAAGGGAGGAACATACTTTCATTCTCTCTCCCACAGTGTCTCTTGTCATAACTTCAGGCCACATAACTGAAGGCCACTTCAGCTATTTCCAGCACTATCCCCTTCATTGGGCTAAAGACAGGAAGTATGCCTGCCCCTTCCCTTTTTTTGCAGTTTGTCTCTGTTATGTGCCATCAAAAAATGAGTGCGATGATGTGCATTTAAGTGAAGGAGCTTTCATAGCTGAATAGTTGGCAGTAAACGGTGGCTGCAAGATATGGGTGAAATGGAGCACACAAAGATTAAGGATGAGAATGACTGCTAGAGATTGTTGGGTCATGGGCATCTGGTATGTTGAGCAATGCCTGAGGTTGAGTAGAAGGCATTTGAAGATGCATTCACAGATTCTGAGTTTAATAAACATTTTTCCAGTAGTGTAGCTGAGTCCTTGGGCCAGAATCCACGTGTTCAGTTTCCATTGCATTGATTCTCCGTCTGTTCAAAGAGCATGTCTGGAGGCTTTCCTGGTTCACTGTAGGACAGTTAGCTTTCTTCATTCACCTACTGTCATTTGACATCCCTTGTCTATGTTGGACAACCGGAACCCTTTCTCTGGCCTGCATGCCCATTGTATCTCTTTCTTTCTTCCTTCTGACAAACACTTCCACAATTTCTGTCCCTGCAGCAGTAAGAATGCACACTCCTGTAATGAGGCTTTTAAAAACAAGCTGTAACTCATGTATTCTTGCAAGACAGTGGGTTGCCTGTGTAGTGTGTAACCAGTCAGCAGTGTATTTAGTGTTTGGTTGCACTTAAACATGGAGATCAGCAAGCAGCATGAAGATTTCATGCTTCTTATTTCACATCAATCTGGTGTAGGATAATTACATGTCCCAATCTCCCACTCTCGCAAATAGTTCATGTTCAGTTTTTAACCCACTGTATCCCATATACCAGTCAGCTTGTTGAAAAGCTATATTCCAGATATAACAGTCAGCTTTTTAAAAATAAGTAAAAGAACTGATTCACTTCATGATCGGGATAAATTTAATGATGTAAATGTTTTATAATTGAAGTCGTGTATACTTTTGTTAGGAGCAATGTTTTATTATTCTCTTGTATAAATTTGCATTTTCCTTGAAGTTGTATTTACTTACTTAGTCATTCAGTTTAATTATTGTTTGATCAGTTATCTTTGCAAATTAGAATATTTCCAGTTGTTTCAGGTTGCATTTTAGACGCCCCAGCATTTTGGATTTGTAATGATGAAGTTTAGATATTATGTACTGTTTTCAATATGTTGTTTATCTAGGTTTCTTTTATATCTACACATGAAAGTCAAGCTGCCATGATTAGTCAGTGTATACTGCACAGGAACATTATTCTATTTAAAGCACTAACCTATTAAATAGCAGACCATTTGGGATTAGTTATGGAGTGGTTTAGCAAAGAGCAGCACAAACTCTATAGACTAAGTGACTGTCTTCTATCTCATAAACATATATGGTTTTATCCCTTTTAAGTCTGCAAAGGCTAGCAGATTATTAAAGCAAGATGCCACCACTGGACACACATTCCCCTCCCCTCCATTGTCCACCTTCCACCAGGGACCGTTCCCTCTGGGACACCCTGGTCCTCTCTTTCTTCACTCCTAGCATTCCCCTTCAGCCCCATGGCACCTTCCCTTGCAACTGCTGAAGGTGTAACACCTGCCTATTTACCACCTCCCTCCTCAGTATCCAAGGGCTCAAATATACCTTCGAGGTGAAGCAGCACTTTACCTGTGCTTCTTACAATCGAGTCTGTGACATTCGCTGCTGACAATGTGGTCCCCTCTACATTGGGGAAACAAAGCATAGACTGGGTAACCACTTTGCAGAACATCTACATTTTGCTCACAAACAGACCCTTAGCTTCCAGTTTCCTGTCATGTTTGACACACCAGCCTGTTCCCTGGCCAACATCTGTGTCTCAGGCTTGCTGCAGTGTTCCAGCAAAGCTCAGCCCAAGCTGGAAGAACAACACTCATTTTCCACCTGGGGACCCTGCAGCCCTCCAAACTTGATATCCAGTTCATTAATTTTAGGGCCTGAATTCTCTCATGTCCTGGCCCCCACCCCCATACACCAGGCCTTGTTATAGCGTCCAGGGACGTTATAGGGACGTCCAGTCCCTATACACCTGCATTCCCTATACAGATGGCCTAAAGGCCCTCCGCTTCTTCCTGTCCCGCAAGCCCGACCAGTCCACCTCCACTGACACCCTCATCCGCTTAGCCGAACTCGTCCTCACCCTCACCAACTTCTCTTTCAATTCCTCCCACTTCCTACAGACAAAGGGAGTGGCCATGCGTACCCGCATGGGCCCAAGCTATGCCTGCCTCTTTGTAGGTTACGTGGAACAATCCCTCTTCCATACCTACACTGGCCCTAAACCCCACCTCTTCCTCCGTTACATTGATGACTGTATCGGTGCCGCCTCGTGCTCCCACGAGGAG
>NC_063333.1:30338447-30350321 GCF_021869965.1 Rhincodon typus
TGTGCATCCAGCTCTACACCTTGTTATCTCAGATTTTCCAGCATCTGCAGCTCCTACTATCTCAAGACCAAGTATTATTTGGCTGGAGTGGACTGGGAGCAGATACTTTTGGATAAATCTGTCAAACTATGGGATGCAGAAACATATCAAAAACCTTGCTGAAGTTCAGGTAGACTATGTTGACTACATTGCCCTCATCTACACACCTGATTTGAAGTTTTCGCAAATGGGATGCAGAAACAGGAAAAGTACAGAGTCAACATGTTCCAATAAAGACAAATCCTGTGAACCCTGTGTATCAAGAATGTACAAGATTGGTAAAGACAAAAAGGGAGGCTTGTGCCCGATTAATGAGGGTTCACAATGGCATAAGCCTTAGTAGTACAGAATAATTGAGGAGAAATGTAAAAAAGGAAACTAGAGAGCAGAAAGAAGGCATGAAAGAATAATGACTAGTAAAATAAAAAGAAAATCCTAAGTTATTTCGCGAGCACATTAAGGGTAAAAGGACAACCGAGGAAGGAGTAGGGCCCGTTAAGGACTACAGTGGTAATTTCTGGGTGGAGTCAGAGGTAGTAGGCAGGGTTCTAAATGAATGTTTTGTGTCGGTGCTCACTAGTGAGAGAGTTGATGTGGGTATAAAAGTCAGGGAGAAGGACTCTGATGTACAGGAAGAAATTAGCATAGACCGAGAGGAGGTTCTGAGTGATCTGGCAGGCTCAAACGTAGATGAATCTCCAGGGCCCAGTGAAATGTATTCCAGGCTGCTGATTGGGGTAAGGGAGGAAATAGAAGAGGTGCAGGCATTAATTTGTAATTCCTTTCTCGCCACAGGAGAGGTACCAGAGGACTGGAGGACAATGTGATGCTGTCGTTCAAGAAGGGAGCCAGATATAAACCAGGAAAACACAGGCCACTAAGTCAAATGAGGTTGAGAAACTATTGGAAGCAGTTCTAAGGGACAGAATTAATCTGCACTTGGCGTGGTAGGGATAAATCCAGACCAGTCAGCATGGTTTTGTTAAGGGGAGGCCACTTTCTGACCAACTTGATTGAATTTTGCGTAAACTTCAAGTCAGGTGTGTAGATGAGGGCAATGTAGTCAACATAGTCTCCCTGAACTTCAGCAAGGTTTTTGATATGAAAACTGATAGCAAAGATAAGAGCCCATAGGATCCAAGGAAATTTGGCTAAGCAGATGCAGAATTGGCTGAGTGGCAGGAAGCAGAGGGCAATAGCTGGGGGGTGTTTTAGTGACAAACCTGTGTCCAGTGGGGTTCCACAGAATCTGTATTGTGGCCCTTGTGGTTTGTGATCTATATAAATGATTTAGACTTGAACACAGGAAGGTTGATCATTAAGTTTGTGGATAATACAAAAATTGTTGGGAGTGGTAAACAATGAGGAAGTGTGAGGTAATGCTCTTCAGCAGAACAAACCAGGCAAAGGAATAGATGAGTGGTAGGACCCTGGGAAGCACTGAGAATCCAGAGGGACCTTTTGATGTGCACATTTGCAGGTCACGGGATAGGTGGATAAATGTGTAAGAAAGTATATGGGATCCTTGCTTTTATTAGCGAAGGCATAGTTTAAAAGCAGGTGGGTTATGCTGGAACTTTATAAGCAGTTGGTTGGGTCACAACTGGAGCATTGTGTGCAGTTTCAGAATCTGCACTATAGGAGGGATGTGATTAATGCTGGAGAGGGTGCCGAAGAGACTTGCCAGTATGTTGCCTGGGCTGGAGAGTTTTAGGTTTGAAGAAACATTGGATTGACTGGGTTGATTTACTTTGGAGTTGAGGAGATTGAGAGGAGTCATGACTGAGAGGTATAAAATTATGAAGGGTGTAGACAGGGTAGAAGGAAGAAACGTTTCCCCTTGGTGGACAGATCAGTGACCAAGGGGCATAGATTTAAGGTAAATGGCGGTTTAGAGGAGATGTAAGGAAAGGTTTTCTTTTCACCCAGAGGGTGATGGGAATCTAGAACTCACTGCCTGTAAGTATGGTAGAGGCCAAAACCCTCAACGTTTAAGAACTGTATAGATGTGCACTTGTGATGCCAGGCATAAAAGACTATGGGCCAAGTGCTGGAAAATTTTGATTAGAATAGATAAGTGATTGTTTTTTGACATGCAGAGACTCCATATCTTTTTATATACAAGAGTAGGCATAGACAGCATATTGTTTGTCTGAGCTTAGTGACTCTCTGAAACACATTTCAATTAGGTATGGTAAATAAAAACCAAAAGAACTGCGGATGCTGTAAATCAGGAACTGATTTGGCTATTCTGAGGAAGGGTCACCGGACCCGAAACATTAACTCTGTTATCTCCTCCACAGCTGCTGCCAGACCTGCTGAGCTTTTCCAGCAACTTTGTTTTTGTTCCTCAATTAGGTATGGTGTTTGACTTTCTGTAGACTTTCGAGGGGGACCTTCAGTGGTTATTAACTGGGACAAATGTTGGACAAGTTGTGTCTTCATTGACCATAGCAATGATACAGCACAGAATGGGACCGTTTGACCCATCTTATCCATGATGACTCGAAGACACGCAATGCCCCTTCTAATCCCGTCTTCTTGCACACAGCCCATTAGCCTTGCAGCTTACAGCACTTCAGATGCAGATCCAGATACTTTTTAAAAAGGGTTTATGGTCTCTACATCCATCATCAAATCAGACTCCATTGATGATCCATATGATCTCTTGGACAAGTTGCAATTGCGGATGGGTTCGAGTGTACTTTTCTCTCTTTGACCCTAGAATGTTGTCTGCCTTCACCAGTATATTGTTGTGAGAGATTGGGATGTGTCTAATCGAGATACTTCAGTCATTAAGTTTGGGCAGATTTGTTACAAGTCAGCCAGTCTGTTCTTCCCTTTCAGCTTCATCTGGCATGAATCCAAGGAACAATTTTGTGAGGACAGAGGAAGAGAATTTTACAGAGGAAGAGAATTTGTAAAATAAAACAAAACTGCAGATGCTGGAAATCCGAAACAAAAACAGAAATTGCTGGGGAAACTCAGCAGGTCTGGCAGCATCTTTGGGAAGAAAACGGAGTTAATGTTTTGAGTCTGGTGACTCTCTTCATCAGAACTGTTAGCAACTAAGAGAAAATGGTATTTATGCTGAAGACAAAGTTGGGGAAGAGGGAGAGGGGAGAAGTGAGCAGATAGGTGAAAATGGAGCCCAGGGTGGGGGATAGGTTGGCCAGAGAGAGAGACATGAAAGAGGTAGGTAGATGAGGAGGTCTTGGGTAGCAGGCCAAGACTGAAGAGAAGCTAAATAAATGATAATGAGAGCTGAGGATTGCAGAGAATGTGTAGTCTGTGCTGAAAGCAAACATGTGATGTTATATAACAGGCCTGAGAGTGGGTGAAAATGGGTTGGCTGTGCTAAAAGCAATCCATGTCATAACAGGACTGGGTGTGGGTTTGGGTTAAAAACTTGGAAGGATGGAATCAGACCCTAAAGTTATTGATGTTGAGTCCCTGAGTCTGCAGGGTCCCCAGCAGAAAATGAGATGCTATTTAATGAGCTTGTGCTGAGGTTTACTGGAATGCGACAGCAAGTTTGTGACAGAAATATTGGCTGGGAAAACAGTGGTGTGTTGAAGTGACAGGCAACTGGAAACTCTGAGTTATTTTTAGGGACAGAATGAAGGTGTTCTGCAAATCGGTCACCCAGTCTGCATTTCATCTCCCCAATGTAGATGTGATCACACTGAGCAGTGAATACAGTAGACTAGATTGAATGAAGTACCGGGAAATCACTGCTTCACCTGGAAGATATGAATAGTGAAGAGGGAGTAGGTAAATGGGAGGTAAAAGGGTTACACTTTCTATGATTGCATGGGAAGGTGCTGTGGGGTGCAGATTGTGTTAGGAATGGAAGAGGAGTGGACCAGGGTGTCCCAGAGGGAATGGTCTTTGCGGAAGAGTGACAGAGGAGGAGAATGTGTGTCTGGTCATGGCATCCCATATGAGGTGATGAAAATGGTAGCTTACAATCCTTTGAATGCAGAGGCTGGTGGGGTTGTAGGCCAAAGTGTGGGAGATGGGTTGGACATGGATAAGGTGCTGTTAACCACACTACTGAGGAATCTTTTGATTGAGGGAAAAAAGTGAACGTTTGAGGCCCCCCTGTGGAAGGTGGCATTGTCAGAAGAGATATGACAGACACAGACTGGGAGAATGGGATGGGGTCCTTGCAGGAAGCAGGGTGTGAAGATGTATAGTCAAAGTAACTGTGGGAGTTGGTGGCTAGTCTATCCCCAGAAGTGGAAACCGATGTCAAGGAAGGGAGGATTCAGAGATGGACCAGGTGAAGGTGAGAGCGGGAAGTAGCACCATTGATGTCGTCAATGCTTTGGAGAAAGGGTTGTGGGTGGGGGCTGGAGCACCATAGAACCGTAGAACCCTTACAGTGTGGAAACAGGCCCTTCAGCCCAACAGGTCTGCACCGACACTCGGAGCATCCCACCCAGACACATCGCACATAACCCACCTAATCTACACGTCTCTGAACACTACAGGCAATTTAGCATGGCCAATTCACCTAGCCTGCATATCTTTGGACTGTGGGAGGAAACTGGAGTACCCGGAAAAAACCCACACGGACACTGGGAGAATGTGCAAACTCCACACAGACAGTTGCCCAAGGCTGGAATCGAACCGGGGTTCCTGGTGCTGTGAGGCAGCAGTGCTAACCACTGAGCCACAGTGCTGCCCGATGCACTTGTGATTGAATACACAATCCCACCCAACTCCACAATGTAAATAGTACTGGAACAAGGAATGTTCCACATACCCCATAAAGAGACAGGCATAACTTGGGCCCCTGCAGGAACCCATGGCCACACCGTTGACCTGATGAAAGTGGGAGGAGTTAAAGGAGTTGTTGTTCAAAATGAGGGTGAGCTCGGCCAGGCAGAGGCGGCTAGTGGTGGATGAGGACGATTCTTTTTTACCAGGAAGCAGCAGCAAGCATTTGAGACTATGTCTTGATGGGGGATAAACGTGTAAAGGGATGTCCACGGTGAAGAGGAGGCAGCTGGAACCCGTGCAGTGGAAATTCTGAAACTGATGTTTTTGTTTTGGAAACCAGAAGGTTATTAGATCCAGAAAAAAATCTCTGGCAACTTCGACTGAAATACATTCCTACATTGTCTTAGGATTTAATTGGGATCAACTCTCTTATTGCTGACTTTGTTTCATTCTTCACAAACTCTTTGTTTTAACTGTATTTTGGACAGTTTAACTTATTAATTCATATTACTCTTGTCACAATCGTTACTTTTGTTATCTCTTTCACAAGGCTGCACAGGCATTATCATTCATCAGTATCAGTAGCAGACTGATAACTACATGTGTTTCATCCTAGTGGTATGTAACTCAAAATACTTTCCCCATTATCATGTTTGGAAGCACAAGATTACGACGTGGAGCATTTTTTTTGGTCTAGCAAAGTAAAATTTCAATCACGCACCATTATTATTTAGAGAGTTGATTTGCTTACGTAGTTAATACATGGTTCAGAATAATGCCAACAGCATGGGTTCAATTCCTGTTCCAGCTGAGGTTGACTTTGGGACCATCCTCCTGACTGTGCCAAGAACAAGCATCAGACAATGAGTCAAGGGCCAGCCTCTGGGCAGAGTATTCATGGAATGGGATGGCATATTGTTATTATGGATGATGTGAAATGTGGAAAGTGTGAGGAGGATCATGTAGAACTTCAAAAGGGCATAATTTGGTGGAATGGGCAGGTAGAGGGCAGATGGCGTTCACTGCGGAGACATTCAAAGTGATTGACTTTGACTTTGGTAAAAAGAACTGTGGTGGGGCAGTATGAAATAAAGGGCACAATCTACAGAAGGTCATAGATATATTTGTACATGAGTGGTTGAAGGTGGCAGGACAGGTTCTGATAATTGTTAATAAAGCATACGTCACCTTTTGTACTTTATGCCCCTGTTAATGAAACCAGAGTAAGGAGGTTAGGTTGATGATAACAGCAAAATACTGCAGACAGTGGAGATCTGAAATAAAAACAAAGTGCTGGAGAGCCCCAGCAGGTCTGGCGGTATCTGTGGAGAAAGAAACCGTTAACATTTTGAGTCCAATTTGCATATTTAGAACCGAAGGGGGCTGGAAAAAGATGATTTTTATGCTGTTTACAAAGTATGATTCGGGGATGGGGGAGTGGACTGTGTGGAGCCAATGTAAAGAGTCAAAATGCAAGTGGGAAGAGATTGAATGAGGAGAGGGAAAGAGTTCAATTAGGAAGGAATGAGTTCAGTGGGACGAGAACAAGCTGAAATGATGGGTTTGCCAGAGCAGTCCTATTTGTGGGTTTTGGAAAGATTGTCTTGAACTTGTGTAGGATTCTCTTTCAGCCTGAACTGGAATATTGTGCCCAATTCTGTGCACCACGCTAGGAATGGTGCAAAGACCTTGGAGAGAGTGCAGAAAAGATTGCTGAGAACTGTTATGAGAAACTTGTTATGAAGATAATTTTGAAAAGTTGGGACTATTTCTTAAAAAAGAGAGAAGATTCAAAGTTGAGAAATGTGGACAGTGCAGCTAGGGAGAAATTGTACCTACGTGTGAAAGGATCAAGAAGAAGAGGGCACAGATATAAAATAATTAACACAAAAACAAAAGTGACATGAGAAAATGTTTTCATGCTGACATGCTTAAGATCTGGAATGCACTCCGAGACCATGCTGGAGGCAGGATCAACTGAAGTGTTCAAAGAGAATTGGACTGTTAGCTAAAAAGGAAGAATGTACAACGTTATTGGGAGAAGGTGGGTGAATGGCACCAAGTGAATCACTCATTCAAAGAGCTAGTGCTGATCTGATGGACAGAACGGCCTCCTTGTGCACTAATTTTGTGTTTTTGTGCTTTATCAAATTCCTATGAATTATATTGGCTTACGCTATGCATTAAATTTTTTCCTTTTTCTGTGATTATAAATCTAGAATTGTTTTGGTATCTTAATTTTAGACCAGCTGTCCTTTTCTGACTTTTTTTTTTTTTTTTTTTTTTTTTGCTTGTTGCTTTACAAACTTGAAGGATTAGAACAGTGCTGCAATCTTCCTGGTTACTTGGTTTTAAACTGAGAATATGGAAGCCTTTAAGGTTGCCCTGGATAGTTTAATCAGCTAATAAATTTCATGTGAGTATTCACATCAAAAGCAAAAAAAGTGCCAAGTGTTCTTGCCACAATCTTGCATTAAAATGGAGCATAATGTTGGCTTCCTACAATTTCATAACAATGAGAATCTGATTTCACCCTAGCCAAAAGAATTCTTCATTTATTAAGAAACACACATACATTTTAGATGAAAATAAGTACAATACAAGGCTTTATTCAAATATATAAACAAAGAAAAAGTATCTGATATAGTCAGCCATAAGGCCCTTCCAGTCAACGCTGCCATTCAGTACAATCAGACCGAACTGATCTTGGCCTCCTCTTGACTTTATGATCTCTTTCCCCCCTAACTCTTGACTCGTTTTTTTTTTAGAGATCAAAAATTGGCCAGCTCAGCTTTGAATATGTTCAGTGACTCAGATTCCAGTACTTTCTGAGAGAACAAGAATTTCAAAGATTCATAGCTCTTTGAGATAAGGAATTCCTTTTTGTCTATTTTACGTGGGCAACCCCTTATTCTGAAACTCTGCTCTCGAGCTCTGATCGCCACATGAGCGGAAACATCCTATCAGCGTCTGCCCTCCAGAATCTTGCATGTTTTACTAAGATCACTTCATGTTTTTCCAAATGTATAGGCCCAACTATAAGAATCATTTCTCAGTAGATGAGCCTTTCATCTCAGAAATAAACCTAGTGGACCTTCTCTGAACTGCTTCCAATGCAAGTATTTCCCACCTTAATTGCAGACATGAAAGCCTATGTAGTGCTCTCTGTATGACCTCATTAATGCCCCGTGCAATTGTAGCAAGACTTCTCTACTTTTATACTCTGCCCCCCTTGCAACAAAGGCTAATACTCCATTTGCCTTCCTAGTTACTTGCTATAAATACATGGCAACTTTCTGTGTCTGCTTTAAATACATGCAATAATGAAGTAGCGGTAATGTCATTGGCTGAGTAATCCAGAGTCCAGATGAACATTCTGGGAACATGGTTCAAATTCCACTATGGCAGTCTGGAATTCAAATTAAGTTGATAACTCTAGAATACTTTTGCTGTCACTGGGTCAAAATCCTGGAGCTCCCTCAGTAACTCTATTGTGGGTGCACCTGCACCAAATAGACTGCTGTAGTTCAAAAAGGCAGCTCCCCACCAACTTGAGGGCAATTAGGGATGGGCAATAAATGTTGGCCCAGCCAGTAAAGCCCACGTTCCATGAGTGCATTTTTTTTTAAAAAAAGTTGAAAACTAATGACAGTAATGTTGACACTGACATTATCAGCAGTTGTCTTAAAAATATATCTGGTTTTTTAATGTCCTTCAGGAAAGGAAATTTGGAAAGGATATTTAGCTGCTCTGACCTACATGTGACTCCAGAACCACAGATTAAATCTTAACTGGCCTAATAAATTAGTCAGTTGGAGGGCATTTGGGGATGGGCAACAATTGCTGGTAAAGCCCATGTTCCATGAAAAATTTTTTTTTTTAAAAAAAGGTACTACAGCATTCAGTAGTCTCCATTTTAAATTCTGCTTTTCTTCCTCCCAAAATGTATAACCTTTTTATATAGCCAGTGTCATACTGTTTGCTTTTCTATGCTGACTCCTTTTAAATCTATATTTCAGATCCTTTGCATTCTCCTCACAATTTGCTCGCCTACCTATCTTGCATCATCAAATTTGGCTACAGTGCACTCAACCTCTTCATCCAGATGATTTTTGCAGATTGAATTCTGTGGCCTTTTTATTGTTGGTTTGCCAACCTCAGTGACTCGGTAACCCTCCTTTCTGTTCCTGTGAGCATGGAGCTTGTCCATGCCAACATGTCACCCACAACACCTTGACCTCTCATTCCTGTGCACTAGCCTTTTTTTTTAATGTGGCATCTATATCTGATCTCTTTTTGACAATCCCAATTTATTCCATCTATTACTTTGCCTCCATCCACCATGCTTGTTAAATCCTCAAAGAACTCTAACTTTAATCAAACATAGTCAGGTTTGATAATCAAAGAAACTGCATAATTATACAAAAAAATTAAATAATTCAATAGACTTCATATTAAATTTTGTATTAAATATATTAACACTTAATCAGTTTGTTTTTACCATTTTGTGTGTGGAAAGTAGATTCTCCAATTTCCTCCCACTCCAAAAGTCTAATTAAAGAGCTAATGTCATAGCATAAGGTGATGTGTTTACCTTTTATGATGCCTAAAGTTCAAGTTTTAAAAAAAAATCAGATTATCTGATCACTGTCACATCGCTGTTTTGTGTGCATATTGGCTGCTGCCTTTCTGATTAAAACACTGACTACTCTTCAGAAATACTTAATTAGGGTGTAAAGTACTTGGGAGGTTCTGTGATCCTGAAAGGTTCTATGTTACTGTAAGCCTATCTTTCTGTTTAGTATGTGCTGACTTTTGGTAATGTAATGTTTTGCAGTGTGCAACTCTTTTTTTTTTTTGTTTTGGTATCCGGGCAAATAATTATCTTTTAACCAATGCTAATAAAACCAGTGAAATGGATTAACTGGTAGCTTTTTAAAAAGGAATTCCATTGCTGTTTATGGGACCTTGCTGTGCGCTGTTTGGAAGCTTGCTTTTGTTCATGTTAAAAGATTGACCACACTTCAGATATATTGCATTTTCTGAAGAAGGGTCCAGACCCAAAACGTCAGCTTTCCTGCTCCTCTGATGCTGCTTGGCCTGCTGTGTTCATCCAGCACAATATCTTGTTATCTCAGATTCTCCAGCATTAGCAGTTCCTACTGTCTCAGCTGTATTGCATTGTTTTTCCTGTATGAGGATTTAAATGTTCTGAGAACATATTAATTCCTATATGAATGCAAGTTCAAACTTCTAAAAAATTTTTATAAAATTTATTTTGGAGCACTCGTACGACCAAAGTGGTTTTTTTAAACACTTCTAGTTATCAGCTGGTTAATGTACTTTACATGGACTTCCTGGCCTGCTGAAGCCCTTTACTCAAACAATGTTGCAATATGATATGCCTGACACTTCACATCGACCCAGTTCCAAGGTTTCAAACAATGTTTCCTGTTTTCAGTAACAAATGATGTTTGCTCTCGTGACTGAAAGGCACATGGGTTAACTTGATCCTAAACCACAATCTCTCAGCTAGCCACTAACCATTGTGCAAAATTGATGTGATGACAGGTGCTTTCTTTGTCATTTTGCATCTGGCACCTATTTGGCATCTTGCCAAAGAGGGAGTGAAAAGTGTCTCGTCCCAGTGCCTACCTACTTCTATCATAGTTCAGCGCTCTCTTTAGGCATCCCCAAGCCCATGGCAGGTCCAAGGGCCTTCAGTTTCCAGTATCCGAATTAACCTGTTGCAGATGAGAACAAATATTTACAGGAGAGATAGCAGGAACTGCAGATGCATCCCAAAACCAGCCCAGCTCGTCCCTTCCTCCCACCTCAAGCCCCACCCCCATCTCCTACCTACTAACCTCATCCCGCCCCCTTGACATGTCCGTCCTCCCTGGACTGACCTATCTCCTCCCTACCTCCCCACCTACACTCACCTTTACTGGCTCCATCCCTGCCTCTTTGACCTGTCTGTCTCCTCTCCACCTATCTTCTCCTCTATCCATCTTCTATCCGCCTCCCCCTCTCTCCCTATTTATTTCAGAACCCCCTTTGTCTCCCCCATTTCTGAAGAAGGGCCTATGCCCGAAATGTCAGCCTTCCTGCTCCTCTGATGCTGCTTGGCCTGCTGTGTTCATCCAGCTCTGCACCTTGTTATCTCAAATATTTATAGGATCCTGTTTATGTGTTCACATTTGTCCTCCTCCTTATTTTAAGGCACTTGCTTTCCAGCTGTAAACATGTTGCGCTTGGAAAGTTTTTCAAGTTTTGTTTATTTGCTCTTCTTAAACATTGTGTTTTAGCTATAAATATGCTGGGAATTGAAATTCTAATGTATCTGTTCTGCTGGTGCTGTAGTGGCAAGATGGCTGCTTGAAGTCAAAGCTGCTGATGTGTTTTCCAGATTGTGGTGACAAGGTTACTGGCGTGGTAATAGCTGGTGTACTCTGCCTGCCCTGACTGGGACTTGCAGCGAGGCAGCTGCTCCTTTTTTTTGTTTCAACAGAACTGACACGCCCAGGACGGGTCCTCCCAGTAACAGGCAGCCCTAATGTTGCAGTTTTGTGACGAACCATCCTCTGTCCTTGCACTGTGATTGATTGCATTCAGCATTGATTTTTTTCCTGTTCCCTCAGGCATTTTGAGGTCCTTTTTAATACACCAATAACAGAACCTAATGGGATCTTTTGTGGAGGAAAACAGAATCAGCCTTGGCCTTTTTTCAATCGCTGTCTTTCTCTCTTTTCCCCCCCCCCCCGCACTTTTGTGATTCAGCTCAGAGAATCATACCCTGAAAAATTGTATTTTTTAAAGTAAATATTGAAGTTAAATATACTGAAATTTTCAAGTAAATGTTCAAGCAGAGGCTGTTTGATGATTAGCATTGAGATGAAGTCTGTTTTTCTTAATCAACACGTTATTTTCTTGTAAAATTTAAATACCTCAAAAATGTGTTTAGATGACAACAAAATTTGCTAATTTAAGGTATATTTGGTGGTATGAAGTGTGTAAGGGCAAGCTGAGTAAAGAATAGGAGATAGTAGGAACTGCAGATGCTGGAGAATCTGAGATAACAAGGTGTAGAGCTGGATGAACACAGCA
>NC_063333.1:30355321-30420884 GCF_021869965.1 Rhincodon typus
CCGAAACGTCAGCTTTCCTGCTCCTCTGAATCTGCTTGGCCTGCTGTGTTCATCCAGCTCTACACCTTTTTTCTTACCTAATAGATCGGTGCAGGGCAGAGAAAACTAGAGTGCTGCTGTGCCGCCATTCAATATCTAAGTAACACAAACTGATCAGGGGTCGTGATGTGTTTCTACAGCCACAGAAGTGACCTCCCATGCCTCTACACTTGAAAGCAGCCAGTGACATTTTCAATGTTTCAGAGGCTGAATTGCAGTGTGAGCAGTGGCAGAGTGACATCATGATCTACAGGGACGACCTGGTGGAAGTATATAAAATTGATAGGCAGGATAGTTTGGGTCTCTTTCCCAGAGTGTAAATGCCAAATAGTAACAGTGTAGGTTTAAGGTTAGAGGGGAAAGTTTATAAAGCAGGTGTGCAAGGCAAGTTACTGTGTACAATTTTAGCAGCCCTGCTATAAGAAGGATGTTATTAAACTGGAAAGGGTGCAAAAAAGATTTAAAAGGGTGTTATCATGACAGGAAAGTTTGAGTTATAAGGAGAGGCTGGGACTTTTAATCCTGAAGCGTAGGAGGCTGAGGGGTGACCTTTCTAGAGGTCTATAAAATCATGAGGGGCATAGATAAGATGAATAGCCAAGGCCTTTTCCCCAAGATAGGGGAGGCCAAAAATAGAGGACATAGGTTTGAGATGAGAGGGGAAAGATTTAAAAGGGACCTGAGGGGCAACTTTGTCACACCCAGGGTGGTGCAAATATGGAATGAGCTGCCAGAGGAAATGGTAGAGGTAAGTACAGTTAGAACATTTTAAAAGACATTTGGACAGGAACGTGGGTAGGAAAAGTTTAGATGGATTTGGCCCAAAATGCAGGCAATTAGGACTTGTTCAGTTTGGGAAACTGATCAACATGAATGAGTTGGGCCAAAGGGCCTGTTTCCAAGTTGTATGACTGTTACTCTACACAAAGGATGGTAAGTGTCTGGAATGCGCAGCCAGGCAGGTGGTAGATAGCAAAGTTTGAGGCATTTGGACAGACACATGAACAGGCAGGGAATAAAGGGATATGGACCGTGTGCAGGCAGATGAGATTAGTTTAGAATGGCACCATGATCAGCACAGACATGGTCAGCCAAAGGCTCTGTTCCTGTGCCTGTGCTGTACTGTTCAATAAATATTCTCACGTTCTAATCACTTAATCTGAACTATCAACATCCTTTCCCCGCCCCCCCCCCCCCCCCCCCCCCCCTTGCATAAATGCTGCCCCCTGCACACCTCCATGTCAGCTGTGATGAAGAGTCATCTAGCCTCAACATTAGCTTACTTTCTCTCCATGGATGCTGCCTGACCCGCTGTGATCTCCAGCATTTTTTTTTTTGTTTTCTGTACTGTTCTATATCCTGCAATAATGAAGAGTGATGAACCTGGACCATCTAAAAAGAAACCAAAAATGTACAACTTCCATGTGAAAAGAGAAAATGAATTTATGTTCACAACAGTAATAGATAAAAAGATTGCTTTATGTCATCGAAGTATGTCAATAAGTGAAAATTGGGGCACACAGTAGCTCGGTGGTTAGTACTGCTGCCTCACAGTACCAGGGACCCGAGTTCAGTTCTACCTTCGGATGACTGTCTGTGTGGAGTTTGCGCATTCTTCCCGTGACTGCGTGGGTTTCCTCCCACAGTCCACAAAGATGTACAGGTTAAGTGGATTGCCCATGCTAAATTGCCATAGTGTTCAGGGATGTGCAGGCTAGGTAGATTAGCCATGGGAAATGTAGGGTTACAGGGATGGGATAGGGAGGTGGGTCTGGGTGGGATGCTCTTCGGAGGGTCATTGTGGACTCAATAGGCTGAATGTCCTGCTTCCACGCTGTAGGGATTCTATGAAAGGATGAATTGGAAAAACACCATACAGCAATGGATAGTTTGCCCTTGAACAATATTTTGTGGACAGTGAAAGTTGACAAGCTGAAAGGTTACCAGTTATTTGTTCTAAACCAACAGCAAAATACCAGGCCTACCCTGAAGTATCATTTCACATTTGACATCATCTTACAAAACCCAAGAAATGATTCACAGATGGTGAAGTCATGAAAGAAGTAATAATGGTGGCTGCTGACTTTTTATTCAAAAACTTTTTAGGAACAAGGAAGAAATAGTAATGGTAATCTAAAGCATGTCACTTAAGTAAATGCACAGTAGCAAAATGAGTTGAATCATTGTCTGAAGATGTCTTTCAGCAACTACAGGATCACCCGAAGGGGTCTGAATGCTTTTCCACTGCAGTTTAATGAATCCATTAACATGACCAATGCAGCCCAGCTGATTAATTGTTACATCCTTAAAAACCATCCACAGGAAAACAAAAGAGGATCTTCTCACCTTTTTGCTCCTTAGAGAGAACAAGGGGACGAGGATCTCTACAAGTTCAAGCGGTATGTGCTTGAGAAAAATATTCCAATCAAGAAACTCACTTCCACCACAATTAATTCGTGCACCAGCCTTTCTTGTCGCATATGTGGACTTTGCTATATTTTGCTGACGTGTTCCGGATATCTCCTCTTGTATCAATTTCCGCTGAAAAATCCACCAACAAGCATTAGCTAGTAAAGCTATGAACTCATCTCAAATAATGAAAGTTGTTGTTAAGATTGCAAACTCCAGTTGAGTAAGAGCCCTTCAGTTTAGCCTGTTTAAAATCCTCCTTTGATGAAGTCATTGCTGCCTATGTTGGACTAATCCTCCATGCAAATGTGAGCTGGCTAAGTCAAGGAAAGGTCTTGCAGAGAATTTCTAGAAGCATGGCACTCCACGAAGCATGCTATTAATAAACACATTGAGCTTGACCCCATATACATTCTACTACGAAGGAAAACCGGAAGTGAGACAATCCATCTCAACGGACCCCAGAGTTTAAAAACCAGGCAGGAAAACACACCGACGCTTCATCGGAGGCTGCACTGAGGATGTTACCAAGACTGGTAACGAAATGTCTGCGAAACAAGAAACCGGCTCAGCGAGCCAACCAACTTCAACACCCACAACCCGAGCTACAAATCTACTCCAAAACCTTACAGACAAGTGGGCTGAAGGACCGGTTTCTATGCTGCATGACTCTGTGGGTCTAGATACTGACCATAACCTAATTTTAAATCTTCCGGATGGTAAATGGAGAGAGGGGTCAACGGTATTGGATTGGAATTCAGCTTATTTCAGTCAGATGAATGGGGGATTTTGAACCGATTCATTGCTTGGAAAATAAATGGGTCAAATGACAGACAAGTGGTGAGAGATTTTAAATACAAGATGGATAAACGTAGGTTAAAATATATTTTGATCCATATGAAAAGGTATGTTTTCAAGGCTGACTTACCAATTACGAATGGATTAGAGCTGAAATATGTGGTAAGCGCATGATAAAATTTTCAGTTTTCTTTTAGATTATTCAGTTGTAGAAAGTAAACAGGATTAAGATGGCTGGGTATGAAAAAGGCAAATGGTAATTAGGAGGAATTTCTTCTCCTCAGAAGAATGCTAGTGTTTAAAACTCATTTCAACATTAGAGCAGTGGAGGCTGGGTCATTGAGTATATTCCAAGGTGAACCCAACAGGTTTTTGATTTTGGCCAAGGAATCTGTGGGTTATGGGCTATAATCTAATCATCAAAGATTTTTTTTTTTTTGTTGATGGGCTAGCACCTACTCCTAAAGTTTCTTAGGTTTAAGGGAAATGCTCTGTATTCTTTATAAGCACCCAAGATATAAAAGGATAGTCAACATAAGAAAAAAAAACTTACAAGTTCAAAATGCTTTATTTTTGAAAGAATGAAGATGGAATGGTTTTCTGGGAGAGAAGACTAAGCAGAGATTAGGTTGAAGTTTTCAAAATTGAGAGGGGTCTGGACAGAGGAGATTAGGTGAAACTGTTCCTGTCCTTTTTTTTAAATCATTTGTTGGATGTGGGCTTTGCTGGCTGAGTCAGCACTTATTGCATCCCTAGTTGCCCATGGGAAGGTGTTGGTGAGCTTGTCTTCTTGGACCGCTGTAGTCCACCTGCTGTGTGTTGGCCCACAATGCTGTTAGGGAGGGGATTCCACAATTTGACCCAGCAACAGTGAAGGAATGGCGATATATTTCCAAGTCAGGATGGTGAGTGACTTGAGGGGAACTTGAAGTTGGGGTGTTCCCATATATCTGCTGCTGTTGCCCTTCTAGATGGAAGTGGCCATGGGTTTGGAAGGTGCTTTCTGAGAATCTTTTGAATTTCTGCAGTGATTCTTGCAGGTATAATGCACTGCTGCTAGTGAACGTCAGTGGTGATGTAGATGCTTGTGGATGTAGAGCCAGTCAAGCGGGCTGCTTTGTCCTGGATGTTGTCAAGCTTCTTGAGTGTTGTTGGGGCTGCACTCATCCAAGCAAGTAGGGAAGTATTCCATCACACTCCTGACTTGTGGCTTGTAGATGGTGGACAGGCTTTGAGGAATTAGGTGGTGAGTTACTCACCGCAATATTCCTAGATTCTGCCTTACTTTTGTAGCTGCTGTGTTTATGTAGCGAGTCCAGTTAAGTTTCTGGTCAATGGTCAACAACAGGAAGTTGATTATGGTGTTACCATCACTGATGCCTCCACTGAATGTCGAGGGGCAGTGTTTAGATTTGTCTCTTATTGATGATGGTCATAGCCTGGCATTTGTGTGGCACTTGTTAGCCCAAACCTGGACGTTGTCCATTTGAACATGGACTGCTTCGGTATCTGAGGAGCCGCGAATGCTGCTGAATATTGTGCAATCGTCGGCAAACATCCCCACTTTTGACCGTGTGATGGAGAGAAGGTCATGATAAAGCAGCTGAAGATGGTTAGGCCTAGGACGCTTCCCTGAGGAACCCCAGCAGAGATAACTGACCACCAACAACCATGATTATCATCTTGTTTGCTAGGTGTGACTCCACCAGCAGAGAGTTTGCCCCCTGATACCCAGTGATTCCAGTTTTGCTAGGTCTATTTGATGCCACAGTCTGTCGAATGTAGCCTTGATGTCAAGGGCTGTCACTCTCACCTCACCTCTGGATTCACCTCTTTTGTCCATGTTTTGAACCAAGGCTGTAATGAGATCAGGAACTGAGTGGCCCTGACGGAACCCAAACTGGCCGTCACTGAGCAAGTTATTGCTGAGCAGGTGCTGTTGGATAGCACTGCTAAAGTCACCGTCTACCACTTTCCTGATGATTGACAGTAGACTGGGCTGGCTTTGTCCTGCTTTTTTTGAACAGGGCATACCTGGGCATTTTTCCACATTGTCGGGTAGATGCCAATGTCGTAACTGTACTGGAACAGGGCAAGTTCTGGAGCACAAGTCTTCAGTACTATTGCTGGAATGTTGTCCGGGCCCGTGGTCTCTGCAGTGTCCAATGTCTCAAACTGTTTTTTGATATCACATAGTGAATTGAATGGGCTGAGGACTGTTACCTGTAGTGCTGGGAACTGCTGGAGGAGGACGAGCTGATCAGTGATGTGAAAACAAACTTTTTTTTCCTCGCGCAATACGCAGTTTGGGTCTGGAGTACGTACCTGGAATTGTGGGCAAGGCATTCGAGAGGACATTAATGCATATTATCTTGATTTAAATAATCATTATTACGGAGGGGAATGCACTATGACAAGGTGTTCATTCGTAGAGCCTTGCAGACATGATGGGCCAAATTGGTGCCTTCTGCATTGTTATAATTCTGTGAAGATACTTAGAAGACTGACCTTAGTCTTTAAGAGGAAATTGGAAATAATGCCATAGAAGTATAGGAGATCAATTTGAGAGGTGTAGTTGGAGAGCATTAGTATAGAAAGAAAGGTTGTGGCTGAAAGTAGTAAGTTAATAGACCCAGACTCTAAAACATTAGTGGTTGAGGTTGAGAATGAAGACAGTAACCTCAGTTTTTCATGCATCTTTGGAATAATATTAAAAGGTTATAGATGCATGGAATTTGATTAGGTAGTTCCAGTTGAAGATTGTGAGAACCAGTATAGGTGGGAATGAGCTGAATGGACTTGGTTAGTGCTGAATGATGCCATAAATGGACTATATTTTGTGTAGTTTTGAAATTTTGTATATGCTGTAATATGTCTGAAATAGATTTAATTGCTAAAAATGGTCTTTTTTAATGGTGTTTTTTTTTGTTTTTGATTTTTTTTTTCTCTCTGGAACTTTATTACAAACAATACCCCAATTTAAATTGAATCTCCACAATCTCGGGCTGTGTTTTCAAACCAAATTAGCTGTGCCCATTATAACAATTGATTGCTCATTACCTCCGAGTTTATTGATATATTACCCATGATTAATAGCGTGGATATGTTCATCACGCTCAGTAGTCAAGTGATTAATTTGAATGCCTTTGCTGGAAGTTGCCCCAGAGCATGGTGAGATAATTAGTAAATGAATAAAATTGAAATGAAGTCTTTGTTACCTTTTATTCAGTGATTAAAATGGAAAGTGAATTCTCCTAAAATGTCTGGTTTGATTTTGTTGAATCAGTAGTTTGAAGGATTTTTGTGTGTGGAATAACCTCATGTAAACACAGATAAAACACAGACCCTAATTTGAACTTCTAAAAGATTCTGTTATTCTTTGTGAAATAAATAGCAGTACCCAACAGGTAATTTTATTAATGTCAGTAAATTTTGAAAAAGCTGTCATCTGCAAATAGGCAGAGAAATCTGATGACCCCTGCGGAGATCCTCTGGCTAAGTTTACTTTGGTGAACCAAGGTTTTCCATGTTACAAATTCATTATTGTGTATAATATCCTTTTCCTGCACGTTTTGTAGTTTTAAATTGCAGGCAACCTCAATGTCTGGTTTGTTTTTGTTTAAACATTTAATCTGTGTGGAATTTCCCTAATTTGACGACATTAATCTTTAAATGACTAGTAGTACTAGGGACTTTCAGGCTCCCTGAACTTTGTTTATTCTTCTGACTTTGCACACTGGTATTGAAACAAAGTGTGATATTCTGGTATATGCATTCAATACCAAAAGCAGTTCAAATACTAAACGTCACAATGCTAGATTTAATCAGAGATAGTAAGAACTGCAGATGCTGGAGTCAGGCACAACAGTGTGGAGCTGGAGGAACACAGCAGGCCAGGCAGCATCAGAGGAGCAGGAAAATTGACGTTCTGGGTCTGGACCCTTCTTCAGAAATGGGGAGGGAGTGGGAGCTCTGAAATAAATAGAGAGGAGGGGTGGGGCTGGGGAAGGTAAGTGGAATGGTGATAGGTGAGTGCAGGTAGGGACTGGTGGGGATTGGTCAGTGGGATGGTTGGCACGGATAGGTGGGAGAGAAGATGGACAAGTATGGTCAGGGTCAAGGAGGTGGGGATGAGAGGGAGGGTTGGTCATGGGATGAGGCTGGGGATGGGCAGATTTAGAAACTGGTAAAGTCCACGTTTAGGCTCCCGAGGTGGAATATCAAGTGCTGCTCCAGTTTGCAGGTGGCGTCGTTGTGACACTGGAGGAGGCCCAGGATGGATGTGTCACCCAGGGATTGGGAGGGGGAGTTGAAATGGTATTTTTCTCACTAACCTCATCTTCCCCTGCTCCATTTCTTTCTTTCCCTTCTTTCCTGAAGGTCTCAAATTTTGCCTGGTGCGATGCATGGTGAGTGGAGGACTGGAGTAGAAACAGTAGCTCTCTAGTACCTTGGACAAATGGCTGATCTTCATTTTGTGCCCCTAGTCTGTGACAAACTGTGCAGTTGTGAAGAGCAGTAAGAGCTGAACACAAATATTTCACTAACCCATGTATGAGCAGGCCCCCTTTGCAGCAGGAATCATTCTGTCAGGTGATGAAGAGTGGAAATCTTGCTGACTTTTTATAAAATTCCCTGATGAATTGCGCAGTCCTCACCGTTTCTGGATTTTTAAGATCAGCTGACTTAGTGCACACTAGTTATCTTAGTACCCCCAAGTTTAATTTTTTTTTCACAACTGATGGTTACTTTCTTCAGCTTAATCTAGTGGAATAATTCTTTACTCATTTCTGTTTTTACAAAATCAAACTCGCTGTTTGTCTTTCGGCATCCATTTTAATTCTGTTCAACCAAAGTGTAGGAGTGCAAGTGTTGACTTAGTTATGGCCTAGATGCAATCAGATAAAACTCATGCTGCAAATTGTCTCAAACACAGACTGTGAGCCACTCATTGCATTGGTAGCTAAACTTGCTGATTTATACAAAGATAGGTAGGAAAGTATGTTGTGAATAAGACAGAAGGAGACTAGAAAGGGATATAGATGGATAGGTTAAGTGAGTTGGCAAATATGTGGCAAATGGAGTATAATGTGAGGAAAGTATGAAATTATTTATTTGAGCAGACCATTAAAAAAGAAAATTTCTAAATGAGAGGATGCAGAGAGATCGGAGTGTACTAGTGCATGAATCGCAGAAGATTGGTCTGCAGTTACAGCAAATAATCAGGAAAGCTTGTAGAACGTTATAGTTTATTGTGAGGGGAAATTAAATACTAAAATAGGGAGGTTATGCTTCAGTAATACAAAGTATTGGCAAGGCTGCTTCTGGAATACTGTACAGTGTTGGTCACCGTATATACGGATGTTAATGTGTTGGAAGCACTTTGGAGAACGTTTACTGAACTGATTCCTAGAATGAGAGATTTGTCTTTGTCTTTGGAGCAGACTTGATGGGCCAATTGGCCGAAGTTCTGCTCCTATGTTTTATGGTCTTATGAGGAAAAGACTAGTAGGCTTGTATCCTCTGGAGTTTGGAAAAGTCAGAAACCGCTTAATTGAAACATATATGGCCTTGAGGGGACTTGACCAGGTAGATGTCAAAAGAATGTTACCCCTTTAGGAGAATAAAGAACTGGGGGTCATTGTTTAAACATAAGGGAGTGTTTATTTAAGATGGAGGTAAGGAAACCTTTTTTTTTTTGAGGGTTGAGAGCCTTTGGAATTCCTTTCTTCCGAAAGCAGTGGATGCAAAATCTCTAATAATTCAAGGCACAGCTAGATTCCTGATTACCAAGAGGATGAAAGATTATTGGAGATATACAGGATAGAGTATCTAGAGTCAAGGTTAGAATAAGATTAACCATGATCATCATCAATAGTGAAGCAGTCTCAAATGTCCCTTGTTCATATGGTCATAACATTACAGTATCAGATAGTGAAATTGTACCCCAACCAGGTCATCTTTGGTTTGCTGATGATGAGATTAAGTTCTTTCCAGGGGATGGTTTGCCCTGTCTCCCATATAACTGTGTAGAAGTATGCTTCTGGGTTCTCTATATGAACCGGTAGTAGTGTGCGTGACGAGAGAGAGTGCATACAGAATGCTTCAATTCTGATCCTGGCGGGTTTTCCAGTAATATTTAGATGGTGTATCATCAAATAACTTCAAAACATATACAAACCAAAGGATGTGTGATGATAGTATAAAGATCATATTTCTGCAGGTGTAGCACTTTATTTTACAGTTAGGCCATACAAGTCTTCCTATTTGCCAGTTTAAAAACACTGAGCAACTTTACCTTCACCTGACAACTAGCAATTGGAGTTGGCAGCTGGAGAACAATATGAAAGCAAGTGACAGTTTTTACTACCTGTGACGTTACTTTCGAGGAACAATGTACCTGCACTCACCAGGTCTCTCTGTTTGACTACACTCCTCAGGATCCTACCATTAACTGTGTATGTCTTACCAAAATGCAATACCTCACATTTATCCAATTTAAACTCCGCCTGCCATTCCTTGGCCCACTGGCCCAGGTGATCAAGATCTGGTTGTAATCTTAGATAACTTTCTTCACTGTCTACTGTACCACCAATTTTGGTGTCATCTGTAAATTTGCTAACAATACCTCGTATATTGCCATCCAAACTGTTTATATAAATGATGAACAACAGTGGACCCAGCACTGATCCTTGTGGTATACCACTCTCCAGGCCTCCAGTCTGAACAACAACCCTCCACCACCACCACCACCCTCTGTCTTCTATCTTCAAGCCAATTTTGTACCCAGTTGGCTCCTTGGATCCCATGTAATCTAACCAGACTGACCAGTCTACCATGTGAAACCTTGTTGGAGGCCTTGCTAAAGTTCAAATAAACAATGTCTGCAACTTCTGTTTCTGATCCTGATTTACAGCATCCACAGTTCTTTCTGCTTTTACTGCTTTAAAAGTACATTGTTGGTTCTCTAGCACTTTGGTCTGGCCTGATGCCCTGAAAGGATGCTGTGTAAATTCAAACTTTTTCTTACTGTTGTTTTGTAGCGCAGTACCTCTGCAATATGTTAATCCATTGAAAGAATTATTGATGTGAAACTGTTTCAGTCTCCTTGGGATTTACTGATGCTATGCAATTTTAGAGACTCTGCGTTCATTGTGCACTTAATTACACGTGAAAATACGTACAAATACTGCAAAACCCAAGGAAGAGGACTTTTTTTTTCCCCAGTTAGCATATTTGTCTTGTGATTATAAGCAATGTTTGTTCCAAGCTTAAAGGAGTTTGGAGTTTATCCTTCAGAAAACACTTAACAATACTAATTATAAAATTATTATTGAAATAAATTGAGTGCATTTCTTAATTTTCCAATTTTGTTCAGTAGTTAACTCGTGCTGATCATTTTAAAAAAAACTTGCTTTTATTTTGTAAAATTTATATATTTTTAAAATAACTTTTCTTAGTGTTTTGGATAAGCAGGCTAATTTGCACATTTCTATGTGAGTTTTTCTTGAATTTAATGATCACTTGTAAAGGAATAAGGCACGCAAAGAAACTATATTGTAGAAGTTTTCGGATGTCACTAAATGCAGACGAGCTGCATTTTAAAGTTGTTGTTTTGTGTAGGGTTTTATAGCTTGCTCAAAAAGCTGCTAACCCAGTGTTTGCTTTTGGTAAGCTCACATGACACCACCTCAGCTGTAAGTTGCCATTTTGCTCAGTGGCCTTTTTGGCATTCAAAAAAAATCAACTGAAACATTCAAGATTTTGAATGGTAGTCCTGTAGTGTATGTCTTAATATAGGTGAACACAAAGAGGCCCCAGTGTTGCTTTAAATTTGTTTGCTGACATGCATCTTCTTGCTGGATGAGTTGTTAATGACCTGACAGCAGGGCACTAGAAAATGTGGCTTTTCTGGAAAAGTATCTCTAGCCTGGAGCAGCTTCGCCCAACTTAATGTATTCATTATAGAATGCTCTTTAGAGTTTCTGTTTGGCAACGAATCTTTTTCCAAAACTTTGATACAGTCATCTTTTTGGCAAGACAGCAGAGGCAAAGCCCAACCTATTGAATCATGGAAAGTGAGATGGAGGCCATTTGGCCTGTCATGTACAAAGTACTTGTCTACAAAAACAACTCAGCTAGACCCACTCCCCTGCCCTTTACCCTATAGCTGCAGTTTTTTTTATGTTAAGCTATTTCTGTAATTCCCCTTTTTAAACATCTTTGAATCTACCTCCATCACAATCACTGCATGCATTTCAAATACTAACTGTGTACTGCAATTTGAAAAGTTTTTTTTCCCTCTCATTTTAAAGTAATGTTTCTGACGGACTTAATGTTCACGTTGCATAGGGCTCCACCTATTCTCTTGATGTCACACACCACCTGAGAGTGGAGACAGTGAGTTCTACAAGCCTTCAAAGGGAGCAGATGTATTCTGTGGAGTTACTGGAAGTCCTAGTAATTATGCCTGACTAGTAATGTAGTTGTAGTTGTACTTGTACTTGTCGGGATCATGTAATAAACCATCTTGACAATGAGCAGTGCCTCTTCTGTAAAGACTCCACAGTAGTGTATCTTCAATCACTGATCATTAGCCAGCCTCTAGACAAAGGAGGATTAATGGCAATGAACTATTCAAAGTAACCCTTACTGTGAGCCGCATATTGGCAGAGATGGCACATGCCAGGAATAGCGATCAGTGTAATATCATACATTTTTTGACTTCTTCTTTTCCGATTTCCCTCAACTTGATGTATTATGGAAGTCAACCTTTTCTGAAAATGGGAACAGTTTCTCAACGCTTGTTTTGTCCGAGTGCCCCGTGATTTTGAATTTCTTTCTTGAACTGAGTATTGTTAAGAACATTGTATAACTTCAAGTTTAATTTTATGTTTTGTGTTTTAAAGGGAGAAGCATGACTTTATTTTCATTTTTTTGGTTGTTATTGTGGGCTTGGAGGTGGGAGTCTGGAGTCCTGTTTGTTTGCATGCATTTTTTAGTTAGATTTACCTTTAAAGAGATGGAGGTTAGAAGTTAGTGAATTAAAAAGTAAAGGTAGAAAAACTGTGTGCTATTGCCCCATGTCAGGGGTCCAGGAACACGGAGATCGAAATATCTAGGAATTAGTGTGTATGTGCATACCAGAAGAAGACTGAAAACTGAGTTTTGGGAGTTGCATGCTTTCTCCAAAGTATTAATAAATTTAGTTTGCAGTTTGGTTTTGGGGGTCTCGGAGCAAGTTACCCGCTGAAGAAATACAGCATCTAGTGAATGCACAGAGATTTGCTGGAAGGAAAACTGATTATGGCTATGCCAGAAATATCTGTATGGATACAGTGTGACTAGAGGCTTTGGGGTTTGTAAAGATATTGCTGCAATAAATGAAAGTCTAATTTTGAATCCTTTTTCTGGTATTTGTACTGAAATTTTTCCAACTACTTTGTTCTGTGTGATCTAGTTCATATTTTTTTTCTTATTCAATAAATGTTGTTGTTCAGAGTGCACTAGTAGACTTTGTAACTAACCTCCTTTGGTATTTTAAAAATAAACAAAGTTAGATTTATTAAGCCAGGTTTCACTCAGATCTGATTTAGTCCAGTATTAACATCAGCTCAGATCACAGCAGTATGTTCAAACCTGGGATGACACCTTCAGAAGGATTTGGAAATATTGGAGAGGGTACAAAAAAGGTTTCCTAGAATAGTTCCAGGAAGAAGAGATCAAGTATGT
This sequence comes from Rhincodon typus, assembly GCF_021869965.1. Taxonomy (NCBI): domain Eukaryota; kingdom Metazoa; phylum Chordata; class Chondrichthyes; order Orectolobiformes; family Rhincodontidae; genus Rhincodon; species Rhincodon typus. Next base: position 30,368,300 of record NC_063333.1, read on the forward strand.
CACTGTAGCTGGGGTTGTTCTTCCTGGGGAAGGCCAAGACAGAATTTGTTTGTTTGTTTTTTTGTTTGTCTATTCTACCAAACCTGACTGTGTCTAATTTCATAGAAACCTAGGAAATAGGAGTGGGAGTAGGCAATTCAGCTGTTTGAGCCCACTCCACCGTTTAATATGATCATGTCTGTTCTCATCCTGGGCTCGACTGTATTTTCCTACCTGCTCCCATAGCCCTTTATTCCTGCTTTTCATCAGAAATATATCTATTTCTTTCTTGAATCTGTTGATTTCTGCCTCCACTGCACTCAACAGTGAATTCCACAGATTCACAACCCTCAGCAGTAATTTCACCTTATCTTAGTTTTGAACCTACCTCCTTTCACTCGATTATCTAGCCCTCTTGTTAGAGATTGTGTTCCCCCATTGTGGGACATTTTGTTGAATATCTACCATAACGATCCCCTGTGGCATTTTATATCCCTCCATCAGATACCCTTAACCCCCCTCCCCCCCAACTCCAGTGACTGCAAGTCTGAGCTATTCAACCGCTCCTCGTATGACAGCACTTTCATCCCTGGAATCAACCTGGGGAACCTCCTCTGAACTGCCTCCACATCCTTCCTCAAGTAAGGAGACCAAAACTGGACACAATACTCCTGGTGTCATCTCACCAACCCCTTATACAATTGTAACAACACTTCATTTATTTTTATAATCCAGTTCTTTTTCAAGTAATGCCAGGATTTTATTTGCTTTTCTTACTATATGCATTATCTGCATACTCACTTTTGACGATTCGTGCACAAGCACACCTAGATCCCTCTGCGATGACACACTTTGAATCTGCTTTCCATTTAAATAATAATTTGCCCTTTTATTTTCCAAGTCCAAATGGACAACAAAATGCACTAATCTACATTAAGCTCCCTCTGCCAGATTCTGGCATGTTCTCCTAACCTATTAATATCCATCTGTAAACTCTTCTCCTCATCTCAGCCTGCCTTCCTACTTATTGTCTTATCATCTGCAAATTTTGCTAAATTGCACCCTGTACCTCCTTGCAGAATACAGTCCCCTTCATAGTTCACAATACTTCCCTTGGAAGTAGTCATAGTAAATGTTAGCTATATTTGACATCATATAATATGCTGAATCATATTCGAGTTAGTGCAGTCATTTTTTCAAAGCCTATCATGTGAAGTTTTGCAATGTTAACCTGCTATAAAAGCCTACTTTATGACCATGCAGAGGAATGCTGTCTGTACTTTTTAATCCAGCATGTCCTGCATAAACAGTGCAAGTGAAGGTTAAAATCACCTTTTTGGATGCTTCGTGCAGCATTTCAGAGTCATGCTTATCCAGTGGCTTCGTTAACATCAAGACCCTACATTTTGCCAATTTTAATTGAAAACTACTCCTTTCCATTACCACAAGGTCAACCTAGCTATGTTATGAAATGGAGTTCAGTTGCATCATGCTGAATCAGAAGATGTGCTTACCGTTTTAATTTTTTGCGGGGGGGAGTTTAAAGCTACTTTTCACAGTATTTAGCCTCCATACTCTTGTAAGCTTTCATTCTTTTGTGGGTGTGATTGTTGAGTACATTTTTTCTGGATTATGGAAAAATTTAGAGCAGAAGGGTCAGCAGCACTATCAGCTCCTCGCATTCACACTTGCTTCTCTGGCTACTGGCAGGATTTCTGCCACCATTAGGACTGTGGTCCAGGAAGTCCTGGCACCAGAAGCTGTCAACTCCAGAACTTGGCAGTGCCAGGGCGGAGTCCATGGCTGTTACCAGGACAAGACCCCCAACTCAGACTCCCAGAATTGAGGATCACACATGGAAAAGGTAAGTGTTGTTTGGGAGAGGGTCTTGTGGGGTGAAGATCATGGGGAGAGAGAAGCCATGAGGCCAGAAGGAAGATAGTACAAACCCCCCTTCCATAGACCCAGATTGAGGCACCAGTCCCTCTTCCAAACTCTTTGCCTTGTCTCGCCTAAAGCTGGAACCATTGCAGCCTAGATGGACCAGGTTCTTAAGTGGCCATTGATTGACCATGTTATGGTCTTGTTTGGCAGTGGGTGGGATGGTGGAGAATGGTTCTTCCTGCTCGTATCTTTTTAATTCAATGGTGGGATTCTTGTCTGCTACTACTGCCTGATTTAAGTTAACTTGCCACCATCGGGCCTGGAAGATTAAACCGTGAGAATCATCTCTTGAACCAATGTGAGCAGTCTAGCATGCACTACTTGAGACATGTTTTGCAGACCTTCAACAACAGGACCTACGGGACAAGCTTTGAGAGTGGTCCTCAAATTTCTACAGCCCTCAATTTTTATGCCATTGGTTTCTATCTGTTTATTATATGGGTCATCAGCTATATTTCTAACCCTTCATTAAGTGGCAGACCAATGCTCTTTTTAAAATCCAGGGCAGAGCTGTGTATTATCTTTCCCTCTGACCTTAACAATCAAATGGACAAAACCTTAGACTTTGCTGCACTGGCTGGTTTATCTTGAAATGATGACGGGAATGTTGCCATCAAGACCAGAACAGTAGGCAGCAATACTTGTAAGCTATGCCAATAATGTGCACCCAGTGACTGATCATAAGAAAATCTTGCAGGTTTGTGCATGATGCCCACTCAACTGCCTCATGCATTCTGGTTGAATTTTCTTCAATTTGGAAAAAAGGGAATGGAAGTATCTAATAGCAACTATAATACAGAGAGGTACTATAAGTTCTTTGGGCACAGATATGAACAAGTCATTGCTTTTGTTGAGCTGTAAATTGACTTCTCACTTTTTTGTGGCTGAAGACCATTTTGAACTGAGCCTAGCTGCTGTTGTTTCCTCAGCTGTTATCCCCCACCCCCTAATTCCAATTTCTTCCTCTTTTTTTTCTTTTCATTGAATATCTTCTTTCTATTGAGTGCACCATTTTGAGGCTGTGACATTTAGCCTTGCTAACACCTCTCCTAGCCATCACTACCTCAACAAGAGAAATCCAAGATGGCGGCAGAGTGAGATGCTCCAGCTGAGCTCCTGTGCTCCACCCGTCATCATTTCTTTTTTTTATAAAACTTGTTTTTTTGTCCAAACTCTCAACTTTTGCTTACTGGAGGCGAATGGTGGAGACCGAAGGGGGCTGAGGGAGTCCAGGTGAGGCCCAGGCCAGTGTGGGGATGGCGAGTCCTGGAGGCTAGTCCTAGGCCAGGCCAGCGAGGGGGCAGCGGTGAGTCCCTTGGGGACTCCAGGATTGATGCCCAACATTTCCTACACACTTGGCACAGCAGTCTGAAAGTTGGCATGGACTTGATTAAAAGACTAAAGTGTGAGTACTTTGTAAAAGAGCTTCTTTTTCCTTTATGCTTATGCTGAACTTTTATTTATGATTCTTTCAAGTTTGTAACAAATACTTAAGTATCCTGTACCTAAGATGGTGCCATGAGGCAACATTACAAACTTTTCACTGCACTCATTTGAGTGCAAGTGACAAAGGCTATTCATTCATTCGTTCGACCATTTATTTGTTCATCTGTCCGTTCATCCATGAATAAACTTGAGGGAGTTTTCTGTGGTGTGAGAGAGGGAGGAGGCAATGGCCTACTGGTATTAGAACTACAATATTAATCCTGAGACCCCAGTAATGACTTGGGGACCTGGGTTTGAATCCCACCATGGCAGATGGTAGAATTTGGATTCAATTAAAAATCTGGGATTTAAAGACTAATGATGATCATGAAACCAATGTCAATTATCAGGGGGGAAAACACCATCTGTTTTACTCATGTTCTTAGGGAAGGAAGCTGCCATTCTTACTGGTCTGGTGAACATGTGACTACAGACTCACAGCAATGTGGTATGCCTCAAAGAGCTAACCTCTAATCCTCCAAGCAATATATTGTCATACAGTCCTTGTCTCCACTGACATCTCAAAATAGACTCTTCCTTTCCTCACTCAATGTGCCATCAGTATTTCCTCATTGACTGATTAGTCATAATGGTTAAGGCTAAATAACTTGTCCCTATTAATGTCATGTCTTAACGAAATGCAGTTTATAACAAGTTCCTCTTCTTGTTAAGACCTGCTAATAGTCCATCTTCTATCGCTGTAATGATTGGTTCTTCAGCACGTACGACAATTGGGAAAATGGATATGTGTCCGTTCCTTGGCTCCCCTGGTGTTTAAAACACTTCCATAGTTGAATAATAAATGCAGCAAAGGGGGACATTACTTTCAGTGGTACCTCCCTGCTTTAAGTAGGTAATGGGAACTGTGCCAAAAATGTGTGCATTATGTGAGTGAACTGCTGACTTTGCAATGGAACTGAGAAAATAGCAAGAATTTTAACACTTGGCTATGTTTGAAGTTACACAATACTCCTGTTGGAAATGTTTGAGGCCGGCCACGCTCCCCATCTTCCGCATATTTGGTTCTCACTCTGAAAATTTCGACCTGAAAATGGTTACCCAATTAATTTCCAGTAATTAACCCAGTTGAATCTGTTTAAGATTCTACACTGGACTAGAGTTGTAGGTTCTATAATTACTATACAAACAAAGTTGCTGGAAAAGCTCAGCAGATCTGGCAGCATCTGTGGAGGAGAAAACAGAGTTAACGATTCGGGTCCGGTGACCCTTCCTCAGTTCTTGTTTTTGTTCCTGATTTACAGCATCTGCAGTTCTTTTGGGTTTTTTTTTCTATAGTTACTACTGTTGTCAAGAAAACTAATTGCTATTTTTGGTATCATGGTATTGAACATTCGTAGTCACAATAAAAATGAGTGGTTTGATGTATTTCTCCACAAGTCACTTGGGTTATACAGTAGAGTTGTAATCTTTAGTTATTTACTGAAGCTAATCAGGAAGTTTTTGGTCTGTTTTTCTGGAGTAATGATACATTTTCTTAGTGTTACTGGGTTCCTTTTTCACTTCCACTTTGTACTTCTTTGCTATGCTAACTAGAATCATCTGAATCAAAGTGTGGAGTCCATAATCAACTTGAGGGATCTAAATTGCTCAAAGAAGTACATCAGTACAGTGGCAATAGAGATTTTTAGTTGCATGAGTATATTTGGTTTTGCAACGAATGTGGTTATCTTGTAGTCAGTGTGAATGCTGGTGGTGGTGGCGCAATGTAGTTGACTCTCGCTGCCCTCTGAAATGGCCTAGCAAGCCACTCGGTTGTACCAATCGCTACAAAATCTCAAAGAAATGAAACTGATCGGATCACCTGACATCGACCTAAGCACCGGAAAAGACAACGGCAGAAACAGCCCCGTCAGCCATGCAAAGTCCTCCTCACTAACATCTGGGGCCTAGTGCCAAAATTGGGAGAGCTGACTCCGACTAGTCAAGCCTAACATGGTCATACTCACAGAATCATACCTTACAGACAATGTCCCAGACGCCACAATCACCATCCCTAGATATGTCCTGTCCCACTGGCAGGACAGACCCAGCAGAGGGGGTGGCACAGTGGTATACAGTTGGGAGGGTGTTGCTCGAGGAGTCCTCAACATTGACTCCGGACCCCATGAAGTCTCATGGCTTCAGGTTAAACATGGGCAAGGAAACCTCCTGTTGATTACCACATTCCGTCCTCCCTCAGCTGATGAATCAGTACTCCTCAATGTTGAACAACACTTAGAGGAAGTACTGAGGATGGCAAGGGCACAAAATGTGCTCTGGGTGGGGGATACCAATGTCCACCACCAAGAGTGGCTCGGCAGCAGTACTACTGATCGAGCTGGATGGGTCCTAAAGGACATAGCTGCTAGACTGGGTCTGCGACAGGTAGTGAGAACCAACAAGAGGGAAAACCATACTTGACCTCATCCTTCCAAATCTGCCAGCTGCAGTTGCAACTGTCCATGACAGTATCGGTAAGTGTGACCATCGCACAGTCCTTGTGGAGACGAAGTTCCGCCCTCACACTGAGAACCGCCTCCATCGTGTTGTGTGGCACTATCACCGTGCTAAACAGGACAGACTTTGCACAGATATAGCAACTTAAGACTGGGCATCCATGAGGTACTATGGACCATCAACAGCAGCAGAATTGTACTCCAACACAATCTGTAACCTCATGGCCTGGCATATCCCCCACTCAACCATTTACCATCAAGCCAAGGGATCAACCCTGGTTCAATGGAGAGTGCAGGAGGGGATGCCATGAGTAGCACCAGGCATACCTGAAGATGAGGTATCAACCTGGTGAAGCCACCAATCTTCAGCCAGAAGTGTCGAGTGCATGATCCATCTTGGCCTCCTCCAGTGGTCCCCAGTGTTATAGATACCAGTCTTCAGCCAATTCAATTCACTCGATGATATCAAGAAACATTTGGAGACACTGGATACTGCAAAGGCTATGGGTCCTGACAACATTCTGGCAATAGTCCTGAAGACTTGTGCTCCAGAACTTGCCGCTCCCCTAGCCAAACTGTTCCAGTACAGTTACAACACTGGTATCTACCCAACAATGTGGAAAATTGCTCAAGTATGCACTGTACACAAAAAGCAGGACAATTCCAACCCGGCCAATTACTGCCCCATCAGTCAACTCTCGATCATCAGTAAAGTGATGGAAGATGTCGTCAACAGTACTGTCAAGCAGCACCTACTCAGCAACGCCCAGTTTGGGTTCCGCCAGGGCCACTCAGCTCCTGGTCTCATTACAGCCTTGGTTCAAACATGGACAGGAGAGCTGAATTTGTGAGTTGAGAATGACAGCCCTTGATATCAAGGCTGCATTCGACCGAGCTATGGTATTAAGGAGCCCTAGCAAAACTGGAATCAATGGTTATCAGGGGGCAAACTCTCTGGTTGGAATCATACCTGGACACGTAGGAAGATGGTTGTGGTTGTTGGCGGTCAGTCATCTCTGCTCCAGGCCATCTCTGCAGGAGTTCTTCAGGCTGATGTCCTAGGCCCAACTATCTTCAACTGCTTCATCAATGACTTTCCCTCCATCATAAGGTGAGAAGTGGGGATGTTTGCCGATGATTACATAATGTTCACCACTTGTGACGACTCAGATACTGAAGCAATCCATGTTCACGTCCAATAAGATCTGTACAATATCCAGGCTTGGGCTGACAACTGGCAAATGACATTTGTGCCATACAAATGCCAGGCTATGACCATACCAATAAGAGATAATCTAATCACCGTCCTTTGACATGACAGTGCAGGCTTGGAGGGCCGAAGGGCCTGTTCCTGTACTGTAATTTTCTTTGTTCTATTCAATGGTGTTACTATCATCGAATCCTCCACTATCAACATCCTGGGGGTTACCATTGACCAGAAACTCAACTGGACTCACCACATTAACACAGTGGCTACAAGAGCAGGCCAGAAGCTAGGAATGGTGGTGAGTTACTCACCACCTAACCTACCAAAGCCTGCCCATCATCTACAAGAGACAAGTCAGGAGTGTGATGGAATACTCCCCACTTGCCTGGATGAGTGCAGCCCCAACAACACTCGAAGCTTGACACCATCCAGGACAAAGCAGCCCACTTGTTTGGCACTGCATCCACTCCCTTCACCACCGACGCTCAGTAGCAGCAGTACGTACTATCTACAAGATGCACTGCAGAAATTCAAAAGATCCTCAGACAGCACCTTCCAAACCCACGACCACTTCCATCTATAAGGACAAGGGCAGCAGATATATAGGAACACCACTGCCTCCAAGTTCCCCTCCAAGTCACTCACCATCCTGACTTGGAAATATATCGCAGTTCCTTCACTGTTGCTGGGTCAAAATCCTGGAATTCCCTCCCTAATAGCATTGTGGGTCAACCCACAGCAGGAGAACCATGCCTCTAGGAATTCCTGTGTGTGTCTATTTGGCTTGGGCTACTATGGTTACGTTGTCCCAGTTAAACTGATGGCCTTCATTGTCCGAGTGTACTGATATTAGGGAAGGTTCATCGTGATGGTTTGCTGCTAGCTGATGTTCGTATATTCTGATGGCTAGTTTCCTTCCTGTCTGTCCGATGTAATGTTTGTGGCAGTTGTTGCATAGTATTTTGTAAACCATGTTGGTTCTGCATGTTGGGGAATGGGGTCTTTAATCCTTGTGAGTGTTTGTTGTAGAGTGGCTGTGGGCTTGTGTGCCACCATGATGCCTTGTGGTCTTAGGAGTTCCGATATGTTCTTGATGTAGGGCAGTGTGGCCAGTCTGTTGTCTGTTTAATAGGCACCTGCAGATGAAGTTATGGGGATATCCGTTTATAGCAAAGATTTTTGTATAGGTGCTCTTCCTCTTTCCTGCGTAGTTCTGGTGTGTTGCAGTGAGTGGTGGCCCATTTAAATAGTGTCCTAATACAGCTTTGTTTATGGACATTGGACTGGTTGCCTTGGAAGTTGAGGTTTTGATCAGTTGTGAGTTGCTTTCCTGTACACAGAGGTTTGGAACTCCCCTTTTGGTTATACTCTGACTTCCAGAAACGGAAGCTGATTGTTGTTTTCTTCTTCTGTTGTGAATTTAATTCCGGCGAATACGTTGTTGATGAGGTGGTGGGTCTCTTCTCGTTTGGTGTGTTTAATGATGACAAATGTGTCATCCACATACTGGATCCACAGTTTAGGCTGAATGAGGGGGAGGGTAGTGTGTTTTAGTCTTTGCATGACTGCATCTGAGATGGGTGAACCCATGGTTGTGCCATTGAACTGTTTGTATACTTGACCATTAAAGACTAAGTGTGTGGGGAGGCACGAATCTAGTAGTTTGAGTATGTTGTCATTGCTGATGGAGCTGCAGTTCTACATTCCTGCTTCTTCTAATGTGGCCAGTGTTTCTTTGGCCAGTGGGATGTCAATTGATGTGAGTAATGTTGTGATGTCAAAGGATACCATAATCTTTTCGCTGATTTTTATGTTCTTGAGGATATTGAGGAATTCTTGGGTTGAGCGGATGGAATGGGGTGATCAGTTGACTAGGTGTTTCAGTCTCTGTAGGTGTTTGTGTGAAGGTGTGTTAGCTAGCGTGGTGATGAAACAACATTTGAAAGAAAACGAGCCAGCTTGGCGAGCAACCTCATCCACAACCCAAGCTACAAATCCTTAAACTAGGTAAATGGTTCAGTCAGAGAGCCAGCACAGGGACGGAGGAGGACTGAACGGTCTCCATTTTAGAGATAGTAGGTCTCCATTTTATGCTGTTAAGAATCTCTCTCTTTTTTGTGAGAGAGGATGGATATATGAAACTTCCAAGTAAGCAAAGGTCAACCACATTTGAAGATCTGATGGAATACCACTTGTACCAGAGATCTTGTTGATTTTCATCTATTTGATTTTTCATGCAGCTCTTTCATCAATAGTGCTTCATTCGTGTACCAGAGGGCATTGGAGGATAGCCTGGGAGGTATAAGCTGACACTTCAAACAACTCAGCCACAGTTAATCCAAAATGTTATTTCCAGCATTGACAGAAGACATTGTCACCTTTTTAAGAGAAACTCCATTTTACATACAAAGGAGATTTTCAACTTGATCTGTAATTGGCCTTGCTGGCATCGAAAGAGCTTTGTTTGCCATGATTATCTCTAGAGCTTTCCCTTCTCATTGTATGTTCTTTTATCTCGTGGATTTCTTAACTTACCAAAAGTGAAAGTAAACATGCAAATATCTACTGAGATTGTATAATGGATGACCAGGTCTAGAATTTGTTGTTTATTTATCAAAAATATAACTAACCATTTTTGGTTAAACTGTTAAGTAGCACAACTGTAACATCAAGTGTGGCATCAAGTAACTGACAAATTAAAGTCAGTAGAAATCTGGGAAAGCTCCCCACTGATTGGAGCCACACTCGGATCAAAGGAAGATGGTGGTGGTTGTTGGAGATCAATCACCTCAGTCCCAGGACATTGCTGTGGGAGTTCCTTGAGGTAGTTTCTTGGCCAAGCCAACTTCAACTGCTTTGTCAATGACCTTTTCCTCCATCATAAGGTCAGAACAGGGGTTGTTTTCTGATTGCACAAAGATCAGTGCAGTTTAGTGCTCCTCAGATACTGAAACAGTCAGTGTCCATATACAGCAAGACCTGGACAACATTCAGGCTTAGGCTGATGAGAAGCAAGTAACATTCGCGCTACACAAATGCCAAAGAATAATCCACTCTAACTCCAACAATTCCTTGCTATCAACATCCTGGAGGTTCCCATTTATTAGAAACTGAACTGGATCCATCACATAAATAATTGGTTATCTGAGCTGTTCAAATGCTAGGAATGCTGCAGCAAATAACTCCCCTCCTGACTCCCCAATATCTCTTCACCATCTAAATGGCATAAGTCAGGAGCGTGTTCATCTAACTTAAACTTGCCTGGATGAGTGAAGCTCCAGCAACAATTCAATACTCCAGCTGAACATCATGCAGGATGAAGCAGCCTGCTTGATTTGGCACACTGTCCCCCACTTTAAAAGTTCACTTCTCAATCCGCACTACCAATACACAATCACTTTATCACCGAAAAAAGTGAATCTGGATTTCCACGAGGAGGGCTGGGAATGCCTGCTGCTGCCTTTTCGTGCATTTAGTACAACCTGTGCTCCCTGAAGGAGGCTTGCTGGCTGTCCAAATGGTGAGCTAAATTCCCATCGCCTGGATCAAATGTTTCTCTCCAAAAGTCGCAGGAAAGACAAGAGTTTGCCACAAGTGGCCTGGGACCACAATGTGATAGTTCCCCTCCAAACCCCACAGCATCCTGATGTGGAACGAGCTCGCTTCCGTCACCGCTGCCAGGTCAGAATCCTGGAACTCCCTTTCTTCAGAATTTCGCTGTGGATGGGTGTCCCTACATCCCACGGACTGCAGGGGTTTGAGAGCATCTCACCATCACCTCCTTGGGCAATGATGGATGGCGAATAAATGCAGGTCTAGCTAGTGACTTTCCTATCCCACAAAAAAAAAATCAATTAACCTTTTCAAAACTGGTTCAGTAGAAAATGTTTGAAAGTAAAGGAGATTTAGAGGTGTTCAAAATGATGAGGAATCTAGATCGTGGTTGGAAAGAATTTATTCCTATTGGAGATAAGATTGAGAAACGGAGGGCACCAGTTTAAAGTGACTGGTCACAAGACCAGAGGTAGTGTGAATTTATGTAGACAGCAGTTAAGATCTAGAAATCATTGGCTGAGTGTGTGGTGAAGTGGATTCAATTGTGCATTTTAAATGGCAGTTGGGTCACTTTCTGATTTGAAAAAAATCTATTTGCAAGATGATGGGTAAGAGCAAGTGAGTGGGAATAGCTGAGTCCCTCTCACACATAGTACAGATGTGATGAGCTATATGGCCTCCTGTGTTGTAGCCATTCTATTTTTCCACAATAAAAACTTTGAAATAGCTGTTTGAGGGGATGTAATCTCTGTTAGATTCTGCTGTGAATAAAAATGAATACAGGAGTTTAGAAGCATGAAACAAAATAAACCAACTAAAATATTACCTGATGTATGACAGGTTGTGTAAACTCATTAAATTATGTGCCATAGGTCTTGTGATTATGGATTTATTTTTAATTCATGTAAAAGCCTGAACATCCAGATTTCAATTATTTCTATCATTCTGACAGGGAATCTACTTTTCAATATTATAATCCTAATTGCATTCTTTTTAAAAACAGCCATTTTATAAGCTTATATGGCACAGGTAAGGTTAAATATGTTCCCATTCTCTCGTGTCCTGATGTGATATCTTAACAAACAAACATCTTTAGTTTAAGCTAATGGCCATTATGTAGGAAACGGCTAGATTACCTTTTATCGTGCAGCATATTCAGACTTAGCACATGGACACGCGTCAGTTGTGGCTAGGCTTACATGACACAATGGGCTACAAAGTGAATATGAACAGAATCGCAAGCAACAGTATATTTCTACCCAGCGAGATGAATGCATTCTACGCTCGCTTTCAAAAGAAGGTCAGTGAACAATGTCACCTACCCCAACAGTCTCTGATGCACCCATACCCATGGTCACCGCTGCAACATTAGATCTTTCTTATTGAGAGTGAACCCACAGAAAGCGACCTGGCCTGGATGGAGATCCTGGCCGTACACTCGGATCATGTCCAGCCCTACTAGCAGGAATACTCGCAGACATCTGTAACCTCTCCTTGCTACAATCTGAAGTCCCCACCTGCTTCAAGAAGACCACCACCATCCCAGTGCCAACAAAAATCATGCAGCATACCTCAGTGACTACCACTTGGTGGTAACGGCCCATCATTTATGAAGAGCTTGGAGAGGTTAGTCATGGCTCACATCAACTCCAGCCTACCAAATTGCCCTGATCCTTTGTAGTTCACCTACCAGCGCAACAGGACCACAGCAGATGCTATTTCCCTGGCCCTACATTTGCTCTGGAACATCTGGATAATAAGGAAACCTAAGTCAGGCTCCTACTTATTGACGTAGCGCTGCCTTCAACATCATAATTGCAAACAAACGCCTCTCTAAATTTCAAGACCTAGGTTTCTGTTCCCCCGCCGCCTCTGGAACTGGATTGTCTACTTCCTGACCCATAGACTGCAATCAGTAAGAATATGTGACAACACCATCACCACCATCATAATCCTCAACACCCAGTGCACCATGAGGCTGCGAACTCAGTCCCATACTGTACTTCTTTATACACTCATGACTGTGTGGCCAAGTTTCACCCCAACTCCATTCATAAACTTGCTGAGGATGCCACCGTTGAAGGTTGGATCTCGAACAATGACGCGACAGTATAGGAAAGAGATTGAGTGCTTAGGGACATGGTGTAAAGACAACAATCTCTCCATCAACATCAGCAAAGGAAAGGAGCTGGTCATTGACTTAAGGAAGTGGAATGGAGGACACACTGCTGTCGGCTGCTGTGGTGGAGATGGTAGAGAGTGTCAAGCTCCTGGGAGTGATGATCATCAACAATCTGTTCTGGTCCGCCCATGTTGACCCAACACTCAAGAAAGCACAACAACATCTGTACTTCCTCAGGAGGCTAAGGAAATTCAGCATGTCCACAAAGACAACAATTTGGGGCAGCATGGTGGCTCAGTGGTTAGCACTGCTGCATCACAGTGCCAGGGTCCCAGGTTCAGTTCTGCCTTGGGCAACTGTCTGTGTGGAGTTTGCATATTCGCCCCGTGTCTGTGTGGGATTCCTACAGGTGCTCCCGGTTTCCTCCCACAGTCCAAAGATGTGCAAGTTAGGTGGATTGGCCATGCTAAATCACCCATCGTGTCCAGCGAGGTCTAGGTTAGCCGTGGGAAATACAGAGTTACAGGGATAGTGTAGGGGGTGAGTCTAGGTGTGATGCTTTTTCAGAGAGTTGGTGAGGACTTATTGGGCTGAATTGCCTGTTTCCACACTGTAGGGATTCTATGAAATCTTTATAGATGCCATAGAAAGCGGCCTATCTGGATGCATCACAGTGTGGTAAGGCTACTGCTGTTCTTAAGACTGCAAGAAACTACGGAAAGTTGTGAACACAGCCTAGCCCATCACACAAACCAGCCTTCTATCCATTGATGCCATCTATACTTTCCACTGCCTCAGGAAAACAGCCAACATGATCAAAGACTTCTCCCACCCTGCTTATACTCTCTTCCACCCTCTTCCATCAGGCAGAAGATATAAAAGTTTTTAAAAATACGTATGAACAGGTTCAGGAACAGCTTCCCTGCTGTTTGAGACTTTTGAATGGACCTCTCAAACGTTAATGTTGACTGCTCTCTCTCGCTCTCGCGTGTGCTCTCCGTATCTATCTCTCCTGTGCACTCTGCACTCTGTATCGCTTTCTCGCTCTTGCTCCCTCCCCGCAGCTGCAACACACTATTCTGCACTCTGTTCTGCTACCCTGATGTACCTTTGTATGGTATGATCTGCCTGTATAGCATGCAAAACAACACTATTTTTCACTGTAACTAAGTACATGTGACTACAATAAATCAGACTCCAACTCAGTGTTACTCCTTTTCTTGAAGTCATAGCATAGGAATGGGGGCTGGCAGTTTTAGAGACCAGCCTTAACATTTGTATCCATACCTGCTGACTCCACTGAGAAATTCCTTAACTGCAGATAAGTGTCTTGGTTGGGAAGCCTGAGCCTGCTTGCTATTTCTCCACTGGCTGAACAGTCCAGTTTTAGTGGAGTGGAAGAATGTGCAGAAGGAAAATTATGATATACAATACTTTTGAAGTAACTTATTCACATTGTTTGATGGAGCACACTCTTCAGTTACCTCCAACTAGAAGACCACTCCCTCTCCTTTCGGAGCCGCTCATATCCCCAGATTGATCACCATCTGCCATTTTTTTTTTAAAAAACATACTACTCTATCTAGGTTCTTCTTGCTCCTAAGCGCACAATTTGTGGAATCTGATAAAGAAGTCCTACTAAAGAATTATCACAAAACCTCTCCTGATATAATTCCACATCTGGGGTTTCAAGTTGTAAAACACATTCACCTGTTTGATACAAAATATGGTAAGCTTGATATTTCCCTTTACAATAAATTTTATTCCTTTCATTTGCTAAAATCTCTTAAGTTCCTGGTGTGCTGCAAAGGAAAGATCCCGCTTGATGTAGAACGGCAGATTGTGATTGCAATTCTAATTTGAAGGGAGTGTGTTTGTCGTGACAGCTGCAGTGCGTAATCTCCTGTGTGGAGCAATTAGGTGTATGAAAATAATTACAAAGACAAATTAACATTTTTGTTAGATATCAGATTCCTTTGTTTCAAAAATCTGTGCAATATTTTGTATTGAGCTATCTATTTTCCAAGCTGCTTCACTGGAGCTTCATCTTACACTTGGGACTATTTGCATTACACTGAATATTTGAAATGCCAAAAGGCAAGACACATAGTGAATGAAATTCAGCCCAACATTTGAGCATACCTGCATTGAGTTTTTTATTTTTCTGGTTTACCTGATCCATAGATTGTGTGCTTCTTGTTGATATTCCTGGATTTGTTAGCCATTAGTGACAAAGCACCCTCATTTGTCCTATGTCCAAAATTAGAACTCTAGTCTCTAAACTATGCAGCAATTGTTATTTGTCAAAATGTTCTTCCAGTGTTTAATTGGTACATGTGCAAAAAATGCATGAGATTCTTTTGAAAGCAGAATTTTGTGACTGTGGTTAAAAAGAAATGCAGGCTAAAAGGAAAGTGTGAAGAAGGAAAGTGTGAAGAAAACAAAGTATGATACCAGAATGCAAGTAGACAAATATTTGGCCCATCAAGCCTGTTCTGCCATTCAATATCATTGTGTCTAATCTTGACTTGTACCTCACTGAACTATAACAAAGAAGATATTGGGTCAGATGATCAAAAGCTTCCCCTATGAGGATGGTTTTAAATGACCACCTATGTATCTTAATTGTACCAACTGTTGGAGGGATGCTGCTTTTTCTAGTAAGAGATGTTGGGGAGGGGTATTGTTCACTTCCAATGCATGGAGGTTAGGTGGCGGCAGTGGCAGCAAGGGGTTGCTGACCCATTGGAGTGGGAATTGTTAACCAGCAATCGTGCAGTTGAATTGATAACTTTCCAGCTTTAAGTAATCACAATCAGCATGTTTGCAATGTTACGGATGTAGTCCCCACATGTGTAAATGGTCTTTTTTTTTCTTTTAAAAAAATGTATGCATTGGACTTGGGCATCACTGGCTGGGCCAACATTCTTCATCTGCCTTCTTGAAATGCTGCAGTCCACATGTTGTAGGTTGACCCACAGTGCCCTTAGGGAGGGAATTCCAAGATTTTAACCCAGTGTCGGTGAAAGAACAGCGATTATATTTCCAAGTCAGGATGGTGAGTGGATTGGAGAGGAACTTGCAAATGAAGCTGTCCCCATGTGTCTCCTGCCCTTGTCCTTCTAAAAAGAAGTGGTCATGGGTTTGGAAGCTGGTATATAACGATCTTTGGTGAATTTCTGCGGTGCATCTTGTAAATATTAGAAGTAGTGCGTACTGAGCGATAGTGGTGGAGGGAGTGGATGCTTGTGGACGTGGAGCCAGTCAAGTGGGCTGCTTTGTCCCAGATTACGTCAAGCTTGTTGTTGCAGCTGCATTTATAAAATCATAGAATCCCTACAGAGCAGAAGAAGGCCATTTGGTCCATCGTGTCTGCACTGACCCTCAAAGTGTCCCACCGAGACCCACCCTCCCCCATAACCCTGCATTCCCCATGGCTAATCCACCTATCCTGGACATTATGGGCAATTTAGCATGGCCAGTCCACCTAACCTGTGCATTTTTGGACTGTTGCAGGAAACTGGAGCACCTGTCATTTTAAGTTCAAGGGGAAAAAGAAATACGAAATATAAGATTTCAAAATGTGGTGCCTGCCAATCAGGTTGGTAGAATAGGCAGTGGAGAGCATAACGAAGGAAAAAACCGAGGGGTAAAGATGAGTTACCGAGAATAGCTCATGCTGAAGTCAGTTTTTGCATGTCATGGGCCTATATTTAGGTCCTGTTTTGTGTTGTCAGCTTTTTAAAAAAATTATTGGTCAGCACTTGTTTTATTTTTGAGGTTGCCACGTATGACTGTGTGTAGAAAGGAGAATGTGATTCAAGTCTTTGCCTGTTAGCATGAGAGACTGAAAGAAAAGCTGGTGGAAGTAATCCAAGCTGCAAAGTTGTAAAAACAACAATGCAGCAAATACAGAGGAAGTGAAGGCACAAGCACCACAAAACAAAATGGAGAGTGTACAGCAGGGTTGGATATAATTCAGGGAATGTTGATTTGGCACAAGGCAAAACATTGAAAATTTCACATACTGTACTTTTCTAAAGTTTTCGAAAATCAAAATTTGGAAACACTTTTTTTTAAATTTAATTCTAAGATTTGCTTGTGTGAATGTTTTTCATACTAACTACTGTATCAGTTAGCTGAAAATTAAAACTCAGTGCCCAGAGAAACCTCCAGTAGTTTGGGGAGGGGTGTTGGCAATGGAAGAGGGAAATTATATAAACATCAGAATAGTTGTGTTAACATGAAAGCCTGGGTAATGAATTAGTACTGCGTATTGCTGTGAAATGTTGTCTAGCTCCCTCTGGCGGCTGGAAATAGTATAGCTTAAATGTACCTGAGTGTCTTCTTTCTAAGGCTCTGCTGCCAGGCCGGGGGAAGAACATTCTTGTAGAACGTAGAAACATTGTAGAATTTACTGATTTGCAGGCAAAGTTCGTAATGCGGGTCCCTCCTTGAAGTGAAATAATGTCATAATTTTATATTAGACCAGAGTTTTCCCCTGGCAGTGAAAAAATGACCGATGCCCTTTTACCTTTTTATCACAATCACTTACAGACCTTTTTTTTTAACCGGTTTTTCAGCGGCAAACAACACGTCTGTCTGTCTGTCTGTCTGTCTGTTTCAGTGCGGCTTCGTCTACAATAGATTTGTGGCAACAGGGATAGCAAGAGTGATGCTGTTAATCAGATTGAGACATTACAAATTTGAGAAGACTGAAAACTTTTGCTTTTGATTTCCATTCCAAACCTTTGCTTGGCAACACACTTGAGTTAATCTGTCCACCACGTTGTTGTCACTTTTTAGGTAGAGAATGTGCTTCCAACCTCTATCATCCTCACCAACTACCTACTCCCATGACTTCACCCCAGTATCAGCACATCTTTAACTGAAACCCTCATTCATGCCTTTTGATTCCTCTAGACTTGATAATGCTTAGACATTTCTGGCTGGTCTCCCACATTCAACCTTCTGTAAACTTGAGGTCATCCAAATCTCTGCCAATGGCTTAACTTGCAGCAAATCCTGTTCTCCTGTCACCTGTCTTTGTTGACTTGCATTGATGCCTGACCATGCAACGTCTTTGTTGTAAAACTCTCAGTCATGTTTGATCCTTTCGTGGCCTTGCCTTCCCTGTCTCTGTAATTGTCAGCAGCCTGGTAATCCTATTAGATATCCGTACTCCTAATTCTGGCCTGTTGTACATTTGGTGTTTAAGCCTTAAATTCTGGAATACTCTTCCTCTTGCTGTTTGTGCTCCTTTTATAAGAATGTTCTTTAAAAGCTGTTTAACATCTGATTAATATCTCCTTATGTGACTGAGTATCATACTTTGGTTGATAATGCTCCTTGGGGCATTTTATAACAACAAAGGCACCATTTGAATACAGTAAATGCAAGGAAGCTGGGAAGTATAAATTACATTTAAATCCTGCCTCCGAAACAAAATGAAATTTGGGGAATACAAGTAGGATTATGAGAGAGAATGGTAAGACAAAAATACTGCAACATTAATTATTTTGAGGAAGTAAGACTTCATACTTTTTTTAACATTATTCTGCCAAGACCTAGAGATTCTTTAGCATAGTTATTATTCATCATGCTTTTTAGAAACTCACTCACTCCTGAATGTGTTAGCCCGAATTTTTTTCATCTATCCAATGTGGAACTAATGGATAAATACTCAAGTTCACACTTGTCCTGGTCTAAAATAATACACTAAGTAGAAGGAACAAGGGTGTCCGCAGCAATTTCTAGATTTCTTCATTTAACTGAACAGGTGATTCTGCTGGCCTCCCCTTTTCTCATTGCATAATCCCAGCTAGTTCAATTGTCTGTTAACATACTTTAATATGAACATAAAGCAGGTACAAAAATTCTGAAGGGTCACTGAACTTGAAATGTTAGTGTTGATTTTTCTCCACGGATGCTAACGGACCTGCTGAGTTTCTCCAGCAACTTCTAGGTTTCTTTTCTTTTTGTTACCATAAGATATAGGAGCACAATTAGGCCATATGGTTCAGAGTCTGTTCTGCTATTTCATCATGGCTGATCTGTTTCTCAACCCCATTTTCCTCCCTTCTCCCCATAACCTTTGATCCCCTTATTAATCGAGAACCTATTTATCTCGGTCTTAGGTACAGAAAGTGTCTTGGCCTTCACAGCCTTCTGAGGTCACAAAAATGACATTTCAATTCTGTTACAACAAGGCAATGCTAATTTTGTTTTATTGTTAACAGTGACTTTCAATATAAATTCCATATAATGTAGCAAATAATTTATTTTTGCTTGAGTACTAATGGTTCTTGAGCATGCAGTAGAGTAATCATTTGCGATATAAAGGATTAGATTCCAGTTGGTACATAATGCTTTTTAAAGTAATTTCACGTTTGTATTGCATTACCTGTATGAATAGAAGTGATCTAATACTGTTACATATATAAGTTTGCTTGTTTGAATCTCGATGTAGTTGAAATTAACTTCTCTGTAGTTATATGGCACAATGGCAAAAGACCTGTTGCTGAAATGAGTTTTTTTTTATACTTGCAGGCCTTTCTTTCCAATACAATACACCAGTTGGCATCTTGAAGGAAATATTATTGACTTGCTTTATAAATATGGATTGGATATTATGGGATAATTTTAACGGAAGCCTTGATGATCCCACTAAAGGATATGTGCTTGGTAAGTCTTCACAAGTCTTTACCTATGTTAAATTTAGCGTGTTCCATGCAAGATTTTACACCAAGCTAACACTGGGTTCTTCAATATTGCTAATATTAAAGTGAGACATTGCTGATTTTTAAAATGATAAGTAGTCCATTACTAAACATTTTAATACTGATGTATGCAAATTCTCATGAGCAATTTTATTTCCATCAATATTCCATTAGTTATTATTTGAATTGTTTTACTTTGTGCTTTTATAAGCTTTGGGAGAATTGCTTATTGTTGGGTGCAATGGATTTATTAATTGTTAATGTTATCTTTTGCAACATAAAATCCAATGTTAACCTTGTTGGAGGATTTCAGTGTTTTAAATGTAAAGCAAATACAGTTTTCATATGGATTTAAAATGTTGTATTATGTGGTGTAACGTGAATCATTTCATTTACTTTGCCTGAAAAACAGTACTAACTTGTATTTTGTGTGTGATTGTATTTCCTGTCCTTAAATGTGATTGGAATATTAAATTTAACTAATCAAATCCTACTCCAGAGCATTGGTATTTCCATCAATGGGAAACAGTGTAGAATTTTATCTGAAATAGAAAACCTAGCATACTATGCCAAGGGAGATAGTTCACAGCCATGAGTGGTACACTGAAAGTACAGACAAATGCAAAGTATTTGAACAGAAAGTTGGTTTTGTGGTGCTGACCTTTCATTTAAAATTCAGCACTTCAAAAAATCTTGGAAATTTTTAATAGTGATTGTGAACTTGTGTATTTTTGGGCTTCCCTAGCATTTTGATTACTGTAGCCAGAAATACATCATCATTTAAAATTTTTATGGGTACCTTTTTATGTGGGTCCTCAGTACAGAAATAATTTGTTGATTTAATTAGTTTAATGAAATATAATGAAATTATGCTAGGGTTGAGCTAAGTTTATACTTAGTCATTGATTAGGTCATCCAGAGGTGAAGTGTGATAACAATACCCAAAACATGGTAAATGCTAATTGTTTAGTCACCAAAACCAATTATTTCCTACGGTATTTAAATCACGTTTTGCATTATTGAGGAGTCCTATGAAGAGATACCTTTTATTGTTGCAAGCTGATTTGTATTCCAACATTTTTTAATCTGTCTAATAGACTGGTTTATTATGCAAATGGAAATAATTTTCCTCTTTTTATAGAAATAAAAGCAGTATCCAGGAGATGTTGTGAATTATGCCAAATTCCTTACTAGCTATTGTACACTATTAATACAGGATGCTTTGCTGAAGTGGAATTTTTTTCAATGTACGGAACAGTGTATGTAACGTAAAAATCCTGTATTATTTAACACAAGATATCATAACTTCTCTGCATCATCAACTCCCAATGTAAAAAAACAAATGTCTACGTTGCTGCATTGCTGTATGCTTGCTCCACTATTGACAATGTTCCACCACTGTACCTCTTTACAAATGAGCTAGAGACCTCTACATGCAATGTAAGTGTACTGCATTGTCAGTCATACAGAACATTTATAACAGACCATTCAAAAAAGTAGAATGCTTATTGAAGGAATGAATGTTTCAAAATAAATGATAAAGGCAAGAAGTGACTTGTGGGAGCATAGGTGAGATGTACAGGTTCCTAACTGTATTCCATCCAACCATGTGATTACTTAGGAATAATGGGAGCTTGTCAGAAAGATCTGTCAATCATAGGTGATTTTTAAAAAAATCTACAGTATGCATAGACTGGAAAAATCAGATACAAACATCAGAAATAGGCCATTAGGCTGCTCAAGCTTGTTCACGGAGTTTTTTGTGAACATTTAGAACTCCCTTCCTCAAAAGTGGGTAGGAGAGTCGTTGAATAATTTTAAGACTGAGGCATAGATACTTGATAAACCAAGGGGTTACCAAGTTATTGGGGATAGGTGGGAATGTGGAGCATACAACCAGCCTCCACCTTATTGAATGGTGGAGCAGGATTCAGGGGCTGAGTAGCCTACTGCTCCTAATTTGTATGTTTGTAAAAATCTATGCGGTTCCGCAACTGGGACTCTCAGCCTCGTTAGGACATACAAAAGATGACTCGATGCATGTAAGAAATGACAACCTTTGACAGTTAAGGGAAAAGGAAGATCATAAGGCCTAAGAGCTGATGTAGACCATTCAGCCCACTGCGCCTACACCACCATTCAATGAGATCATGGCTGATTGATAATCCTCAACTCTACTTTTCTGCCTTTTCCATATAACCTTTGATTCCCTTTTAATAACCCAGCCTCAACAGCCCTCTGCAGTAAAGAGTTTCACAAATTCAATACCATTGGAGAAGAAATTCCTTCTCACTTATTTGCTTTAAATATGTGACCCCTCAGTCAGATTATCCCGTCTGGTTCTATATTCTCCCACAAGGAGAAGCAACCTTGTCAGAGGTCAGAGGCAAGTCAAACATTTGCAGAATTACGAAAGCAAAATACTAGAGATGCTGAGAATCTGAAATAGAAAGATAAAATGCTAGAAATGGTCAGCAAATCTGTCAGCATCTGTAGAGAGAGAAACAAATAACTAATGACCTCTTTAAGTTTCAGGCAATTTTCATTGGCATAGGATAAGGGTACGGCTAGCCAACCCCCACACACCACTCCACGCATGTCAACTCTCTTGTTTTGGTGGAAGGTTCAAGTGACACTTGCAATTTTTAATGGAGTCATGCAGGGCCTGCAACAGTGGGGTGCATTAGGGCTCAATAAGCAGGATTGAGTTGGGACAAAGGCCATCCTGCTCAGGCTGGAGGGACAAATGGCCCAGGCCAGGTGCAGCAGCTCCAGGGTCCAAAGTTTCTGACCTTGGCATTGGGGTCAGGTCGTTTCTCAAAGCTTCTCAAGAGTCCCAAATAATGGCCATGCAGATGACGAACCATTATTGAGTCATCAAACAAAACAATAAATCATCCGACATTGACATATATTGGCTGTCTTATTTTCTTGTAAATCTGTCAATCAATCTGTTAATATTAGAAGCTTTAGAACACTTCAGATCCTTCAAGCATGTGTAAATAGACACACAAACAGTGAAAAAACTCAAATGGGTTAGAGATGTCAATCAAATAAAGCTTTCACACCCACCTGTAGCTGGTTAGATATTACTTATTGAGGTCTAAATGCATTAGCCATTCTTGAAACTCCTTCAAACATTCATGATGAGGCCATCTATTTGGATTGCTCCTGTTAACACAGCTGCCATTTTGTTTCCTTTATAGGATACCTCCAATTTCAGCAAGTAATGTCTGGCAGACAGTGGTTGTAGTGGTGCAGAACATGATCTTAATCAGGAGATGTATCATGGGTATTGCCGTATGTTTGGCTGACTTCAACCTGCGTATGGTTTCAGTGATCCTAATGAGCAATAACTGAGGATCTGTTCCTAGATTGTGTTAGGGATGGTTTTCTACAGTAGAATTTTGAGAAACTGACTAGGTCTCATATTATTTACAAAACAAGGCAAATCTTTCTGTAAAGAACCTTCTCAAGAATGAGTGACTGCAAAATGATAGAATTTTATATGACTACAACTGAAAGTTTGATCTGGACTAAGGAATTTATTAAATTGAGGCACAAATTGGCTGAGGTGGAGTTTGGACAATTCAAAGGGCATAATTGTACATCAGTAATGTATAGTCGTTAAAGATCAAATGCAAAGTTTACACCAAGTATCCATTACTTCATGGTACAAAAATCCCAAAAAGATCAGTTGACCATTGCTAACAACATCAGTTAAAGATCTATAGAATGGTACAATTGGAATTGGGAGGATTTCAGGACATGGCAAAGGAGAACCAAGAAACTGATAAGAGATTAGAACATTAACGTAAGATAGCAAAAATCATGAAAAATGGGTGGTAAAAGCTTATACAGGTACATAAAAGTAGAGGTTTGGCTCAAATGTGGATGCGTTACAGGCAGAGTCGGGGGAATTCATAAAGGGGAATGGAGAAATGGCAGAGAAGCTAAATCATTGCTTTGCTTTGTGTCTGTCTTCACGGAGGAAGATAGCAGAAATCTCCCAGAATGAATGATCCAAGAAACTAGGGAAAGTGAGAAATTGAAGGAAAATAATAGTAATAAGAAGGTTGTATTGAAGAAATTAATGAGACTGTAGTAAATAAATTGCTGAGACCACATATTCTACACCCTGGTGAGTTGAAAGAGCTGGCAATGGTGAAAGTGGATTTGTTGATGATCCTCTTACTGAATACTATATATTCTGGAATCGTTCCTGTAAATTGGAAGGTTGCAAGTGTCATCCCCCTATTTTAAGAAGGGAGGGAGAGGAATGAGGAATGATAGAACTGTCAGCCTTCGATCAAGAGTAAGGAAAATTCTAGAAGCTATTATAAAAGAATGTAGTAAATATACACTTGGATGATGATGATCTGATTGGGAGTGCAACAAAGATTCATCAGACTTGTTCCTGATATGACAGGACTATATTATAAAGAGAGATTGGGAAAACTGAGCATATATTGTCCACAGTATCAAAGAATGAGAGGTAATCTCCTTTAAACCTGCAGAATACTTGAAGGGTCAAGGTTGTTACAATGTTTCCCTGGATAGGGAATGTACAACATGGAACTCATTGAGGAGGAATCCATTTATGAATAAAATTAGAGAATTTCTTTTTACTGAGAGGGTTGTGAATCGTTGGAATTCTCTGGCCATTCTCTGAAGAAGGGTCTAGGCCCGAAACGTCAGCCTTCCTGCTCCTCTGATGCTGCTGGGCCTGCTGTGTTCATCCAGCTCTACACCTTGTTATCTCAGATTCTCCAGCATCTACAGTTCCTACTATGTATGGATGATTGACAGTTTTTACGAGATTGAAGAGTACATCTCATCTTACAATGTATATCTTGAAAGGATGTTTGCTTCATGTGTCAGTTTCAGGATTATTTCAAAGACTTATCAGCTTGGTTACTGGTTCAGTATACAATGGAAATGGAGAGAATGGGTATGGAGGATACGTGGAAGTTGTGAAGGACCATTTGAGGGACAAAGCAAATGAGGGAATTTGGAGAGCTGTGCAATAGCCTTGGAAAGTATGAGGAGGAATTAGAGGTTAAAGGGGAGGGGGTAATGG
This sequence comes from Rhincodon typus, assembly GCF_021869965.1. Taxonomy (NCBI): domain Eukaryota; kingdom Metazoa; phylum Chordata; class Chondrichthyes; order Orectolobiformes; family Rhincodontidae; genus Rhincodon; species Rhincodon typus. The sequence continues at coordinate 30,392,847 of NC_063333.1, forward strand.
GGGCCCATGGAGGTCATTTGAGGTTAGTAGTGGGCGGTGAGGGTTTGAGGCCTGTCATCTCCTCCTTTTATATGATTGGAGTGATGTCCCAGTAAATAGAACTGGCCATTTTTGTTATTACCCACCTCTGTTCCCATCTTGGACCTATCTCCATTTCGCTTCTGCCGCCTAAAAGCAGGATTGACTATAATTCAATTTGTTTTGGCTCTACACCTGAAGGAAAGTTATACCTACTGTTGTCCTTAGATGTCTGCTGTCATATAAGGAGAAAAGACAGCAGGTTTTCCAGTTTTTTTTTTTTTATTACTACTAAGTGATTTGTGCAAGAAGATAACTATTTGGATATGAACAAGTTCAGACTTGAAGTTTCAATGTAGAATGACCTGTTTATTTTTATCATATACTCTTACACATAAAGACTTGCATAAGTATAAGGTGCTTCATATGAACTACCCTGGTTGGGACATGATTTTTAGAGAATCTCAGTGGATTAATGTCCCTTTCAGCAGTCATTGGGGCCATTGTGACACAGACAAAATCTACTACAAACAGAAAATCAAAATTATAGTTCCTAAACTGTTTCTCAAGCAATTTCATCCCATGAAAGTGAAATTTTTCTATGAGGAAGATGGCCCTAATAAAGAATTTTACCCAATGATACTTGCTATTTTCCACAAATGGCCATGTAAGATCATTTTCCCCAAAACAATGTCAGTGCTGATTGCAGATTTTCAAAGCAAGATACTAATGTGAGACAACTTTCTCATTAAAAGGAAGTTAGAGAGAAGTAATAGATGGAAATAACATATTTTTGTTTTTTGCCTTATTGGTACATAGACACTTTTATACTGATATGCTATGTGCTATTTTGTAAAACCTCATGTGAAGAAATTACGTAACACATTAGTATAAATGGATATGGACATTTTACTAGTTCCTTACTGCCATTGAGACAACGTGGGTGAAAAAAAACAAGTCACATTGTATGTGGTAGTCCTACTTTGAATTGACACTTACTTAAAATGTAGCTTCCTGCTGGAAGAACAAGATCCATGGATCATCCTAATATTGAAATTGACTTCCTTAATCTGATCTGATCTTGACCTTGAAACTTACCTTTGTACTCTTTGAACAAAGTTGGTAGATGTGCATAGTTCAGAGACAGCTTGGTCAAATGCCCTAATCTGAGCATGTAGTGTCTGGTTTTGAAAGTCTTATTAGCATTCACTTCACTGCTGCATTTAATGCTTGAGCAATTCACAAAACATCGTATTGGTAGTAAAAAGATTTATACAGAAAATCTGAACTTCCGGAATAAACTTGACATTTTTGGTTTTTGTTTCATGTGTGCTGCAAAATGAACAAGATCAATTTCTATTCAGTCATGATTGCAAAATCTTTTAGATAAGATTGCATCTTAATCAAAGCTAGAATATTTCACAGAAAAAGTAACCTTTGATCAATTTCAACCATTTAACTTTAGGAAAGTTTTATAGTACAGATAGAAGCCATGAACACCAGCTGGCTACAAAAAGACACAACCAATACTCACTCGTCTCAATCCACATGGACAAGGAGAACCACGACTTCGACTGGAACAGCACCAAGAACCTGGGACAGGCTAGGCAGAGACAAGCACGAGAATGCCTGGAAGCATGGCACTCCACTAAGCATGCTATTAATAAACACATTGAACTCGACCCCGCATACATTCCACTACGGAGGATAACTGGAAGTGAGGCAATCCATCGCAACGGACCCCAGAGTTTAAAAACCAGGCGGGAAAACACGCCGACGCTTTATCAGAGGCTGCACTGAGGATGTTACCAAGCACGGTAACGAAACATCTGGGGAACAACAAACCAGCTCGGCGAGCCAACCAAGCTCAACACCCACAACCTGAGCTACAGATCTACTCCAAAACCTTAAATATAATTAGTCCTGACTATATTTATCCCCTTTATGGGATGTGGAGATTGTGGGTGTTATATTACTTACAGTACTTTGTGTTCTAACATGGAGATAAAACGGATTTTAGTTTCCAGTTCTATGAATGTCTGACTTATTTTCAAAAGGTAAGAAAATAATTTTAAACAATGAGTTCACAACAAAATGTCATGATTTTAGCTAAATGACTAGAAGCCACCTAGGGAGATAAATGCCAAAGTGTTTATGGACCTGAGTTTTACAACCCAGAGAGAGGAAGTTGGTGGGTGAAATAACTGCACAGAGGCCGGTATCCCATCACCAAATCACCCCTTATTTACATGTGCACTGTGCATAGGCTGTGACTAGCCAGTCCCTAGACTGAGGAGTCCTTCTGAATCTCCTGTTTATATCGGTCAGCCAGGGCTTCCTGATTTGGGGTTGTTAACCTGGGCCAATGAGATCCACCTGGCCCTTGTGCCAATCACTGCTGCGGCACAGGGTGAAGCAGATTTGTGCAGAGAGAAGTTGCCTATAATAGCAGAGGTAGGTATTTCCAAGCAGTTGGGGCTGGGCAGAAGTCCAGGGAAATAGTGTGAGAAGAGAATTCCAGAAGCATGAAGGCTGTGGAAGTATCAGTGAAAGATATCTACAAGGCTGTTGACGACTTGAGTTTAGAACTGTCACGTTTCAGTAATCAGTTAGCTGGTTAGCGGTGTATATTAAGAGTCTCAGGAGACAGATTAATTGATGAGACAGCATCAGTTGAATGTATTGAATTTGCTGAAACTGATTTATAGCCATGCCTGCAGACCAATAATCTTTAGTGTGGAGATAAGAATGAAAAAGAATCCTAGGATGATGTGGGTGTTGCTGGCTGCACCCATTTAATGTCCCTCCCCAATTGCACAGAGGGAAGTTCAAAGACAAACACACCGCTGTGGGCTCAGGTGTTGCATTTAGGTCAGACCAGGTAAAGATGGCAGATTTCCATCCCTAAAGGACACTTCACTGATGCATGAGATAGTAAGGACTGCCGATACTGGAGTCACAGATAACCCAATGTGGAGCTGGAGGAGCATAGCAGGCCAGGCAGCATCAGAGGAGCAGGAAAGTTGACATTTTGGATCGGGACCCTTCTTCAGATTAAAAACTGATGCTAGGGTGCCTTTAAGGATATTACTATATAAAGAGAACGAATCTTTCTGATATCTTATAATGAAATTGGTCCAATAATGCTTGACTAGTGTAAAATAATTTTGTTTTTCTTTTGTGTAATAAACTTACTTTTTTGTTAAAAGTGCATTTACAGCTTTTTGTAAATATTGATTTGATTTATTGCTCTTGTACCAAAGTACAATGAAAAGCTTTGTTTACGAGCAGTACAGGCAGATCATAGTATGCAAGGATGTGCAGATCAAAAAGACGTTGACAGAGGCATACAGGTTACATTGCACAGGGTGTGCGATAGGCCAGATCAGCATTACTTGAGACTAGAAAGTCCATTCGTCAGTCTAATAATGACCGGGAAGAAGCTGTTCCTGAACCTGCTGGTGCATGTGCTTAGGCTTCTGTATTTTCTGCTTGATGGAAGAGGTTGTAGGAGATCATTACTGGGGTGCGATGGGTCTTTGTCGGCAGCCTTTCTGCGACAGCGAGCCGTGTAAATGGACTCCATGGACAGAAGATTGGCTTCCGTGATGGTTTGGGCTGTGCACACACTGTAGTTTCTTACAGTCCTGGGCAGAGCAGTTGCCAAACCAGGCCATTATGCACCCAGACAGTATGCTTTCAATGGTGCATCTGTAGAAGTTGGTGAGGGTCCTTATGGACATGCCAAATTTCCTGCACTGCCTGAGGAAGAAGAGGCGTTTTTGTGCCTTCTTGACCGTTGCATCTATGTGGGAAGTCCAGGACAGGTTGTGGTTCATCCTTCCTTCCTATAGCGGAAAGACCAGAATTGCACAGTGTGTTCAGTGACTGACTTCCGTGCTAACGGAAAATTATAAAACTTGGTCTACTGAGCCTGGTTCCATTTGGGATCTGATTTGTCTGGTATTAATGTTAGCTGGGATCATAACACTATCTCTAATTGCCCTTGAAGGCTTGTGGTGTGCTGCCACCTTAAACTGCTGCAGGTAGGTCGCCACAGTACTGTCAGAAAGGGAGTTCAAGTATTCTGACTTTGTGACAGCGAAACAATATATTTCACATCTGACTGTGTGTCTTAGAGATGGTGGTGTTTCCATATATCTATGTTATTCTTGCCCTTCCAGGTAGTAGAGGTCACAGGTTTGGAAAGTCATAGAGCTGTACAGCCTGGAAACAAACCCTTCAGTTCAACTCGTCCTTGCTGACCAGATGTCTTAAATAAATCTAGTCGCATTTGCCAGCCTATGGCCAATACTGTCTCCAGGGTTGAGAGTGATAAGGACTGCAGATGCTGGAAGGCAGAGTCTGTAGGTGTGAGGCTGGAAAAGCACAGGACAGACTGCATCCAAGTAGCAGGTAAATCAACGTTTTAGGGAGAGAACCTTCGTCCTGATGAAGGGATTTGGCCCGAATTGTCGACTTATCTGCTTTTTGGATGCTGTCTGACCTGCTGTCCTTTCCAGCCTCTCATCTATAGACTCTGGCTTCCAGCATCTGCAGCCCTTATTGTCTCCAAGTCATTGAAAACCAACACTGTGAAGTCTCTTCTAAGGATGCCCATCTTGAAGTTTGTTCTTCCTGTCCTGACGAAGGGTTTCTGCCTGAAATGTTGACTTAGCTGCTCCTCTGAAGCTGTCTGACCTGCTGTGCTCCTCCCTCTAAATCCTCCCTATTCATATACCCATCCAGATCCCTTTTTTAAATGTTTTGATTGCACCAGCCTCCATCACTTCCTCTGGCAGCTCATTCCATACACGCACCACCCTCTGAGTGAAAAAGTTGCCCCTTAGGTCCCTTTTAAATCTTTCCCCTCTCAACCTAAACCTATGCCGTGTAGTTTTGGACCCCCCCCCACCCTGAGGAGAAGACCTTGCCTATTCACCCTATCTGTGCCCTTCGTGATTTTATAAACCTCTATATAAGGTTACCCCCTCAGCCTCTGTTCCAGGGAAAACAGCCCCAGCCTATTCAGCCTCTCCCTACGGCTCAAACCTGCCAACCCTGGCAACATCCTTGTAAATCTTTTTTGAACCCTTTCAAGTTTCATGACACCTTTCCTATAGCAGGGAGGCCAGAATTGCACACAGTATTCCAATAGTGGCCGAACCAATATCCTGTACAGCTGCAACATGACCTCTCAGCTCTTGTGCTTAATGCGCTGACCAATAAAGGCAAGCATACCAAATGCTGCCTTCACTATCCTGTCTACCTGGGACTACACTTTCAAGGAGCTTTGAACCTGCACTGCTATAGGTGCTGCTTAAGTATCCTTAGTGGGTTGTTGTAGCACATCTTGTAGATAATACACACTGCCACAACCCCGCTTCAGTGAGCGGAGGGATTGAATGCTGAAGATGTTAGCGAAGCATCCTTGTCCTGGATGCTGTCAAACCTCGAGTATTGTGCACCCATCCAGGCAAGTGGGGAATATTCTGTCATATTCCTGACTTGTACCTTGTAGATGGTGGACGGGCTTTGAACGACACTGAAGGAATGGTGACATATTTCCAAAGATTGGACAGTAGCTTGGAGGGGAGGTTGCATGTGGTGGTGTTCCCGTGTATCTGCTGTCATCCTTCTACATGATGATGGTTGTGTGTTGGAAGGTACTTTTTAAGGAGCCTTGGAAATTTTTTGCAGTGCATCTTGTAGACCCTCTACTGAGCATTGGTGGTGCAGGGAGTGAATGTTTACAGATATGGTGCCACTTAAACAGCCTGCTTTGTTCTGGATGGTATCAAGCCATGTGAGTATTGTTGGAACTGCACCCATCCACACAAGTGGGGAGTGCCTTGTAGATGGGTTGACAGACTTTGGGTGTCAGGAGGAGTTATTCACTGCAGTATTTCTAGCGTCTGACCTGCACTCATAGCCACAGTATTCACATGGCTAGTCCAGTTCAATTTCTTGTCAGTGGTAAGCCCTCAGGATGTCGCTAGTGGAGGATTTGGTAGTGATAGCATTATTGAATTTCAAGGGATGTTGGTTAGATTCTTTCCTGTTAGAGATGATCATTGCTTGCCATTGTGTGGCACAAGTGATAATTGCCATTTTTCAGCCCAAGCTTGGATACTGTGCAACGCTTGCTGTGTTTAAACATGGACTGCAGCAGTGTATGAGAGGTCGTGAATGTTGCTGAATGTTGTGCAGTAATCAGCAAACGCCTCACTTCTGACGTTTTTATGATGGAAAAAGATCACTGATGAAGTAGCTGAAAATGATGAGCTGAGGACACTACCCTGAGGAACTCCTACAGTGATGTCCTGGAGTTGAGATGACTGATGTGCTTGTTGCAGGTCAGTCTCCCTATGGGCCTGCTTTGACTGTAACCAGGGGAGAGTTCCCCCTGATTTCCATTGATTCTAGTTTTGTTAGGATTTCTTCATGTACTCTGGTCAATTTTGTAAAGGGCTGTCACTCTCACCTCGCCTCTGGAATTCAGCTCTTTTGTCCATGTTTGAACCAAGGCTGTAATGAGGTCAGGAGCTGAGTGGCCCTGGTGGAACCCAAACTGGGCGTCACTGAGCAGGTTATTGCTGTGCAGGTACTGCTTGATAGCACTGTTGATGACACCTTCCATCACCTTACTGATGATCGACAGTAGTCTGATAGGGCGGTAATTGGCCGGGTTGGATTTGTCCTGCTTTTTGTTTACAGGACGTAATTGGGCAATTTTCCAGATTTTGGGGTTGATGCCAGTGTTGTAATTGTACTAGAACAGCTTGGCTAGCAGAGCAGCAGGTTCTGGAGTATAAGTCTTCAGTACTGTTGCCAAAATGTTGTTAGGACCCATAGCCTTTGCGGTATCCAGTGTTTCCAACCTTGATATTGTGTGGAGTGAATTGAATTGCTGAAGACTGGTAACTGTGATGCTGGTGACTTCTGGAGGAGGCTGAGACGGATCATCCACTTTGTAATTCTGGCTGAAGGTTGTTGTGAATACTTCAGCCTTAACTTTTGTACTGATGTGTTGGGCTCCCCCATTTTTGAGGATGGGATGTTTGTGGAGCTCCATTGAGTTGATTGTCCACCACCTTTTTATAACCCAATGTAACAGAACTGTGGAGCTTAGATCTGGTCTGTTGGTTGTGAAATCACTCTGTTCGGTCTATCACTTGATGCTTATGCTGTTTGGCATGCAAGTAGTCCTGTTTGGCACCTCATTTTAAATTATGCCCTCCTGCACACTGTATTGAACCAGATTTGATCCCTTGGGCATGATGTTACTTGTGGAGAGGGGGATATGTCGGGTCATGAAGTTGATGGTTCTGCTGCTGTTGATGGCCCACAAAAGCCTAATGGATGTTCTGTCTTGAGTTGCTACATCTGTTTGAAGTTTGTTCCATTTGGCATGGTCATTGTTCCACACAGCATGATAGAGGGTATTCTTAATGTGAAGGCAATACTTTATTTCTCCAAGGACTGCGCAGAGGTCACTCTTACTGATGCTGTCGTTGACTGATGCATTTGTGGCAGACAAATTGGTAAGGATGAAGTCAAGTATGTTACCCCCTTTGTTGTTCCGTCACCACCTCACAGATCCAGTCTAGCAACAGTGTCCTTTAGGACTCGAGCAGTTTGGTCAGTCATGGTGCTACTGAGCCACTCCTGGAGGTGGACATGAAATCCACCACCTAAAGTATATTCAGTGCATTTGTCAGATTCGGTGCTTACACCAAGTGGAGTTCAACATGGATAAATGATTCATCAGCTGATGGCAGGTGGTACGTTGTAATTGGCAGGAAATTACTTTTGCCACAGTTTGGACCCCATGAAGTCTCATGGGATCAGATCAAAGTCAATGCTGAGGAGTCCCAGGGAAGCTTCCTCCCCACTGTACATCACTGTCCCGCCCCCTCTTGGTCTGTTCGGCTAGTGGGACAGGAAAACTCGGGGATGGTGGTGTCTGGGACATTGCCTTCAGGGTTCTTTTCTGTGAACAAACCTATATTGGTCTATTGCTCAACTATTTTGGCACTAACCTCCAGACATTGGAAAGGAGAAATTTGACAGCTTTGGCAGGAAGGTTGACAGGGTTGCGTTTTCTGTTGTTTCCTGTGGCAGCTTGTCCAGTTCACTTTTTTTTTGAGACTTGCGAGCAATTGTTACAATAGAGGCCATTTCGAAGGGCAGTTAAGAGTAAACCAGATTGTTGTGTGTCTGGAGTCACCTATAAGCCAGACCAGGTCAAGTTGGCAGATTTCCTTTTCTAAAGAACGTTAGCGAAACAGTTTTTTTTTTCCGACAATCTATACTGGTTTCATGGTCGTCATTAGACTTTTACTTTGTCAGTAGTGGTGCTATTGAGTCACTGTTGATGTTGGATTGAAGTTGCCTATTTAGAGTACTCTGTGCCCTCATTGCATGATCCAAATGGTGTTTAACATGTTAGAGAACTGACTTGTCTGTGGAGGAGCGATGGTAGGTTGTAATCAGTTGCTGCTATCATGGAGTCCAGAGTCGATGACAGAGCAACTCCCTCACTGCTGTAAAGCATTGTGCTGCCACCTCTGGTAAGTCTGTTGCTGGGATAAGGCCATCAGGGATGGTGATTGTAGTGAGCAGTTTTCTTCAACTGCGCTTATAGAAGAGTGTTGCAGAATTTTGATGCGTTCCCAAATTGTGATGATGCCCACCTTGAAGAAGTTGTCCTCCTCCCTCTGGAAAGACCTCAGTGTATCTCTCTACCACTGCATCCCTCTGGTATTTGAGCTCCCACCCGCCTCCCTATTCCTGAAGAAGGGTCCCGACCCGAAACGTCAACTTTCCTGCTCATCTGATGCTGCCTGGTGTGCTGTGTTCATCCAGCTCCACACTGTATTATCTCTGACTCTAGCATCTGCAGTTCTTACTGTCTCTTGTGCTGTTGTGTGACTGGTTTCCCTTATTCTTCTCCATGGTTGTGGTTGTTGGTTTGGAAGCTGTTGCAGTGCCTCTTGGGTAGCACACACTGCAAATGCCCTATCTCACTCCTCTCACATTGGACAGAGCACTTTAAGGATCTCCTCAACTCTAAATCTGTCCTCAATCTGGCTGCCCTTGATATATCCCACAGCATTCTACCCATCATCACCTCAGCACAACCTTAGCCTGCCATAAGGTTGAAAAGGCCATCTGACAGCTAAGAACCAACCAGTCCATTGGTGCAGATGGAATCCTCAACTGAAATACTATAATAAAGCTGGGAAATACACTTGGCATGAATGAGTTTATGTCCCTCATCTGGAAGGCGGATTTCAGTGGATCTCCAAAATGTCGTAATGGTGGCCAAATTCAAGAACGATACGACCGTTTTTTGTGGTGACTGCAGAGAGGCTTCCTGTTACAGAAAGGTCATTGCAAAAATTCTTCTCTAATCACCTTCTCCCAGTAGCTGAATAGCTTATCACAAAGCAGATTCTAACCATCAGGAGTGTTCAAGTTGCAGCGGATAGTAATCCTGGACATGTTGGATTCCGGGATGAAACTAGGTTTGATAGGTCATATATGTTTTGCAGTTGTTCAATATGGTGCTTCATCACTGAACCGTATTCACTTGAGGCTGCAGATGATCTTTAACAATGAAAGCTTGCTTTCTTTTGTGTTTATAAACTTTTATTAAATTTAGAAGCATCAAAATATAGTTTTATCAAAATCAAGACATTATCCATTACAGGGACTCAATGCCAGAGAAACATCACTTTTATTTCACCTTCACTTAACTGACATGTTGCAGTTGTTTTTTCTCTTGAACACCTTTCCTTACCATTCATTTCTCAGTCCAATGTCATAAAACTTTCACAGTTCTGATGGTCTTAAATTTTTTCCGTTTTTATAGCTGAAAGATTTCTGTACAAATTCACCTGGTTTGGAAACTTCACAGAATAGAAACTACTTTTGCTGAAATTTCTAGTTCCCCAGAATTGAAGTGGAAAAAAGCAGCTTTTCTGCTCAGAGAAACCAAACTACCTACTGAACTGAACACTGGATTCTTCTGAACTAATTTTGAAACTTTTGTTCTGAAATCAAAACTAAACCAATTGCCTTAATTTATTCTACCTACCAGCAGAATAAATATTTTATCTGTTTACACCACAGGAATCTGCTAGGCAGTGAGGTCAAAGTTCATAGAAATTATGTATTTAGGCCATTTGTCCAAATGACTTCCTGCCCTTTTTAACAAAATCCTTGTAGAACCGACTAAAATCTCTATGCCTCCACTTAAAATCCAACTTCCAAAAATAATAACACTAAATGTACATATTACACACCTTTTCATCGTGAGGCACAGTTTAAAAATTACTCTCTCAGTGCAAGTCCTAGAACAGTGCAGACAGTAGCAGCAATTTTTTTATATATGGCCCTCTTTGACCTCACAAAGGTTCTCAAAATTGTCAACTTGGAAGAATTATAGAAACAACTCATCACCATTTTCTGCCTGTTAAACAACAATATTGTGGAGGGGCCAATGTTGGACTGGTGTGGATAAAGTCAGAAGTCACATGACACCAGGTTATAGTCCAACAGGTTTATTTGAAAGCTTGTGATTTCAAATTGACCTGTTGTTGTGTGGCTTCTGACCTGGCACAACAATGTGCAAGCTCTGTTCTGCACCAACTTGATCCACCACAAATCCAATTGATGTACAAACTGGGATCAAGCAAAGCTTTGTCATCCCTCCAAAACTCTTCTCCATCTTCAGCACTGACACACAAGCCCATATCCATGCAGCTCCTACTGAAGTGAGCTTCTCTACAGGTTGAGTGCGAAAACTGGTCAAACTACAACACCTCCATTCCAGATCCAAGACCACCCCAGTCTCTGTCACTTAGCTGCAGTACGCACAAAATGCTCGCACGTGTGCATATTCATAGGCATGTTTACAGAGGTATATGAGAGACTGGATCTTAAGCTAAATATCAGGAAGAAAAGGTCTTTTACCGCTCCTACTGTGTAACACTGCCCCCAACTATTGAGATTCTTGGCAAATGAGTGGACAAATTGGATCAATTCTCAAACATTTTAGGAGTTTCAACTTTCATACATCTAGGCACCTCCTTGCAGTGACGGCAGACATCTATGATGAAATTAAACATTGCTTCCAGTGCACCAAAACCACTTCCAACCAGATGAGAAAAGGAGTGTTTAATGACAAAGACCTCAAGCTGAGCACTAAACTTAGAGTCACGGAAGCATAGAGTCATTTAGCACGGAAACAGACCCTTCGGTCCAGCCAGTCCATGCCGAACATAATCCTAAACTAAACTAGTTCCACCTGTCTGCTCCTGGTGCATATCCTTCCAAACCTTTCCGATTCATGTACTTGTCCACATGTCTCTTAAATGTTGTGATTGTGCCCATGTCCACCACTTCCTCAGGAAGTTCATTCTGCATACAAAACACCCTCTTTGTAAAATTAAAAAATTGCCCCTCCTGTCTTTTTTTTTTGATATCTGTCTTCTCTCACTTTAAAAATGTGTTCTCTAGTCTTGAGAGCTAGTAAGAACTGCAGATGCTGGTGTCAGAGATAACAGCAGCACAGCAGGCCAGGCAGCATCAGAGGAGCAGGAAAGTTGACATTTCGGGTTGGGACCCTTCTTCAGAAATTTCTGAAATTTCTCAAATTTTGAGAGAAATGTGGCAGGATAGGTGCCAGTGTCATCCCTCAAGCCAACATCCCCAGCATTGAATCAGTGTTTATTCTTGATCAGTTATGTTAGGCGAGCACATCAACCACATACCTGATACCAGACTTCCAACAAAATCTCTCTATTCTGAGTTTCATCTTGTCAAACAGTCCCCAGGAGGGCAGAGAAAATACCGTGAGTGCCCTGAAAGCTTCACTGAAAAAATATAACATCCCCCACCAAGTCAGGCGAATCTCTTGTCTTGGATCATCCAAATCGGAGAAGAAGTATTTATGAAGGTGCCAATAATCTGGAACATCTCCTAAAAGCCCAGGTAGAGGCCAAGCACAAACAATGGAGGGAATGTGCAAAAACAGAAGTTGCTGAAAAAGCTCAGCAGCTCTGGCAGCATCTGTGAAGGAAAAAATCAGAGTTAACGTTTCGGGTCCGGTGACCCTGCCGTTTATTTTTCTTCACAGGTGCTGCCAGACCTGCTGAGCTTTTCCAGCAACTTCTGTTTTTGTTCCTGATTTACAGCATCTACAGTTCTTTTTGGCTTTTAATTAGTGGAGGGAGTGTGTCTGAACCTGAGCATTTCACACACCACTACTTGCAGCAGGGTGGGTGGATTCAGTATGGGCCTATTTAGCCTTCTCAGAATCCATAATTCCGTAGTGAGAGAATGTCCTCTTTGGTGTTGAAATACTGCCCAAGAAGGGAAAGTAGATGGAATGCCGTTCACATAGGTTGCTTTGTCGTGGTTGGTGTCCTGTTGCCTTGGTGCTTTTTGAGCTTCATTTATCCAGACAGTTGGTGCACTTTGCATTGCTCTTAACATGTGGCATGTAAATAATAGAAAGTCTTTAGTGAGTTACTGCAGAATGCCAGTATCGACCTACATTTGTATTTGTAAGCAAAATACTGCAGATGCTAGAAATTTATGTGTTCAGAAAATGTTGAAGAAACTCAGCAGGTCTGGCAATATCTGTGGAAAGAAAGAACATTAATATTTTGAGTTGGATATGACCGTTCAAAACTGACAGCAGCTGGGAAGTAGTGTTTTTAATGCAGTTGACAGAGGGGAGAAGGAGGCATAAGTAGAACAGAAGGCAGGGATGACCAGAGCAAAAGAGAAAGGGAATTCTAATGGTGTTAAAGGTGACATTGAAATGTAAAATAGGTGCAAATGATAGGTGTGATAAGGAGAAAATGAGTCTGCTTTGCTGACAGCAAAATCATCAAGACCCAAACAAAGACTTGGGGATGGGGGTTGAAAAGTATGTAAGAAGAAGACAATACACTTGTATTAACATAAAGTGTGTGACTGGTCCAGTTATGTTTCTGTTCAGTGATGCTTTTCTGTTGCTCACTTGCACTTGCTCTCTTTCCTTCTTTCATGCGCTCTCTCTCTCTCTCTTTCTCTCTCTCTCTCTTTCCCCCTTCTCCCCCAACCCAAGGAGTATGTTAATGGGGAAGTTAGGTTATCGTGATGCCATTGAATGCTGAGGGGAGATGGTTAAATTTTTCCTTTTTTTTTCAATGTGTCCATAGCCTGGTATTTGTGAAGCATGAATGTTAGTTACTTGGCACCAGTCAGCCTGAACTGATGAGTATCTGAGGAATAGTGTGCAGAACTGAACACTGCAATCATCAATGAACCTACCCACTTATTAACCTTATGGTAGGAAAGCCATTGATGCAGCTGAAGATGGTTGGGTCTACAAAACTGCCTTGAGGAGATTTTGATTGTATGGAGAGACTGCCAGTTGATGTAAATAAATCCTGAAATCTTCTATAGGTATATAAATATTAATAGTGAAAGGGTGGTAGGTACAAGGAGGATAGGGCCAATCAGAGACCAAAAAGGGGATTTACTCCTGGAAACTTCATGTCAATCTTTACCAAAAGAAGAAATACTGCCCAGGTCATGGTGAAACGAGATAATTCAAATACTTAAGAGTTTAAAATCGATGAAGAGGAGGCATTGGAGTCACTGTCTTTATTTACAATCGGTTAGGCTTCAGGACTGAATAAGAGACATTCAAGGACACAAAGGTGGTGAGAATGGAAATCGGAGGCATTGACTATAATTTTACGATCTTTCTTAGACTCAGGTGATATCGGAGGACAGGAGAATTGCAACATGTTTTTTTTTTAAAAATGTAAAGATGAGTTTAGCAACTATATGCCAGTCAGTATAACAACACTGGTGGCAAAGCTTCTAGAAACAATAATTCAAGACAAAAGTCTCTTGGGGAATCTGGATTAATTAAGAAATGCCAGCATGGATTTGTTAAGGGATAGCTTTGCTTAACTAATACTTAAGTTTGTCTTTTGAAGAGTTAATTGAGCTGGTCAATGCTGTTGATGTGGCACAAGTGGGTATCCAGAGTCATTTAACACAGTGCCACACAACAAACTTTAATGAACAAAGTTTCAGCACTTGGATTAAAAGGGACAGAAACGCATGGCTCTGAAAATGGCTGAGTGATGGGAAATAGTGTTCAGTGGATGTTTTTCTGACTGCAGGAAGATTTATGGCAGAGTTCTCAAGGTGTGTGTATCAGACCATAAGATATAGGAGGAGAATTAGGCCATATGGTCCATTGGGTTGCCTTTGCCATTTGATCGTAGCTGATATGTTTCTCAACTCCATTTTCCTGCCCTCTCCCCTTGATCTGCTTTACTAATCAAGAATTTATCTATCTGTGTCTTAAATACACGCAATGACTTGACCCCTGGCACAGAAGACTGTTATGAATTCCAAGATTTACCACCCTTTGGCTGAGAAATTCCTCCTCATTACATTTTAAAGGGTCGTCTTGTCACCCTGATGCTGTGCCCTCGGGCTCTAGTAGAGGGGGATGGATCTGGCTGGGATGCTGTACAGGGGATTGGTGTGTGGCGATTCTGTGATTCTAGAAACACCTGCTCTACGACCACTCTATCTAGGCCTCTTAATATTCTTTAAGTTTCATTGAAATCCCCCCCACAGCCTACTAAACTCCCAGAGTACAGACCTGGAGTCCTCAATTGTTCCTCATGAGATTAGCCCTTCATTCCCCAGGATCATTCTTGTAAACCTCCTTTGGACCCTCTCCAAGGCCAGCAAATCCTTCCTTAAGACACAGAGTCCATAACTACCCTCAATATTCCAAATGTGGTCTAGCCTTAGCAGTTTATTCCTGCTTTGTATTAAAGCCCTCTTGAAATGAATGCTAACGTTGCATTTGGCTTCCTAACTGCCAACTAAACTTGCATGTTAATCTTAAGAGAAACAGTCTACGCCTCTTCTTCTTACCAAAGTACAAAACCTCACACTTTCTCACATTATATTTCATCTACCACTTCTTTGCCCACTCTACTAGCTTGTCCAAGTCCTTCTGCAGCCTTTCCGCTTCCTCAATATGACCTATCCCTATACCTATCTTTATTGCTAAGCTTGCAGATGACATAATGCCCTCAGTTCCTTCATTCTGATCCTTAATGTTATTTGGAAGTATTATGAAGGTTGAAGAGAATAGCGTAGAACTTCAAAAGTACAGAAATAGGTTGATGCAATAGTCAGAACGTTGGCAGATGAAATTTAATGCAGTGAAGTCAAATCTAATTCATTTTGGCAGGAAGAGCATAGAGAGACAGAACAAAATAAAGGATACAGTTTCAAATTACATGTAGAAGCTAAGAGATATGCACAAGTCATTGAAGGTGGCAGGACCGTTTTGAGAACATTTAATAAACAATACAGTATCCTAGGCTTTATTTACAGGGCCATGGGGCACAAAAGTAAAATTATGTTAAACTTATATAAGTCACTGGTTTGGCCTCAACTGGAGTATTGTGACTAATTCTTGGTGCTACAATTTAAGAATGATGTGAAGATGTTGGTATAGCTACAAAAAACATTCACAAAATAGTTCCAAGGATGAGGAACTTCAGTTATGTAGATAAATTGCAGATGTTCGTATGGTCTTTCTTGGGAAGGTTAAGAGGTAGATGGATAGAGATTTTCAAATAAGGAGACTGGACACAATAGATGAAGGGAACACTTGCTGTTGTGTAAGAAAAGAGAGGGCACAGATTTCTGGTAACTAGAAACAAACATTGGTGATGAAAGGATTTTGTTTCTGTAGTGTGATTAATATCTGGAAAATGGTGACTGAAAGTGTGGTGGAGACAGAGACCAAGACAAATTTCAATTAAGGCTTTAAAGAGTGATTTGGATTATATTCTAAAAAGAAAAAGTGAGATTACAGGGAAAGGAAGGTGAAATGGCTCTGAGTTTCTCATTTAGAAATCAGACACGGGCACAACAGGCTGAATGTTCTCTTTCTGCACGGTAACAGTTGTGATTCTGTAGTGATGTGCTGGGGCTGAGATGGCTGATTTCCAGAACTACAATCATCTTCCTTTCTGCAAAATGTAACTCCAATTATTGGATAGTTTTGTCCCTGATTCCTGTTGACTGCAGTTTTGCTAAGGCCCTGGTGTCATGTTGGTCAAATCCTGCCTGCATATAAAGGCCAGTTACAGTCATCTCACATCTGAAATTCAGCTCTTGTTCCATGTTTGGCAAAGACTAACTAAATCTGGAGTTCAGTTCCTGGCAGGGCCCAAACTCTTATCGGCGAGTAGATTATTGGAACATAAGTGCTGCTAGATAGTGCTATTGATGATCCCTTCCATCAATTTGTTGCTGACTGTAAACTGCTGGTGCATTAAACAATGAATCACTTGAGGGATTACAATCAATTGAATGTCAGTAAAATGCTGTTTTCTATATTTGTATGTTAAGCACATTGGCAGTATAAGCTCATTGCAAAAATAGCTCTGCTGTTGTACAAACTATTGAGAGTTACTAGATAACAAACTGCAAAATAAGATTAGCTTGTATATGAAACATTGGAACAAATGGAAATTAAATATTCAGTATACTTGTGTATCAATTCAATCTGATAAAACCCTATTGATGTTCATTACTGATTTCCAGAACAGACTTGGATATTTTTATTGTTAGTTGTATGTAGGTTAAATTAAAACTGAAGATTCAATTGTCTGCATGTGTGATGTAGAAGTACCACACTTTGAATGAAGTTTATAATTTTTCACCAGCAAATCACAATTATTGACATCTTTTAATGATTTTATATTTAAAGTTTGATTTGGTGTTGTACTAAAAATGTAGACAGTACCCTAAATTCTGTACGTCACAACATGACAGTTAATGTTTGAGATTGATTTGATTTGATTTTTTTTTTGTTTTGAAAACATTGCAGCTTGGTGTGGAATCATTACAACCAAACTAGGGGCAGGTCATTCAGCCCCTTGAACCTGCTTTACCATTCAATGAGATCATGGCTGATCTGATTGTGATCAATCTACAATCTATCCAATAACCTTTCACTCCTTTGCTTAACAAGAATCTACCTACCTCTGCCTTAAATGTCATAAACAATTATGGTAAATCACTGAGTGGCATTTAGATTTTTGTTGAAATGTCAATTTGTCTAATTGTGCATGGTGAAATACTATATCAGAATAATAATTAACTTTAAAAATGGTCAAACTTTGTGCTCAGATGAATTCTAAAACCGAAATCCAGTTTTGTGGGCATTGAATTGTTTGATTTGGTCATTCACGTTATCATATACTTTGCCAGATTTGCCTTGAACATCTTTTTGATTCGACAAGTAGCCTTACTGTCTCTGGGCAGTACAAACAATCAAGACTTGCAGGCAGCTTTGCAATTGTTTACTCCGAATTGCGCAATTCCCTGTGACAGATTACAACCTGCCCATTGAGTTTTGAACTGTAGTTATTATTATGAGACATGTGACATTCCCCTTTTCCCAGCAGACCATTTACAAAAAAAAGCCTAGCGCTGGCACTTCGTGTTGTTGTAGAGGGCGCCGTTTCCAACAGCTTCTTGCAAAGTTGTTGTGACTGAGGGTATCCATGTTGTGGCGTAGTTGAATTAGGAAGCGAACACAAACGAGAAAAAAAAACTTGGAAGGGAAACGAAAAGACAATGGGCAATCGTTGTGATAACGACTTGTGCATTTCTTTCAAAAAGAAGAGCCAAAAACACAGGCTCGGACTGAAAGCGAAGTTTTGTTTTCCGTGGAGCTGAAAACACAAATATTAACCGGGTGGGAGGAGAATTCGAAAACATTTTGAAAAGGGTGGGAGGAGAATCCGAGATGAGAAGGTTTTATATAGCATATCCTGCAAAGGGGAGGGGGGTGGGCTGGCTGACTTGCTACTAGGCGGGAAAAAAAACCCTGTAGAAATCCAAGGCATCCGTTGGTGCCGGGTGCCCAGCGGAGCAGCAACATTCTCCTCCCGCACCAACCGACCGCCGGCCGGTTGAAGTGGGGGGGGTGGGGGTTGCGCGCGCAGCTCGGCCGAGCCTCGTCCCTGTTGCTGTGCATTGTGGGATGGCTGGACTTTAATGACCGCCATGTTGGCCATGGCGTATTGAAGTCGACAAAAGGAACCTAAACGGACCGGGGGAAAAACCGCCTTTCTTCCGCTTCCAACCCCCGTTTTTTCTTCACGGAATGGAACTAGGATCTCCAATCTCTCATCCATGATAGGTTCCGGGCGGCTCCGTGTAGGTTTTACTGGGTGTAGGCGTCAACATTTCATCGGCGACTAAAAAAAACGCATTATATATATATTTATATATTTCCTTCCAACTACAACCTCCCTCCCTCCCTCTCTCCTTCCCCTCCTCTCTCTCTCTCTCCCGCGGTGGTGTTTGGGTTTCTAATTCGCCGCGAACACGCACATACAAACCGAGGGAGAGCCGAGAATAATGAGCAAACTGTCGTTTCGGGCAAGGGCGCTCGATGCATCGAAACCTCTGCCCGTGTATCGGTGCGAGGATTTGCCGGATCTGCACGAATATGCCTCCATCAACCGAGCGGTGCCCCAGATGCCCACGGGGATGGAGAAGGAGGAGGAATCGGTAGGTGCACACGGGGCGGGTTTGGTTGGTCGTTTTTTTTTTAACATGCCCGTCTTTTTTGACAAAAGGAGTTTTTAAAATCATTTTATTCGGACGTGTTTTGTGGCCTCGGGGGGTGGGGGGTGTTAGTGGTGGGTTGGTAGTTGGTGGTGGGAGGTGTTGCCTGTGTGCGCAGGTTGCGCGGCCGCCATTACACAGCTCTCGCTCGCTTCCTCCCAAACATGGGGCCGGGCCGCGGAAACGGAGAGACGGGGCCCCGGAACCACCCACACTTTATCCCTCCGCTCGGGAGGGAGGCCGTCCTCCTTGTTTCTTTTTATTATTTTGAAACAATCGAAGGTCCGATCCCGTTGATTTCTCGCCCCGCTAAGCGGGTGGAGGAGAAGGATATTGTTCCTTGTCTACGAAAGATATTATTTTTACCCCCTCGGTGTACAAAAGATCACGTGACTGGCGAGGCAGCCATTTTGTTGTGTTTCTCTCTGGGTTGGGCACGATCTCAGCAACAACTAACTCCAGTAGGAGGGTGGCGCCAGAGAGCCTGAATTCTTTTGGGGCTTTGGGTTGGCGTGGGGTGGTGCGAGATGAGGCTTATTGTATAGTAGACAAATCTGTATTTCACTCAGTTCTAGCTCCCGTGTATGGGCGTTGTATTTTTTTTGCTCTCCTGTTTTATACGTTCAGTGCGTAAGTTGATTTGCAAAATGGTGCTTCATAACATCTCACTGACCAGAGATCATTGTGAAAGTATCACTGTTTTTAATCTTAGCACGTGCGCGAGTTATGACCTGTTGTGCAGTTCCCGAGTATGGACCAGCGGGAAGACGACTCCTTATAATGCAGATTACTACTACAGCTAAGTTTGTGCAGAGACCATTAGTCTTATAGTTGTTTTTCCGACTGTTTTGTTCCACATCCGTCGCTTCTACAGTTAGTTTCATGGGTGACATGCAAAATTAGTTTATTGTGAAGCAATACTGTGAAGTGTAACTTATAAGAATTCTAGAGGTTGAATGTCATCGTGTTTTTGAGGCTTTTGGGAAATCTCCCACATAGTGATCTGTAAAGGGAAGATGTTACACAGATAGTTGCAGCCGTGAGGCTGTCAAGGTGAAAAGTAGTCATAGTTTCAGATTCAGTGCCATAGTTGTGGTTTGCATTATTAAGTATACTGAAATTATCAGGCAAGGTGCTGGATTAAAGTCAGGATGGTTTATTATGTGAATAGGATTCTGTTAATGTCAAAAATATGATGTTGCTGGAACTTGGCATTAATCTAATCTAAGTAGAGGGGCAATGAATTCTTTAATTGCTGTCACCTAACCTTGCTGATTTGATAGCAGTGTACCATAAGCCAAATCTATAACCAAATAAATGTTCTTGCATGAATTTCTGAAGTTGCTGTTACCATCAGTGCATAGCTTGTTGGGGGCTCAAAATATTTTCAACACCTGGGAAATACAAAATTGCACTGTGCCCACAGTTTGAATGAACTTACTAACACAATTAAATAAAATGCAGCTTACTGACCCAATAAAATAAAAGATATTCAGGCTATACTTAAGATGACAGTCTACTGGATGTACATCAGTAACTAAAATATGGGTTGCAGACAGAACAACACAAAGGAATCCATTTCAACTCATTGGCAAACTAGAGTATTGGTCTTCATTTGTGGATATCTGGTTCTACTTCATTGCGTTTGTAATCTGTAACATTTTTTCCCCAATCGTTACTCAGTTTGTTTTATAGTAATGGTGTTGTTTTCCTTGTTCATACTAAGAAATTTCTAGGAAATAGGTCTGATTATGTATCTTAAGGTTAGGGTTTTAGTTTTCCAAAAAGATTCTAATGCCTATTTGTGCTTGGCTTTGTGAATCAGATGCTCAAAATTAGTAAATGGAATTAATTTACATTGCACTGGTGTTTTCTCTCCCAGCAGTTGAAAACCTTTGCTATGCATTACTTTTCAAATGTAGGGAAACACTAGCAACAATCTCCTACAAGGTGCAACAATAACATTACTGTTCCAGCAATTTTGATTTGAGCAATAAATATTCGTAAGCAAGGGCAAATGCTTCTTTTATTTTGGATCTTTGATATGCACTTGTTGTACCACTCTTTGACTAAGTCGATTAGGCTTGAGTGAAATTCCACATGAGGAATTTTTATTGTGATTTATTACCTTTCAGTGCAATAGTAAACACCTACACTGTTTTAGGTGGATGTGCCACGTTTTTCACGTGAAACCTAAAATCAGACTTCCACGTGAATTCTGGGCTGGATGTAAAGAATTCTTTGACATTAGTGTTGCAGGATGGGGTGGGAAGATCTCCCTCCCTGCTTTGTGGCAAATGTTTAAGCCTCAACTAATATCCCCAAATTGCTTCATTGGCTTTCTGGAGTCCAGAATCCTTGAGGCACATGTAAATTTATTGTACCAAAGAGGGCGGTTATTTCTGCACTAGTGTCAGCAGAGCTTCTCCACTCTCATTTTTGCAGTGACAGCTTGTGGTACCAGTTATAGAGTCATAGAGATGCTGGATGGGGTGAATAGACAAGTTCTTTTTTTTTTGCCAGGGTAGGGGAACCCAAAATTAGAGGGCATAGTTTTAAGGTGAGAGGGGAAAGATATAAAAGGGACCCAAGGCTCATCTTTTCCATCCAGAGGGTGGTGCCTGTACAGAATGAGCTGTGGTTAGTGTGCTACCACTTGAGCTGGGGCTATCACTTTGAAATATGGTTCTCATGTTTGTCTAATTAGGTATAAATAATGTGGTTGCTTATTTTAATGTTGCTTGAATGTTCCTTAGTGAGTGGACTTTGCTTCAATTTTCAATATGTTAGTGGCCTGAAATGGGGCATGAGTTGAAAAAGTGTTTTTCATTGCTTGTCAAATTATTTTTGAATGTCAGATAAATCCATAATTAGATTACTTAAGGTATAGTTCAAATAAAAGATGTTTTTTTGATAGGCTGAACTAACAGGTTAAAAATGTATACTACCTTTTGAAGTTGTGAATATGTCCAGATTCTTCTTAAATTGGCCTTTTCTGTTATGAAATATTCCTCTGTCATAATAACTGCTGTGTTGTTTAAAAACAAGCAGTTGCGTCACAATTAGGCCATAATTGCAGTGAGCAACACTTAGGTACGGTCCAGGTGAGTTTTCTTTTAGACAAATGTGTAAAGTGTCATTCCATTATACAGTGTTTTGAGACTTATTTGACAAGTACCAAAAATTCAGCAATTTGGTTGCTGGAGGGCCAGTAGTTCAACAGAAACTGGTTTTCTTAAACATTTTGATTTTCTGATGAGCTTGAGTGGACCTTCGCGCACCCCCCCTGCCCCCCAAAAAAAAATCAGCGAGGGCTATATGCACATACTAGAATTGCAGAATGGGGAGAGATCCAACTTTGGCTTCCTTATATGCCTAATGTAAAGGAGATGCTTGAATGCTTTGGTTCAAACCATAGTATTTTTCAAATGCAATCAGTCTAACATCCTTAAGAGAGCCCATGCTTCTTTTAGAGGGCTCTTTCTGGCTTCTGGACGTTGCTATAATCACTGCTGTGATCAAAGTATAAAAGATAATTTGTTCAAATTATGCTGGTGCAGTTTTTCAAGGGTAACTAAAATAGAATTTGAAATTTAAAATGTGGCTTTCCAAAATACGATTTACCTTAGCAAAAGTTGTTAGTTAAATGTAATCGGCTTATTATTTTAGAAAGGGGTGATGCGAAAGGTAATGTGTGTTTTCACTAATAAGAATTTGACCAATTTTTAATTGTTTCAATTAAGAGCCTAGAATAATTAGAACTTTAGAAATATTTGACCATAATGTAAACCGAATGATTTCTTTAGCAAATTAGATTCTGAATTGTATGACAAATTTGAATTGCTGTCTTTAGTAACTGGTATGGAAAGGTTGGAGAATTAAAAGCTCAATGGATTAACAATTAGAAATATTCTTTCTAATCATTTAGTGTCTTGTCAAATAATTTCTTTCTGGCCGCTTGCCTTCAGAAAGCTGGTTGTATTGGGACACCTAACTTGTGTCTGAAGTTTTTTTTAAAATAACCAAATTCCAAGAATATATAAACTTAATTCATATGTTTTAAAAAGTTAGGATAATCAGTTCATTTTGCACTAAAACCTATTTTAATTTACTTCTCGATTTTTCATTTAGCATATGCATGTCTCTGATTTTAATTTTTCTTTTAATTCACTTGTGGGATGTTGGTGTCACTGACTAGACCAGTATTTATAATCCATCCCTAGTCACCTTTTGAAGGTGGTGGTGGTGGTGGTGAGCTGTGCCTTGAACTGCTGCCATCACTGTGTTCTATCTAGATCCAAACACTGGGTCACAATCCTGGAATTCCCTACCCAGCTGCAACAATGAAAGAATGACAATGTTTCCATGTCATGGTGGTGGTTGGCTTAGAGGGAAGCTTGCATATGGTGGTGTTCCCATTGTCAGCTGCCCTTATCCTTTAAAATGGTTGTGGTCATGGGTTAGAAGGTGCTGTCTGTGCATTTTTGGTGAATTTCTGCAGTGCATCTTTTTTAGGTGTACACATTGCTGTTCTGAGTGGTGATGCAGTGGCTGTTTGTGGATGTGGTACCAATCAAGTGGGTTGCTTTGTCCTGATTGCTGGCAGGTTTCTTGTGTTGTTAGAGCTACACTCATCCAGGCAAGTGTTGTTTGGGTTGGACAGAACAGAGGAAAGAAGTGTCACTTGCATTTTTACCTATCATTGTCAAATTGATTGGTTCTGTGACTCCTTGTATATGTCAGCTCTTTAGATAGCTTAGTTTTAACATTTAAAGATCGTAAAACACCAGGAACCTGTCTGTTACATTTTTGAAAATGCGAATGACTGCTGAGGGAATTTAAAACCACATAGGTGAAGGTGGACTGTGATTAATTGCCATTTGAATTTTTCCAGCCACCACTTTTGGAACTTTGCAATCGCATAAAACTAAAGGGTTGAAATTTTGGAGCTGATTTCAAAACCTTTGCACAGTTTTAAAAACTTAGTGCAGTAATAGATGATCGATGAGGTTGTAGTTGATATTGCATCATGATGGATGTTAAGTAGCCACACAGGGATCTATAATTACCAGGGATAATATACACTTGTATAAGTTCTCAATTATGAGTATACATGTTTCACAGTTGGGTATAGCAATGGAAGCAGAATTGTGCATTTAGATATATTGGCACACCAGTCATTTAACATACTGAGATCAATTTGAGATATATTTTTTCTGCACAGAAACAGTAACTGGAACTGAAAATGGTTTGGAAAAGCATTTTATTTAGATTGGGGATTGGAAAAATTTTGTGAAAGAGGCAATGTATAATATAGTCCCCACTATTCATCTTGTCCATCCTTCGTGAACTTGCCTGTCTACACAAAGCTTACTATAATTGCAATTCTGAAAAAAATAGTGTGAAAAATTTACTATTTGAAGTAGCAAGTGCACATTACACACTTCCTTGCTGCATACACAGTCGGCACTGTTTGAGATTTGCAAATATTGGAGTTTGAGACTTCCTGGGATGTATCTCCACATAGTACTTGTCAAAGTAAGTTTCAGTAACACTATATAATGGAGTGACATTTAATACACTTACTTCAGGTCCAGGTGAGTTGTTTTTAAATGTGTTGCCCATTGCAATTTTGGCCTAATTGTGACGCATCTCCTTGTTTTTAAACAGCACAGCAGTTATGACAGAGGAATACTTCAAGACAGGAGAAACCAACTTATGAAGAATCTGTAGTACTTCACTGAATTTATTCTCTGTTAGAGTACTTTTGACCAGATACATCACTCTTGTTTCCCCTTCCATATCATCTTTCAATTAATCCAAATGGTTCTTCATGATTATATGGTAGATTGGAATGATGGTGCATATGTTCATTTTACAAATAGATATGACGTGACCTTGTGTAGTTGGGAGAAAGAATGGAAGTGCAGTGAAGAAGTAGATGTTTGTATTTTAAAGCACAGTTGTGCACTGTGGATGCTTGAAGAATTGAATGTATATTTTTCTTAGTTTTCATTGGAACATGGATTTTGGTACATATTCTTATATAGAATTTATTGTTGCCTAGTTAATTTTGCATAATAGTGCAAAGGACGTTGGTACCTAGAAGCAGAAATATACTTCTGTATAGGGCACATTGGGGTACTATGGCACTAAATTTACCAGCTCCATTTCCCAGTGTCCTGTACAAACACTTTGTCCAAGTACTGTTGTAAGGGTCAGCCTATAATCTACGATTATTCTGTGCATTTCATATGTAGACTGTTTATGGAATATTGTCAGAGTTTATAAATTTCATAGTAATGGAGCATGTAACTACTTTGATTTTAAAATTTTTCAAAGAGTATTTGGTTTTCTTGGCCAGATGTTGTCCCTTTACAGCTTTTTTCAAGTTTTGGTTTAGCTGTGATGTTTAATGTTTTTACAAACAAAATATATTCCTAACCTTTCTACGAAAAGGGAGAAACGTAAAATTTACATTTGGGTTGCGGGGGGGAGACCCACTTTTGGACTTTTTGCCCCACAAAGATTTGGTGATTCAAAACCTACTTCCCCACTTTTTCTGTTGTATTCAACAAAGGATAAACCTTTGTGACATATTCAATTCTCGATTATAAATGTTATGCTGAATAAAACATGTATAAAAAGTACATGTTTAGTGACTAAGCGGCATTAAAAACTAGTGAATAAGATTTGGCACTACTATTTTTTTGTTAGATTGGAGAAGTCACTTTTTTGAGTAAAGAGTACACCAGTAGTTCTCTGCTGATGTGGCCAAAACAAACTATAATGGAATTTACAATTGATTTTATGATGTACTTGTACTTAGTCACTTAGCATATTTTCTGGACTTCAGTGTGAACAAACAATAGAATTAATATTCAGTAGACCTGATTGGGAATGTTGTTGTTTTTCTGATGTGGAGGGTAGAAAAGGAGAAGTTGCAAAATAGGCAAAGATTGAGGAAATCTGAAGAAATGAAAAACTTTCACCTGTACAGCACCATTGCATCATGAGACATTTTCAATGATTTTGAAGTGTTGTCACTTCGCAAGAAAAGAAAAATCACTGTCAATTTAATGATCTTATCCCATCCCAGGGTCCCACATCACAACAGTGACTTGACTGTACCTCAAAATAATTAATTGCCATTACGGTGCTTTGGGATTTCCAAAGGTTGGGAAGTGTGCTTTGTAAATGGGAACTATTCTACACCATTATCAATCACCAGCTGTGTATGTTGATTATATTTATTTTATAACAAATATTGTCATTGCGCAATAAGATTGTCCCAGCTGATATGTCCATCTGTGAGTGAAAAGAGAACTTAGCTTAGTATCTCATTTAGAAGGCTTCCAGCAGTGCAACATTCCTCCAGACTTGTTGCTGAAGCCCAGTTTGTGCCTTGAAATCAGAGAGAAGAGTGCTAACACTAAGCCAAGGTTGGCGCCTTGGAAATTTAACATTTTTTTTTTCTTCTAGGGGGTTTGAAGTACTGTTAGTCATACAACACGCAAACAGATTCTTCAATCCAACTGGTCCATGCTGACCATGTTCCCAGACAAAACTAGACCCACCTGTTTGCACTTGGCCTATATCCCTCCAAACATTTCTTTTTAATGTACCTATCCAAATGTCTTCTAAATGTTGTAACTGTACCTGCATCATTTCCTCTGGAAGTTCATTCCACGCACAAACCACGGTTTCTTTTTAATAAAAAAACTATTGTCTTTTTTAAATCTTTCTCCTCACACCTTAAAACATGTCCTTTAATCTTGAAATCCCTCACCGTAGGGAAAAGACACCTGCCATTTACCTTATCTAAACCCCTCCTGATTTTATAAACCCCTAAGTGCATCTCTCAACCTCCTTCGTTTCAGTGAAAATAGTTCCAGCCTCTCTCTCACTCAAACCCTTCATTCCCAGCAGCATTGTGGTAAATCTCTTGAATCTCTTCCAACTTCATATCCTTCCTGTAACAGGGTGATCAGCACTGGACACACTGCTGTCGAAGAGGCCTCGCCAAAATCCTGTACAACCTCAACACGACATCCCAATTCCTAAACTCCTAAAAAGGACTGAGTAATGAAGGCAAGTGTGCTAAATGCCTTCTTAACCACCCTGCCTATATGTACTGCAAACTTCAAAGAATTATGTGCCTGAAACCCTAGGTCTTTCTGTTCTACA
Source organism: Rhincodon typus (assembly GCF_021869965.1). NCBI lineage: Eukaryota > Metazoa > Chordata > Chondrichthyes > Orectolobiformes > Rhincodontidae > Rhincodon > Rhincodon typus. Next base: position 30,419,745 of record NC_063333.1, read on the forward strand.
GCACTACACAGGGCCCTACTTTTAATTGTAGAAGTCCTGCCCATTTTTTTTTTTGTTTCACCAAAATACAGTACCTCACATTTATCCAAATTAAACTCCATCTGCTGCTCCTCAGCCCATTGACCCAACTGATCAAGATCTCTTTATAATCTTCGATAACCACCTTCACTGTCCTGTATCGCCAATTCTGGTGTCCTCTACGAACTTGCTAATTGTGCCTTCTGTATTTTCATCTAAATCATTTATATAAATGACAAGCAAAGGTGGACCCAGCATCTATCCCTGATAAGAGGTCCTTAGTCAGGAAAAACAGCCCTCCACCATCACTGCCTCCTGCTGTTAAGCTAATTTTGTATCCAATTGGCAAGCTCTCCTTGAAACCCATGTGATCAACTTTATTAAGTAGTCTGCCATGTGGAACCTTGTCAAAGGCTTTCCTAAATTCCAAGCAAATAATGTCAAACACTCTGCCTCCTTAATCACCTTGGTTACTTTCTCAAAAAACCTCAAGTTTGAGATACGATTTCTTTTGCACAAAACCATATTGATTGTCCCTAATCATTCCTTGCCTGTCCAAATACATACAAGTCCTATTTTTCAGAATCCCCTCCAACTTCTTACCCACCAACAAAGTCAGGCTTATTTTGATATTTTTATTTTTATTTGTATGCATAGTTATAATTGGATTTTATTTCTATATGTATGTATCTATCATTACATAATTGTATGATATACAAATATTGTAAAGGTGCTGTGTATCGTTGTTTTATGCAGTGGTCCTTGTCTTCTATTCTGATGGTATTCCATCTTAACTCCTATTGTAAGGAGTGAATTTTCACAACCGTAATGAAGTAAGGGTCGGCAAAGACTAACTGATTCTGTGAATGGATATGAGAGATAGTAGGAACTGCAGATGCTGGAGAATCCGAGACAACAAGGTGCAGGGCTGGATGAACACAGCAGGCCAAGCAGCATCATAGGAGCAGAGAGGCTGACGTTTCGGGCCTAGACCCTTCATCAGAAAAGGGGGAGGGGAAGGGGGTTTTGAAATAAATAGGGAGAGAGTGGGAGGCGGATAGAAGAGGGATAGAGGAGAGGATAGGTGGAGAGGAAACAAACAGGTCGAAGAGGCGGGGATGG
>NC_063333.1:30421284-30448661 GCF_021869965.1 Rhincodon typus
GCAGAGGCTCTACCCATAGTACTTTCAGCTGCTAGGTTTAATGTTGGGAATTGGAATATACTGGACTGCAGTTAATTCTTGGATTCAAAATCCTGCATATGTTTGAGTAATGAGAAATTAATTACATGTTGTGATATAATGTATATTTTGCTCTCCAAATTGAGCACATCATAGATGAATAAAAGCCAACTGAGATAATTGATAGGAGCACCACTATTGGGGCATGTAAACATAAACAATAAATGTGTTGCACATTGGAGTTAGGGTTGAGGCAGGAGAAATAGGTAATGGAATGGGTGCACACCAGAATGTTGATTTTTGGATAACCTGCAAGTAGAACTGAAGTGGTGGTGTCTGTTGCAATTGTCTTTTGAAGCAACTCCTACCAGAAACATTGATCCCATGAAGTTCTTGCTGAGTATTTCCAACATTTAGAAATATAGCACCTTTAAGCTTAGGGACAACAAAGTCTTCTTTAGTGTTTTTTTTTACCAGTAGGGTAGAAGGGGCAAAGTGGTTGTTAGTACACTTTAATTTGTAGCTGAAGTTTAAGAATGGTAGAGTTAGCTGGTGGCATTCTAACATTGAATGTGGGGCAACAGCTTGAATCATGGAACAAAGTTGATAACATTGACAGTGAAACAAAACCATTACAGTTACCTATTGGAGGGGGCAAATGTATTAGAATGACAGATCTGTATGACTAATGTGACCTGAAATGAGTGATTTAATTTTGCAGGAAATGGTTACAGTCAGAATTTGTCCAAAATAAGTTTTGTGGAATGTGAACTTGATTTTTGACATTGTGAACATTATAGGTACGTGGGACGGAAGAAGTTGCAGTGGCTGGGGGTTTGACCTTTCAAAGGTTGACTGCAGTTGTTCAACATATTTGGGACTTTTTTGTACATTGTGGAGTTGGGTGGGATTGTGTATTCAATCGCAAGTGCATTTATTTTAGTGCCACATGTCTTATAGAGTTTGCGGTGTTTTGACTTGTGCTCAAAATAAGACTCAATCCAGTGATTTGAGTACATAATCTAGACTTAGCAATGGAATTCATTTCTGAGACACTGCTATTTTTTTTGAGATAACTGCATTCTCAATTTAACTATCTCTAAATGGTATAAAATATTTCATAGCACTATTTGCAGAGAGCAGGAAGAATTTATTTTCTTATCAAACTGCACCATTTAAGGGGGGAAAGATTCTGCTGATTTTGTATGGGGAATATATGAAGATCTGACTGTGTTCTATTTCATGTGACTGCTCCTTTCAGATATCTAAACTGTAAAGTTTCTTTTTGTCAGCCTGGAGGTGAGATTGCAATTTTATATTTCAAGATAGAATTCTAAAATTAAAATATTTCCACAGACAAGTATTTGTGACTTAACTGAGCATAAAACATTATTAAATAAGGCCATTAAACTTAACAGCTGTGTTAAGTATCCCTGCCATTCAGCCAGTTATGCTTATGTTGACTATTTAAAAGAGCACTCCAGTTAGAGTCCACACTTTAACCTCCTCCCTGATCAGTCATAGCAGATTAGCTGTATAAGAACGTGCATGGAAAAGTTTCCGAATTAAAAGCTGGAATGGGCGATTCATGTCCTAGAGGCTGTGCTGCTATTCAAATCAGTCATGGCTGACCTGCAACCTCAGCTCCACATCCTGGCCTACCCCTGATAATGTTTCATTCCCTTGCTCAACAAGAATCTATCCAACCCACCTTAAAAATATTCATGGACTCTGGAAGAGTTCCAAAATCGCACGACTTACAGAAAAAAAAACTTCATGTTTTAAAAGGGTGATCACTGTTTAAACAGAGACCCTTATTTCTAGATTCTCCCATAACAGGAAAGTCCTTTTCACGTCTGTTCTGTCAGATGTCTACAGATTTTTTTGTTCAAGTGGCTTCTTACTCTTCTAATTTGAAGTACATCGTGCACACCTAACACCTTGCTTCCTTATCATATGCTGAACATGAACGTTGCTTCCGTTAATGTCCCCAAATATTGGAGCCCAGGTTGGTCAGGCAACTAACTATTTGGAATCTGCATACGTGTTCGCAATCCTACAGTGAAGATCATTCCTCCTATTTCTGCCCTTCCTAATTTTACTGGAAATTTGTATTTTGGCACTCATCCTTGATTTGAACATTATATGTATTTAAATAGCTGGCTTATTATCCAAAGTCAATTCACTTTTTACAGTATGAATGCATTGATTTCAACCTTTTTATTCTTTTGCTTCCTGAAGTCTTGGTTTTTCTAATTCCTGTTTTGAATGGAAACTCATTCTCTCTAATTTATTGCTCTTTTAGCCCATGTAGAATATTCTTTGGTAGTCCCTCACGGTCTGACTTTCTTCCTTTCTTCTGGGTGGGGTGGGTTCTGTGGCTGAATAGTCTGATCCCAGAGTTGTAGATTCTGACTCAGTTGGCACCAACAGGAGGACCCTGAGCTGTGGAAAATGGTTCATGTTGTCCAGGGGCTTACTGTAGATTTTGATAGCTGGGGGATAGTGGTGTAAGCAAGAGTAGTCCTTCTGTGATGTGTCTCGTTGAATGTGTCAGTAATGGTTCATAGCTCAGTCTGTGCAAAATACCATATCTGCATACTACCGGTCAATAACAGACGGTCTTGGTTCTGCCCTGGAAGCATTGAAGGTTGAACAATATCCCACTCATCCATGGAGATGGAGTGGAGTGTTTTGGTGAGAAGATGGAGAAGACCATTGATGTCATGATGCCACCCTGCTTGACTTCAGTTTGCGCATGTATTGGTGGTGGATCTGTTGGTGAGGATCATGTCTTGCACATCATCGTGAAGCAGGTGGAGAACAGTACGAATTTCTTTGGGCAGCTGCATTTGAGGATACTTGGGACGGAAGAGAACAGGGGTTGCAGTGTTGATCAATGAATCAACTATGGTGATGAGGAGGGATGATTTCTTTGTACGGTCATCAGATGAGACCAAATGGGTCTTGGTCCTTAGAGTCGTAGAGATATACAGCGTGGACTAAGACCCTTTGGTCCAACTTGTCCTTGCTGACCAAATATCCTAAATAAATCTAGTCCCATTTGCCAGCATTTGGCCCATATCCATCTAAACCTTTTCTATTCATATATCCATCCAGATGCCTTTTTAAATGTTGTAATTGTACCAGCCTCCGCCACTTCCTCTGGCAGCTCATTCCATACACGCATCAACCTCTCTGGAAAAAGTTGCCCATTGGGTCCCTTTTAAATCTTTTTCCCTTCTCACCATAAAGCTATGCCCTCTAGTTTTGGACTCCTTCACCTCAGGGAAAAGACCTTGTCTATTTACCTTATCCATGGATATTAGATCACCCCTCAGCCTCTGACAGTCCAGGGAAAATAACCCCAGTCAACTCAGTGCCTCTCTATAGCTCAGACCCTCCAACCTAGGCAAAAGGGAGACGAGAATTGCATGCAGTATTCCACTAGTGGCCTAACCAATGTCCTGTACTGCTGCAACATGATCTCCCAGCTCCTATACTCAATGCTCTGACCAATTAGGGCAAACATTACCAAACACTGTCTTCATTCTCCTATCTACCTGCAAATTGCACCTTTTTTGAATTGCTCAGGAACTTTGGGAATCTGTAGGTCTACACTGTTTCAGCCAATATCATTGAAAATGAAGTTAGAGTCTACTTGGAAGCAGTCAGAACCATATTTTCCCTAAACTTAAGTTGTTGTTGTGATTGTTTGAAATTGGCTTCCTGATGAGTGCAGAACAAAAGTTTCCTGCGGCATATCTTTCTTGCTCTTATCAGCAGTGTTCATGTTCTGTGCTACCGTGCAGTTGTTTACATGAAAAATATTGTGGCAATACAGTTCTCCACCAGTGCTTTCCATGCGCCCACTGTAAAATTAGTATTCCATTGTATTGGAAGCTTCAAGAGTAAGCCTGATGTTTTTGACTAAATACTTGCCTTCTTCCCTTGCAATTCTTACTTCATTCTTGGTGCTTATTTGGTGTCTCTCGTCCTGATTCTGCGAATGTTCTAAATAGTATTTGCTTAAAAGTGCTGTAGTGTTTATTTGTGTGTATTGAAAGTGAGCTGAATAAGGGTTTGCTGACATTTTGTTGTGGAAGTGCTGGTCTTCAACTACATCATCTTGTTCAATTCTTAATAGAACCAGCAAGTAAAATTGATTTTTGCATCCAAACCAATTTTATCAGTCTGTAGTGTAACCAGTTATATTGTAGGGGAGGTGTTGCATATTTACTGTCTGGGTGATTTGTTAATCAATGCATGAATAAAATATCCATAAAAGAATAATCTATTATTGCACATACAGCACGTATACTCTTTGGGAATGCAAAAGCAATAGAAGAAAAAAATTGTACACGACTGTTGTTGGTTTGGAGTAAGTGAAATGAATCCAGAGGTGTGTTAATGTAGAGCAAAGGCAGTTAGCTAAGTACGTAGAAATGCAATTCTCAGAAGTTTTCCAGATATTATATAATTTTATTTAAAAATAAATTAGAATCCTGAAGAAAAGTAACAATGTAAATTGACTGTACTGATTAAAAGCTGTAGAAGTTGCACAGCAGAATACCATTTTGGATTTTGAAGACACTGGCAGATAGCGGTCATTGGTCAGCTCTGGTTTTGATTGAAGTGATCACCATGAGAACATCCTTCTGTCTAATCCAGAAATCAGAAAGATCTTTAATCTAATAGTTGACAAATACAAAATTGGATTCTGCACTGAATGTAGTGAGTACAGCATGGTGGAATAATAAGACATCCAGCATAAATCTAGAAGCCAAAATTCCTGCCAATGTTTGTTTAGGGCTTCAAAGAAGATGCTGACATTCCGCAGGGTTATGGATTAAGCAAAACACAAATGGAAATGAGATACAATGTGGGGCTGAATGAACTGACTTTTAAATAGTGAATCCATGTGAACATTTTTAATTTTAGATGGGAAATTCTGCAGGTGTTAACATTTGGTCAATTTGGTAAATGATCTGTTAGGCTCTTGAAAATTTACTGAAGTGTACAGGTATGGAGAAAAGACAATAGTTTGGATTCATTAATGACAATTTCTTGGGTACTGCAAGTGCCCTTAGAGCTCCAAAATGACATTGTGTGCATATTGCACTAGTGTGCTGCATGATTCACTCGTCATATTGGTGCAGGTATGATTGCATGTTCAGTGAATGTGTTGTGGAAGTATGCATAGCAGGTAAATCACAACATCAGTCATGTATAGTTCTCTTTGATGCCAGCAATGTTGTTTTGGGGCTAACATCCACTTTATCCCCTACAGCTGAATGGGTTTGGCAACAGGAAGATCGCCCTCTTCTCTCCCTGTCTCCCAGCAGTTTTACATATCTCTGATCACGCTGTTCAGAGATATTATACATCTCTGGAGCAGATGGGACTTGAAATCCAGGTCTCCTGGCTCGGAGGTAGGGGCACTACCATTACACCTTTACACCCTTTTCCCAGCAGTTTTATTTTGAGATAGTCAATTACATGTAGATTAGCTGCTGATTACTTTCTTATTGAATTGTCACTTGATGCCACCAGCCACATGGCAAACAATTTAATTGGAGGATGAGGAGGGAGGAGACCCTTTCTTTGTCTGGGTGCTTCATGAATTGTATAGAAAGCAGTAACCAATTGTAGCTCCCAATTCTCCAGTCATCAAAAGTTCCATGTTATTTTCCTACTCACTGGCCGTCACACTAATTTGCTATATTGCTCCAGAAAGTAATCTGTTTTTATTAGGCATTTGATAAGGGCACCACGCTACTACTTAAGCACAATGCTCATGGTGTTTGAGATAGTATATTAGCATGGATGGAAGATTCTCTCTCTAACAAAAGAGACAGATGGGATAAAGGGTGCATTTTCAGAGTGACAACCTGAAGTGCCACCCGCATTGGTGCTGGGGTCTTGATTGCAGTATATGTTAAATGTCTAGGGCCAAAGGGCATAATCTCTGAATAAGAGGTCACACATTTAAGACCGAGGTGAAGTGAAATTTCTTGAGGTTGGTGAATTCTGCTGAACTTCAAGTAGAAACATAGAAACTGATTCCTGGGATAGTGGGACTGACGTGTGGAGAGATACTAGATCAGTTAGAATTTTATTCACTCGAGTTTAGAAGATTTGAGGGGAGAAGTGGAAGGGGGAGAGAATGTCATTAGAAACCTATCTAATTTTAACAGGATTAGACAGTATAGATGCAGGAAGAATGTTCGCAGTGACGAGGGAGTCCAGAGCCAGGGATCACAGTCTAACGATAGGGGTAGGTCTTTTAGGGCAGAAATGAGGAGAGTGGAGAACCTGTAGAATTCCCTGCCACAAAGTACTTGAGGCCAAAACTAATGTTTTCAAGCAGGAGACAGATATACTTGAGACTAAATGGATCAGAGAGTATGGGGAGACCGCAGGAACAGGTTACTGAATTGGATGATTGGCCATTATCATTATTGAATGGCTGAGCAGGCTCAAAGAACTGAATAGCCTACTCCTACTGCTGTGTTCTGTGATAGATTGCTGAACTACTGTGATTTGTCCTTCAAAGGCAGGACAACTCTGAATTCAGATGTCTGAGCTTGCATGACAACAAACTGACCTTGTGTAGAAACATTCTAAGATTTCACCGCAGCACTGAAACATTTGGCAGCTTGTGCTTCACTGGAACCTGCAACACAGGCCATCAGATGCTGTAACATTTGGGTGCACAAGTGTATGAATGGAGTTAGCCATTTTTCATTTGCAAGGGATGGTCTCCTGACTCCATGCAAAGCCCTGAACCATGTTATCCTTTCTTGCTGTTGCAAATCTTTTGGCAGGCCTTTGAGTACTTCAAACATTTTGTTGTACATAACATCAAGATTCTTTTGTTGGCTTCCATTTCAAAATTCTCATCTGATTTCTCTGTTCGAGCTGTATGAAAAGTTGCATGCTGGTGAGCTGCTCAATGCCTGGTCTTTCTCAGTGTGCAGATGTTGCATCTGTGCTGTTTTGTAAATTAAGAAAAATCAGCATCTGATCTCATGGCTGCAAGTATGAATTTGAAATTGTAATTGTGCTTCTTTGTTGCTATCTTGTGATGGAGGAGAGCGAGAGAAATGAAAGGAAAGTGTGATGCTTACACGTTTTGTCTTCTGTTTCACACGCTGCAAAAAGTGAGATATGTGGGGTCGGATTCAGTAAAAGGACACTTAACTTGAGTGGCTTCAATGTGCTACTGGCCATGGTCACAGCAATTGATGTTCCAATAATGGCTGGCCCTTCTCTCATTGCTGGGTTTAGGTTATGTGGGTGACCCCGGTTGCCTCTGTTTGTGATCCATTTTATGCAAGAAAGAGAAAATATATTGGCGATATTGTGCAATAGGAATAGCTGATGTGGCTGTTGATTTAAACTAGCTTACTGCACAAACTTTGAGATGTAGACATGAGACTTACAGTGATATCATGAGAGAAGATGAAGCATATGTGTATTGGTTAAAGTCTGGTGCTAGTATAACTGAGGTCATTGAACTCATTGCCAGTTCTCTGGCTTGACATGTGGGATTAACCTGTGACTGTCGGCTCGCACTGCTTTTTCAGCATCTGTTCGGAATCACGCAGTTCCTTGCAGGTGCAGACCATCTCTCTGATTTGGGACCTCCTTCAGGATTTTCTCTGCTTGTTTGGAATCCATACAATTTGTCAATGTTTTCACTGTCTGATCCAGTTGCTGCATGACTGCTTGTTTGCATCAGTTCCATTTACAACACATCTCCCTTGAACAAAGCAAACAAGTTTAACTAGTGCTAGCTAGTTAAGATTTTGTATTCCACATCGAAGCATGCACCTAGTGAACATTGGCATTTAGTGTGGATGATACACAAACAAATTATTCAGATGAATAGACGGCACAAAGTGATGTCTGCCTGCATTGCAAACAACAGGCACAGAATGCAACCTGTGCCCTTTCTATTTCACAGAATCAGAATCACAGAATCCCTATGGTGTAGAAACAGGCCCTTTGGCCCAACAAGTCCACACCGACCCTCAGAGCATCCCACCCAGACCCATCCCCTATAACCCACCTAATCTACACGTCCTTGAACACTGGGCCAATTCACCTAGCCTGCAAATCTTTGGACTGTGGGAGGAAATCGGAGCACCCAGGGAGAACCCACACAGACACGCGGAGAATATGCATACTCCACACAGACAGTCGCCCGAGGGTGAAATCGAACCTGGGTCCCTGGTGCTGTGAGGCAGCAGTGCTAACCACTGAGCCACCGTGCCACCGTGCCACCTTGTTTTTGGGAGGAGGATTCAATTTTGTCCTATAAAGATGTAACCTGAAATTGCATTATTTTGAATTAATTTTTTTTAACCAAAATAGCACATTTCAAATTCACATCCTTAAATGAGAGTGCAGTGTCTTTATGCACGAGTTGCTGTTTGGGAAGTGAGAAGAATTGTGTTTAAAAAATATTATCTCCAAGTAAGAAACAGTTTTTAATACAAGTTGCCTCGCAAAACAAACTCCTGTGCCCACTCTTCTTAGATTAAAGAAGAACAGGAAAGGAAAACTCCCAAGTTGATTCTAGATTTGCATTAGGGTTTGACAGAAATATAAGTAAATTGAATATTGATTTAAGTTTTTATGCAGTTAGGATGGAGAGTAAAATTTCTTTTAAATAATGAATATATCCAATCAAGCAGTACCTTCCGACTCTACAGGTGATTTGCCCTAATGCTTTACAGCCCCCTATCAAAACTACAGCTCATGTCTAACTCTTGTGAACAGAAATATCTGTGGATGCTCTTTTGAAGTGAAGAATACAATACAGTACAAAATTTTTAAAAGTCATGAACTGAGAGGAAGGGTGTAGAATCCTTCCAACCTCTACAACTTGGATGAAGTTCTAGAACATTGCAACAGCCCTGTCCCATCTACACATCTGCGGATACACGAAGGGACAGCCTGCCCCAGGTAAAGTGGGCAGGCATTGCTATGCTAAATGCAGGTTAATGTGACCAAGTGAGACGTCATCAGCCTTGATGTTGATAAATCACTTCGAATATTTTCGTCATGCTGAAAGACATCAAACTTTGGAGAAACAGATGTTCCACACTTTTTGGTAGCCAAAGTATAACCGTTACCCCCTCTCATAAATCACATACAAAACAGATGCACAGATGAAAAAGATCATCATAGGCTACTGGAGTACTGGTCTTCATCTCTTAGGAAGTTGAAATTTGAGGAAGAATGGCAACACGTCAGTTATGTAGAGCCTTGGTCAGATTTGTGATGTTTGTCATGTCAGTATATCATTCAGTGAGATTTACTGTAGTGTTTCATGTTCAATCATTGTAAACATTGGTTTCATTCTCCCACCAGGCTGGCATTTTACAGAACTGAAGAACTGTACAGCACAGTAAAAGATTGTTTGGGCCAACAGGTCTGCTTTTTGTTTTTTTTTGGGGCAGCAATGTAGTTAACCCCATTTACTCACTTTTACCCATAGCCTTGGAAATTTTTTTTGTATTTATCCAATTTCCTTGCGAAAGCAAGTGTATCTTTAATGTGCTGTATTTCACACTAATGCAAAAAAATTATATTCTTAGTAATGTAAATTTCTTTAGTAATGTTTTTATTTTGGTATTGGTGTAGTGACACGATCCTTTGTGAAAGACAGTTAATGTTCCTCATTAACCAATTTTTCCAGCGGATTTGTGTATGGCAGCCCATCAAATTATCTTTTACTGTTTATAGTTAGGCTTGGAAATAGATTTTTAATGTAGATTTTCAATTTGCATGTGAACAGTGATGGTCTTATTGCATGTATACCAGTGATATTTGTACTTGCTGTGTGAGCTCTATTCGATCTGTTGAACCAATTTGCTGTGGCTGATTTTTAAACACAACTAAATGATCACCAAAAGTTAAGCTTTTATCACCCCACAACCCCAGTTCAAAGTCTGAAACTGCTTTGAGGATGGTGAAAACTACAAAGTTGACCATACACATTCCGCTATAGCAAATATAAAGAACAGGCTCATTTAAATGAAATAATACTCGATTAACTTGTACATATACTGGTTAGTTGCGGATAGTTTACAGGAAGGGGGTTGGAGAAAGATGGTGGGCCAGACACAGGCTGGGTGATGGTCTTCAATATAAAGTATTATGTTCGCTCATTCAGTGCATAATTGACAAAGTTATGCCCATTTGGATGGTTTGTTGCCACATAGCAGTTTCTCTGTGCAGCCTGGAGAGAAGTTCCTAAACTGAGGTATTATAGTAGTGACATTGATAGAATATGGTGATGGGGCTCAGTGGTTAGCACTACTACCTCAAAGTGCCAGGGACCCAGTCTCGAGTGGCTGCCTGTCTGTGTGGAGTTTGCACATTCTCCCCATGTCTGCATGGGTTTGCTCCTACAGTCCACAGATGTGCAGGTTAGTTGATTTAGCCATGCTAAATTGCCCGTAGTGTCCAGGGATGTGCAAGTTAGGTGGATTAACCATGGGCAATAGAGGGTTACAGGGATTAGGGTAGAGGGGTGGGTGTGGGTAGGATGCTCTTGGCAGAGTTGATGTAGACTTGATGGATGAATGGCCTGCTTCCACATTGTGTAGGGATTCTATTTTGTGTTAAGTCGTCCATGTTACAAATACTGATATACAGAGGAAACCATTCAACAACCATGCCTGTGGCAGCACTTTGGAAGAGCTATCCAATTAATCCAACTCCCTGCTGTTTCTCCATTATCCTACAAATGTTCTCCCTTCAATATTAAATCCTGTTTTTGATAGATATTAAAGTTGCTTCAAACACACTGTTTAAAGGCAGTAATTCCAAATCATCATTCATGGCAAAATTGTTCTCTCAAGCCTCTAGTTATTTTGCCAATTACATCATCAGAAAAATGTTTCTCTCCTTATTTACAGCGTCAAAACCGTATATAACTTTGAACACCACTATCAAGTCTACCCTTTACCACCTCTGCTGTAGGCCAGTAGCTCTAGATCTGTTTTATGGAGAGTCCGGAGCAACTAAAGTTCTTCATTCCTTGTACCACTCTTCAAATTTCCTCTACAACTTTTCCATGATCATAATATTTCTGCGCCTGAAGGAAGATGACCACAGATTTCCAGGTGGACCCTAACCTGCAGCGATGATTTGGAATAGCCTTGCCTCCTTCCCCTGCCAGGAATATGTCTCAATTACATGAACTGTCTCCTTATTTTTTAAAAAAAAAACTTGTGTGGAAAGAAGAGACAGATATTAATGCAGAAACAAGATATTGATATCTTTTTGGATTTCAAGCAATTATGTACAAGCGATACCTGTGCAGCACCTTGTACTCTCAACCAAGGTTCAAGTCTATGAAAATGGTAGTTGAAGTTGCTTTGAAAGGATTTGAATACCTTCTGTACAGTATTAGATTTAGAGGTGTGGCCTAACTAATATTTAAGTTGCTTGCTGACATGACATTTTCAAAGTTGTCTCATCCCTTGAGTTGCAGTAGTATTCAAGAGGAAGTGTTTGTATTGGTTCCAAGCAGAGTTGTCTTTGGATGTTTTTTACTTTTTAAACATGTTATTTAACTGCAATTTTCTTTTGTTGTTGTAGAGTTATACGGCAATTATAGGAGTCCTTTTGGAGAAATGAGAACCCTTTTCATTCATTGTAATGTGCATTTATTGGGTGTAGGGATAACGTTAAACTTTTACCTGTTTATCCTAGAATAAAGAAGTCATTTTTTAAAACACATTCGTTTCAGTTAATACCATGATTATGCTAGTAAGAAGAAAAAAAACAAATTCAGGTGAGCAGCATAATTACCAGCAGATACTAACCAGCAAGCAAGCAATAGATGATACGTAGCCAGCAAAATACTGGATTTTGGTATTTTGAAATAAAAGTAAAAATTACTGGAAATGGTCAGGCAGTATCCATTGAGAGAGGAAAAATGAGTTAACCTTTAACTGAATGTGTTTCAGCACTGTGACTCTGACTTTTTGTATTGACAGATGCTTCTGATGTACTGACTGTTGCCATCGCTTTGTCTTTAATATATTCTCAGCAGTGATTTTCAATTCATTGTAATTGTACCATTAAAAGTAAAATTGATAGCAAAATACATAGAAATAGTTTGCAACAAAAATTAAGCACACCGTGCAATTATTGTTGATGTGTTTTGAAATCCCTAAACCAGCCTTGCCTTCTACAGACCTACCATGATCGAATGGCTTCCAAACTGCAATTTGCCTCATTCGTAGTGCTCTCCTTATTCATTTAGCTTCTCTGTGAATGAACCAGTTGGTAATGGTTTAGAGCTGCCAGAATGTAAGACTTCATATTGAGCTATTCATGGTATCTGGCCAGCCAATCCATGGCAGCATGCTTGGACACAGTAAGGGGTCTCAAATAGCAAAGAGATGATGGACAGTGAATCTTTTATTTAGTAATGTTGTTTGAGAAGTCTCCTATGCTACTGAAGAATGCCGTGAGACTTTTTATGCCCATTTAAAAGGAAAGAATAGTTTTTGTTTACCATCTTATCTGAAAGATGGCATATTCCACAGTTCAACATTCCTTACTGATGTGTTGGAGCAACTGCTGCACTTTTGCATTTGAGTCTCTCTATAGAGTAGTGATTCCTAAACATTTTCCCATTGTGACTCCATTTTGGTGTTTGGAAATTGCCTATGACCTATGTGATCAAGGGGTTGGGATGAACTTGTAGAAATGCATGAAGATTCTTTTGATGTGTGAAGAGGCGGTGTGCAGGATGAGTCACCTGTGATAATGGAAACACGGATGTGGTAGAAGTGATGAGAAACGTGAGAGCAGGGGACTGTGCTCAGACTGTTTAATCTAACTTTGAGTTGTAAAGCACTTGTCTGTCTGTTTGGTTTGTTCAGGACAGGATTCGCGCCTCAAGGATTGGAGAGTTAGGGTACACCCTCTTTAAAACTGAGGATCTAAAGGGGCCACCCTGCTGGTTGAATTCACTTGGAGTTCCGTAGCAGCAATTACTGCCTCTGAGCTGGTGACTGTTTTGGGCCACAACTCAGCATAGGAAGCCTTGCTCTTGAGTGGGATTTGGACACAACTACCTGACTTTGACCCATGGCCGACATCTAATGGGAGCTGATTGCAAAAACTCCTCTTAATGTACCGTTTCTAATTTGTAATTCATGTTGAAATTCAGTGCTTTGCTTTGATTTCTTAGTGTGTGTCTCCCAACCACCATCATTGTTTTTATTGTTTTTCAGCTGTACCAGCTGAAATTTTGAGCATGAACGTACTTTGACATTGCTACCAGCACTGCTCTGACGGCTTTCTGGGGATATGGGGGGGCTTGCAAGTTTATGATCTTGTTTCCTGTTTTGTGTCGGTACAAGTCTAGGAGAAAGGATTCTGCTGTCAAGCACTCTGGGTTGTTCGTTGGCTCTAAAGTAAATTTCAAGTTTTTTTTTTCTGATACTGCAGCTGCTTCAAGACATCACTTGTTTCATAGCTATTGACTGTATTTTGCTTGTGTACCAACATTTTCATAGAGCCCTATGGGGCAGCCCTCTGTCCCCACAGTCCGTGAGGGACAGATCAGAGGGCAGTCACTGGGAATTGGGAGATCACACTGTTGTAACAAACTGTAAATGAAGAGAGGTTGCAATTCAGAGACTGCCATCAGTTCAGAGCCATCTCTGAATTTTTTCAATCCAACTGCTTTTAGCGTTTGGTTACCTGTCTCCATTACCTCCCTCAGTGCCTTAGGTTAATATCTCCAGAAATGCTGTTGAGATGTGACTTGCTATGTTTTGCTGCATTATTGGCACTATGCAAGTGTTAAAAACAACATTTTCTTGCAAAGTTACTGATTCGCGTGACTGGAACTGCATGAGTCCCACTTTGGTTTTCCCATTTAGAAGTGAGCATTTCTAAAATCTGAAACAGCAGTCCGTGTGTTCCTAAATCACCTTTTAAGTGCCACTGTCAAATTCTTAGATGAAATCATAGAAATCCAAGAATCCCTACAGTGTGGAAGCAGGCCCTTCGGCCCAACAAGTCCAAATCAACCCTCTGAGCATCCCACCACCACCCCCCCAATAACCCACCTAATCTACACTTCCCTGAACACTGGGCCAATTCGCCTAGTTTGCACATCTTTGGACTGTGGGAGGAAACCAGACCACACGGAGGAAACCCGTGCAGACCACACCCAGACAGTTGCCCGAGGGTGGAATTGAACCTGGGTTCTCGGTGCTTTGAGGCAGCAGTGCTAACCACTGAGCCACCATGCTGCCAAGTTGACTTGCAAAATGTGCTTTAGGAACATCTCCTTTCATAATGAGTGCCTGACTTGATATTGCCCTTCAAAAGTTGCTAAACAAAATAAACTGTATATTTATGCCTGAGTTCCATTGTTTCTGAATTGTGATTATGGAATTTATTTGTGTGTGTGTGTGTGTGGTAATAGTTCAAGTCCCACCTAGTCCAGAGGTGCAAGTTGATTTAAAATTCTTGATCATTGGACACAAAATATTAGCAGGAATGTGTCATCAAGCAGTTAAGGTGCCCTAAAATGTCCGAGGTTTATAATGGCATTGTCACTGCAATTTCTGCATTTTGGATGGTTTCCTGGACTGGATGGAGCTGCACTCATTCACTCGAACAACACTTGAAGCTTGACAAAATTCAGAACAAAGGAGCGGACTTGTTTGGCACTGCAAACACAAACATTCATTCCCTCCACCACTGATGCTTAGTAGCAGCAGTGCACACCATCTACTGGCTGCATTACAGGAATTCAGCAGGTGTTCTAAGATAGCACCTTCCAGACTCATGGCCACTAAACCAATGACCACTATCAACTAGAAGGACAAGAACAGCAGGTACGTGCAGGGGGAGAGGGAAGAGAGAAAGACTCCTGTGGCTGCTACCACTAATTCTTTCCTTTTTTTTTAGAAAAAAGCAGTTATAATACCATGGAGTGGTGGCACACAGGTTGACATTCCACCAGTTGGTTGGAACAGCATCTGCAGCGCGCTATGCGAATTGAATATTCCTAATATGATTGACAAAAATATTTGGCCATTTTTTAAGTCAAAACCCTCCTAAAATCAATATTAAACTTCTGTGAATGCTAAACATGTGAAGAAAGACGTGTTTGCTTTGCCTTCCATCAGTATGGGTCACCATAACCATTCTCCTGAGAAATGCTGCCAGTTGTGTGGAATGTTTCCAGCATTTTTGCTTTTTAACTTGAGAATTTTTTTTGTGGGAAAGGCCAGCACAAATCTCAAGACTCAACATTGGCTAGGCCACAGATGGCATCTCTGTGCAGTTCTGGTCACCACGCTGTCAGAAGGATATGATTACGCTGGAGAGGAGATTCAATAGAATGTTGCCTGTATTGTAAAGTCTCAATTATGCTTTAGCAAGGAGTTCGATAAGGTTCTGCATAGTAGACTAGTTAGTAAGGTTTGATCACAAGATCCAAGGAGGAGACGTGGTAGTGGTTGTTGATACTGGAGGCCTGTGGTGTGCTGCAAGGATCAGTGCTAGATCCATTATTATGTCATTTATACAAATGATTTGGATGAGAATATAGGAGGCGTTGTCAGTAAGTTTGCAAGTGACACAAAATTAGTGGTATAGTGGACAGTGAGAAAGATTATCTAAGATTATGGAGATCTTGATCAGTTGGGTCACTGGGCCAAGGAGTGGCAAATGGTGTTTAATTCAGAAAAATGAGGTTTTGCATTTTGGTGAGAGAAACCAGGGCAGGACTTAAACAGTTAATGGTAGGGCCCTGGGGAGTGTTGTTAAACAGAAGACCTAGGGATGCTGGTGCAGAGTTCCTTGAAAGTGGTGTCACAGGTACACAGGTTGGTGAAGGTGGTGTTTGGCACGCATGTACAGGAGTTGAGACGTCAGGTTCTGTCTGTACAGTACATTGGTACAGCCACTTTTGGGGTATTGTTTACAATGCTGGTCATTCTGCAGTGGGAAGGATGTTATTTAACTGGAATGGGTGCAAAAAATGTTGACAAGGATTTACCAAGACTGGAGGGTTGAGTTATAAGGAGAGGCTGTATAGGCTAGAACTTTCCTCTGGAGCGTAGGAAGCTGAAGGTGACCTAATAGAAGTTTGTAAAATCATGATGGGCATAGATATGGTGAATAGTCAAGGATTTTAATCCCTCGGGTGTCCAAAACTAGAGGGCATAAGTTTAAGATGACGCGTAAGTGGTTTAGAGGAGATCGGCAGAGGAGGCAGGGATCTAACTTCATCCAGAGGGTGGGAGAAATATGGAATGTGCTGCCTGAGAGGGTGGTGAAACTAGGTATTCCTCCAACGTTTGAAAAATATCTGGATGAGTACTTAAAATGCCTGGGCACAGGTAGGCCATGGACCAAGTGCAGATATATGGGATCAGTGGTGTTTGTTGTTGGTTGGCATAGACATGTTAGGCCGAAGAGCCAGTTTCTATGCTGTAGGACTGTGACTGAGCTAAGGTAACAACATAGTGCGTGGAGAGAGAAGCGGTTAACTTTTCAGATCGGTCACCTTTCCAAATGTACTGCTGAATGCTGTTTGATCGGCTTGCATTTCTAGCATTTTCTTTAACTTCCAATTTTCAGGATCTGCAGATTTTGCTTTTGCAGAAGATTGGCAGCTATGTCTCCCATTCATGCTCTGATGTGTAACTTGGAATTTTTTTCCAGAGCTCCTATGAGTAGACAAAAGAACTGAGTACCTGCATGTTTCCACGTAAAAATAATCATTTAAGTTACTCGATCTCTGCCTAAACATGGTGTTTGTGCTGGTTTATATGCTTTGAGTGGTGGACCAAAGATACTGTGAGCTATTTTATCGAAAACGACATCAATTATTATCCTTCTCCTTACAACTCAACCCTCTGGTCTTGAAAATGTCTTTGTAAATAAACTTTTCACTTTGTTTCTGTTCTGAATTAGTTGCATACGTATGCTTGATTTCCTAATAATAGATATCAAATCTAATTTTAGTCTTGCCTTGAGGCTTTAAAATTTATAAATTGGATGCCACAGAAAAATGAATGTTTTGATAGAAATATGAATGGACTAAAGAGCATATTGGCAGTTAATAAATTTAGTTATACATGTATTGAAAAAGGGTGATGAATGCACCTTAAGTACAGAAGCTGTTGCAGGTTATTGCTTTAGAGCAACATTTGATGCTTGAGGTTTTCAGTTGCCCAACCAGCAGGTGGTTGATTTTTGATTTCAACAAGTTGTTTCTCTGTAGTAGCTTTCATACAGAACAAAAATGTTAAAGCCACTTCACAGGAAGAGAACTGGACAGTTGTTAAATGTTTTTTTTTTGCAGGGAGCTTCAATCATGGCTAGAAGCTTGATTGAAGGTGGAGAACGTTGTTGAAAAGGGCAGAGGTGAATAAAGATACTATTTGCATGAGCGACACAGGTGTTTGGAATGCACACAGAAGCATGTAGTCTGTGGTCAGAGGTTCATCAACACTGGGATGAGATAGTTGAATTATTAAGGATTTTAAATTTATTTCACCTTGCAGCTGAGCTGGTATTGGTCAGTGTGGAATAGGATTTGGTCAACTATTTTTGGATGATTTGGGGAGTTTGTAGAGCCAGGTAAGAGGAGCAGAGGATGGTTTTAGCAGTGCTGTCAAATGACCAAAATATAAGGGGGTCCCCTACTTAGAAGCATGATCCCATACAGGAGTGTAATTTTAAAGACCCAACGTATAAATGTTTCATGTGCTGTGTTTTATTGTCTTGAATTGTATTGCAGTTTGCAAACAAACTCCAGAACACAGCCTGTTGCTAACCAGACGACTGGCTGTAAGTGTTTATTGGTAGGGAGGAAAGAATTGGGTGGGAAGTTCAGCTTTGGGTCAAACTGAACATTATACTTGCGAACTCTCAATTACTGTCATTTCTTCTTAACCTGGGATTCTTTGGGGCTATTTCTGTCCCATTTAATACAATTCAATTGAAACAAAATTGTTGCCAGTGTGCCGCTGCTGCGTGCCACGCCCCCCCCCAAATATCCAGAAGGTAACATAAAAAGATAGGGGAAGTAAACAAAAACTCCCAAAAGGTGAAGAGCAGGCAATGACGGCAAATTAACCAAATGGAAGCTGTTGGGGGGAAGCAATTCAAGACAGCAAGGAAAGAGTTGGGGCTCTCTCCTGTCTCAGCAGTGGTGTGAGAGGCAAACTAAACACAGTTCCAGAGCACCCAGATATGCAGATTTACAAATTTGATGTAGCAAGCAGAAGAATTTAATTATTCAATAAGTTCTTTCCACTTTCTTCCCAGCCTCTGTTCTGGAGGTGTTTGTTTGCATGTTGGCATGGTTTCATAGATAATTAGTTGATGAACACTAGGCTAAGTCTGATTTCTTTTTATTTGCTGTATGACCACTGCCGCCTCTTTATTATGCTTTAGAGAGAGCTTGTTGATTAGCTACGGCATGTCTGACAGAGACCAGACTTGGTATCACTTTCAAGTGAATTGGACTGAAAGCATAGGAAATAATTGAACTTCGAAGAGGGTGTGTGATCTGTACTTTTGCCCCCATTATTTGCATTTTACACAGTTATGCATTATTAAGATCTCAAGTCTTGATAATCTTCCTGTCAACATTTTGCATTTGAATTTCCTATCTCCATTGAAAATGGTGATTTTAACTCGATGTGTACAGATGTGAGAGTTTTGCATGTTACTGGGGGTGCAGCATATATTTGGAAACTATCCTAGCTATTTACACTCATTTTGAAACAAATGAAATCTATATATTCCTTGTGCTGCACGATTTTAACTAATAGACAGGTCAACTTTTCTCCCTACTCCAAGTTCTCCTTGTTCTGTCCTTAAATGCAACGGTCATATCAAGTATCCATTTATGTCCTAAAGCATTTTGGCTCTGAATTTGTAGTGTTATATTAAACCTGCTTTATTGCTAACACATCTCAACAATCTCTTGGGATTTTCACATCTTTATTTAGTAAATTGTGCCATAACCTCCTGTGTCCTGCTCAATGTAGATATTGGATTGACTGAAACCAATTTGGAATCCTGCTTACTTTAGTGAGTATGCAAGCTTAATTTTTAAGTTTTCACATGGCTGCTAAATGGCTTTTGCCATGGTAGATTTGGTTTTCATTTCGAGTTATATTTTGTTCACCAATCACAAAAGGGGAAGTGGGGAGCACAGAGTGACTGGCAACAAAATAATATTTGTAAAACTTGCAACAGTCCCAAAAGTCCTAAGGCTACATTTGCCCTTGTTATTCCCCATAGTTTGAAATGTAAGAAATTGACCCCAGTGTGCCTGTACAAATTGAGATTAGTCACTGAATGCACAATTTATCCTGTGATTGTTTAACCACTGCACCTGTGTAGCATTTTGAGATGAGCAATCGTACACTCCATCCATTTTTCCACAAAACCAGCTTAAATGAATTTCAACCAGCTTGAACTATTGGGAAACACAAAATCTAAGGATTCTCATCTGGCAAATTGATCTAATTTTTCTTTTGATTTGTTGGTGTAGCCACCTGCAAGAGATTCAGAAATGAGTTGACCACACTATCCTAATCTGAAAGTGATTTACACACAGTCATAGACATTGAGTCATACAGCATAGAAACAGGCACTTCAATCCACCATGTCTATGCCAGCCACAAACACCAAAGTATACTAATCCCATTTACCTGCACTTGGCCTTTAGCTTACTCTGCCATGTCATTTTAACTGGGGTCCAAATGATTTATTAAATGCTGCCGCCACCCCCGCAATCCCTGCGGTACAGTGCTGGCCACAGACTTCAAAGCACAGAAACAACCATCCACCATCACTCTTTGCCTCTTATTTGCGAGCCAATTTGAGCTGTTACCTTTTGGACCGGCCTTCCATGGAGGACCTTGTCAAAGGCTTCACTGAATTCTACTTAAACCATATCAACTGCACTTACCCTCATCAGTATAGTGAGTCACCTTTTCAAACAAACACAGTTAGTCAAACAGAATCTCCCTCCAACAAATTTCATACTGACTATCATGATCAATCCCAGCCTTTCCAATTATAGATTAATCCTGTCCCTCAGAATTTTTCCAGTAATTTCCCTACCACTGACGACAGACTAGCTGATCTGAGATTGCCTGGCCCATCCCTAATGCCCTTGTTGAACAAAGGAACTACATTAGCTCGCCTGTAATCACATGGCACTTTGCTGGCCACAACTGAGGTATTAAATACATATGCCAGGGCCCTAACAATCTTCTCCCTTGCCTCCTGTAGAAGCCTGGGATACATTGCATCAGACCCTTCAGATTTATGTGCCTCTGTACCTGCTAAAACATCCAATACCTCCTCTTTATTATTCTTAACATGCTCTGGAACCTCACCATCCCATCTACAATGTCTTTCTCCTCAGAGTGCAAATGAGAAATATTCATTCAAGACTTTTCCACACCCCCTCACTCTATGCTCTAATAGACCCTACTTTTGCCCTGGTTTTGCTCTTAATATACTTATAAAATGTCTTGGGTTTTCCTTGAAATACCTTTGGCAGATAGGATTATGAACCCTCTTTGCCCTCCTAATTTCTTTTTAATGGTCTGTGCCTAATATGCTTGCTTCCTTTTTTTCTTTATCAAACGAGTTGTTGCCCTTTCTCATCACTCAGAGGAACAGACTGCCTTACATTCTCACTGTACAACTTTTAAAGGATTCCCACTTTCCAAATGTAAGACTCATCTGCAAGTAGCTTCTCTGTCTGTTTGCCAAGTCCTGTCTAATGATATTGGCATTGCCTTTTCCTTTTTAGATGCTTAGCTCCTGCCCTGTCCTTATCACTTTCCATAAGGACTTTGAAGCTTCAGAGTTATGGTCACTATTCCCAAAATATTCTTCACTTAACAAGCTGCATTCTTTAGGATTCGGTCTGGCACTACCCCATCTCTAGTAGGATTGTCTGCATTCTGGCACAAAACGCTGCCCTGGATGCACTTCAAAAATTCCACCCATCTAATTGTTTCACAAGGTGATTCAGTTAACATTGGCAAAATTGAAATCCCCTACTACTGTAACCCCTTTCCTCTCTCACTTCTGATTTTGCTTGAATATATGCTCTATCTCCCTCTGACTCTTGGGAGGCCTGTATAGTAATCCCAGCAAAGTGATCTCCTTTTTTTAATTTCTAATCTCTACCCAAACTGCCTCATTTTGCAGAGCCTTCTAAGTAATCTTCCCTCATTACTTTGCCTTTACTTTGAGAACGTTTTCCAAACATAGAGCTAGAATGTCTGACCAAGTTGTACGTCCTGAAGGATCTGGTGTCTTAGCATATAGATGCAGCACAATAAATTAAGTAGGCAATCTTCAAATAGATTTTGCGTTTTGCAGTTTGAGTGTGGCTGTTGGCATTTAAGAAGATGAACTTAGGATATAGGAAAGTTCAGGGTAGATTTGTTTTCTAGTTATCAGTTGGTGCATATTGTCAGTCTGAAATATCAATGACAGATAATGTTCTGCTGCGTGACCTATAAGAGAACTGTTTGGTTCTGACCTTAAACTGAACTGGCTAGCTGAAGAGCTCACCCTGAAATGTTATTTTTCTTTGAAGCTTTTCAATCTTTATGTAGACAAAAATATCTCTCCTATTTAATATCCTTTTCTGTGGTTGTGCAAGTATTTACCCGTTAGCATGTCCTGTAGTGAGAGTGTAATTGATAATGGCAAGATATTTGATTGGTGTTTGTGCCAGGGCATGGAAGGCTTTTTAATCAAAAATAAAAATCTTATTCAATGCCAGCAGTGGACTTGAAATTGACTCTTCTGGATGCTTTAGATAGAACCCATGAAAGGACATGGTGGAAATGTATAACTGTCATGAAACCAAATGACAGTTTTCTTCTCCCCCCCCCCCCCCCCCCCACTCCCAAAATCTACGTAAGTATGCTTTTCTATTTTTCTTTAAGCAGGAAGATACAATTGTGCAAAAATTCAAGCTGAGAGAAAAATAAGCATTAACCAGCATGTGTAGGTGAGAGGGAATTGTTTAATGTCATTTCATGTAATGGCAGCATATTTGAGCTGATAATAACAGCATTATACAAAAAGTATTTAGTTTGTAACGAAATGCAAAGTAAGATTTTATTTCTTGATGATTGCATGTTCTATAGACCATAGTTCTTCAGTGCATCTTTACTATACAACATGTTGGACACTGCATATCTGCTTAGACTGGAATTTGAGATGTCAGAAATATTGAAGGAATTTGAATTTTATTTAACAACAAAAAATATAGGAAGAACCTTGAGGCCATTTTTGTTGTAGAAGTTGAGTTAATGATTGTGTGATTAAATAATTGCTGGAAGTAAACAGATTTCACTTGTGTGGTGGCTAAACTTTTAAATTAAAGCATAGAAGGGTTTTCCAAAATGCAATTTGTATCTGTTTTGAAAGCACTTGATTCAGCAGTCTGATGTGAACAGGTCTTGCATATTCAGTTCTTGCCCATAATTGAGGTGAAACAGCTTAACAGTTACACATCTGTGGAATGCCAGCGTTGTAGGCCCACGAGCAATAGAAATCTTAATATGTAATAGATTGTGTGGATTAAAAAAAATTGGCAACTGGGTGAAAAGACGCACTTTGACAGGAACAAAAGAAGAACAGAATATTGTTTAAATAGAGTGCAGAATGCTGTAGCATACAGTGATCTGCATGTCCCTGTAACTGAATCTCAGTCAACATGCAGGTAAGGAAATTAAGAAAGTAATGGAATGTTGCCCCCTTTGTTTTTTGCAAGAAGTGTGGAATTTAAACATGGCAGTCTTGCAGCTGTATGGGCATCTTTGAGACCGTACGTATACTCCTGTGTACGATTTGGTCTCTTATTTATAGATGGATATGCATGCTTTGGAAGCAATTCACAGAAGCTTCATTGGCTGATCCCTGGTATTGAGAGTTCTCTTGTGAGGAATAATTGCAGAAGTTGCTTTTTGAGACAAGGTTTTGAAGTTTGACAGAGTAGATGCTATGGGTTTGTTTCTTCTCATGGCAAAATCTACAACCACTGGGCACAGTTTAAGAATATCCCATTTAAGACATGAAAAGTTTCTGCTCCAATTTACTAAAGTTTGGAATTTTCTTCCCTAGCTAACAAAAGAGGCTGAGTTATTGAATGTATTCAAGGCTGGTTTTAAAAGATTTTTTAATTGATCAGGGAGTCTAAAAGATGAGTCATTTTCATTATCAGGTGACAGTGCTGATGTCACCTCCTGAGATTTGAATTCTGTGAGACGGAAAGTCGGTTTCATCTTTTAGCTGGTGCCAGAAATGCAGTATAAAGCTTTTTAGGAAGGTAGTAAATTGGCATGAGTTGGCTCCACATTATCTTACATAAGAACTAGGAGCAGGAGTAGGCCATCCGGCCCCTCGAGCCTGCCCCGCCATTCGATAAGATCATGGCTGATCTTTTTGAGACTCAGCTCCACTTGCCCGCCCGCTCACGATAACCCTTAATTCCTTTACTGTTCAAAAATTTATCTGGCCTTGCCTCAAACACATTCAGCAAGGTAGCTTCACCCACTTCACTGGGCAGGGAATTCCACAGATTCACAACCCTTTGGGTGAAGAAGTTCCTCCTGATCTCAGTCCTACATCTGCTTCCCTTTATTTTGAGGCTATGCCCCCTAGTCCTAGTTTCACCTGCTAGTAGAAACAACCTCCCTGCCTCCACCTTATCTATTCCCTTCATAATCTTGTATGTTTCTATAAGATCTCCCCTCATTCTTCTGAATTCCAATGAGTATAATCCCAGCCTACTCGGTGTCTCCTCATAATCCAACCCCCTCAACTCTGGAAACAACCGAGTGAAACTCCTCTGCACCCCCTCCGGTGCTAGTATATTCTGTTGTTACATTGTTGTTTTACATTTATTAAGAGAGTGATACTGATGCACTTCAGTTGTTTGCTTTTTCTCATTTAAAGTTAACATTCTCCTTCGGTACAGCTGAGAGGACAGTTTGATGTTCATTAAAGATTTCCTCAAGAAAGGCAAAAAGATAAAATCTGAGGTATTTTAATACTTATCAGTTGCTACTTTCCTTGGGGACAATGCTTGATGCTCACTGAACCTGAATACGATTGCACAGTTGTCTTAGAATTGGCTGATTAACAAAGTGGAAATAGGATTGATATAGAAGTTTTCAGTTAATCATTCTTACTGCATTTAAGGATCAGGGAGAAACCAATGCTTGAACATGGTCCATTTGCAAATGAGCATCTGATGCCTCTTTAGCCATATCTGGGATGTAGTTTTGATTTGAAATCGCACAATTTATTTGAGTTGGGCAACCCATTTACGGCATGGAATACTATGTCGAATCTTGGTTAGAATGAAAATCCAAAGTAACAATTGAAGCTAGGTCCAGCAGCGTTATTGAAGGCAAACACCGCTTACATTTAATCGACTGAGAAGGAAGAAATATGTACGAGGTTTTGAGCCAATGGAGGGGTGTGGGGGAAGGGCCAAGGAGAACAAAGGAGGTCTGATATGATGGAGGCTAGTGAAGATTGGTTTGTGTGTGATTCATAGTAATGCAGGTGCTAAAGATCTAAAATAAAAACAAATGCTGGAAAATCTCTGGTCTATCAGCATTAGTGGAGAGAAAAACAGTTAATGTTTTAAGTCCAATGTGAGTGGTCAGAACAAAGATTAAATGAGATTCTGTGATGCTACAGCCAATAAGACTGAATGTTTATAGCGAAGAAAGAGGTCGTATCAAAATGAAGGATTGATTGCTACATAAAGATCTATCTGAAACACGATGGGATAAAGAAAAAGACCAGACAGTTTTTCTTCTTAATTTAGTTTTGTTCCAATTTGTCAGAAATTTTTCTCAACAATATTCTCTTTTAAAAGAATTATTTCTTGATACACAGTGAAACTGGTTTAAAAAACCAGCAACTTTGTTTTTGTTACAGAGATAGTAGGACCTGCCGATGCTGGAGAATCTGAGATAACAAGGTGTAGAGCTGGATGAACACAGCAGGCCAAGCAGCATCAGAGGAGCAGGAAAGCTGATGTTTCGGGCCTACACCCTTCAGAAATGGGGGAGGGGAAGGGGATTCTGAAATAAATAGGGAGAGAGGGGGAGGAGGATAGAAGATGGATAGAGGAGAAGATAGGTGGAGAGGAGACAGACAGGTCAAAGAGGCGGGATTGGAGCCAGTAAAGGTGAATGTAGGTGGGGAGTTAGGAGGCAATAGGTCAGTCCAGGGAGGACGGACAGATCAAGGAGGCGGGATGAGGTTAGTGGGTAGGAGATGGGGGTGGGGCTTGAAGTGGGAGGAATGGTTAGGGAGGCGGGGACAAGCTGGGCTGGTTTTGGGATGCAGTCGAGGGAGGGGAGATTTTGAAGCTTGTGAAGTCCACACTGATACCCTTGGGCTGCAGGTTTCCCACGCGAAATATGAGATGCTGTTCCTGCAGCTTTCGGGTGGCATCATTGTGGCAATGCAGGAGGCCCAGGATGGCCGTGTCATCTAAGGAGTGGGAGGGGGAGTTGAAATGTTTTTTTTAACAAGAGAGTTGCAGTGGGAGAGGGATACACTGTGGTTTTGGTGCAGGGTTCCAGTGAAACCCAACGCAAGCTGGAGGAACAACACCTCATTTTCCGCCTGGGGACTCTACAGCCCTCCAGACTTAATATTGAGTTCAATAATTTTAGGGCCTAAACTCTCCCATGTCCCAGCCACCGCCCCACACACCAGGCCTTGTTACCATATAGCTTGCCGTTACACATCCCCTGTTGTTAGTCACTGACAGTCCCCATTAACAACTATTCGCCCTCCCAGCCTGATTGTTAGCAACTCCTTTGTCTGTCCAACTGCCTTTCTCTCTCTTTGGCGTCTATCCTATTGTTTACTCCCTACCCCACCCACCTACCTGTTTTCTGCATATAAACTGATGTTTTCCCAGCCACCATCAGTTCTAAGGAAGGGTCACCGGACCCGAAATGTTAACCTCTTTTCTCCTCATAGATGCAACCAGACCTGCTGAGCTTTTCGAGCAGCTTTGTTTTTGTTCCTGATTTACAGCATCTGCAGTTCTTTCGGTTTTTATTTAGGTTTAAAAAAGACACTTGTAT
This sequence comes from Rhincodon typus, assembly GCF_021869965.1. Classification (NCBI taxonomy): domain Eukaryota; kingdom Metazoa; phylum Chordata; class Chondrichthyes; order Orectolobiformes; family Rhincodontidae; genus Rhincodon; species Rhincodon typus. The sequence continues at coordinate 30,447,483 of NC_063333.1, forward strand.
CAATCTCTCCTGCAGAAACTTGATATTTATCATCAGTTGCATATATACAGTTTAGCAAATTCATGCTAGATCAACAGATTTTTAATTGACCAGGGAGTCTAGAAGATGAGTCCTTTCCGTTATCAATCCTAGTGCTGATGTGACCTTTTTTGAGATTTGAATTATGCGATGAAAGTCGGTTTTATCTTTTAACTGGTGTCAGAAATGCAATATAAAGCATTTAGCAAGGTTGTGGATTGGCATGACACTGGCTAAACAAGAAATTTTTGAGGTTGGCAATTTAGATATTCAGAGTTTTCTCCACTAACAGTGAAGTCACACATTGTCATTTGTATTGTTGATTTAATGTACCAGGATTATGGAATCTAACCATAAATAGACTTCCTGTACATGGTGGCAAAATCTGCATCCTACCAATAATACTACCATCTAGTCAGTCATACAGCACAGAAACAGACCTTTCGGTCCAACAAGTCCGTGCCAAACATAATCCATAACTAGACTAGTCCCACCTGCCTGATCCTGGCCCATAACCATCGAAAACCTTTCGTATTCATATACTGATCAAAATGTCTTTTAAACTTTGTAATTGTATCCACATTCACAACTTCGTCTGGGAGTTCATTCCACACACAAAACATTGTCTATGTTTTTAAAAAAATTTTGGCCCTCATGTCTTTTTTATATCTTTCTCCTTTCACCTTAAAACTGTGCCCCCTAGTCTTGAAATTCCCCATTCTAGAGAAAAGACAACTACCATTAACTCAATATCCCTCTGTTATTTTATAAACTGCTATAAGGTTGCTTCAGTGATCCAGTGGAAAAAAAAGTCCCAGCCTTCATATATCAAATTTTCCATATCCGCTAACATCCTGGTAAATCTCTTCTGAACCCTCCCAGCTTAGTATCCTTCCTATAAACTGGATGTCCAGAACTGGGCAGAGTATTCACCTGTGTCCTGTACAACCTCAACATGACTTCCCAACTCCATACTCGAAGGATTGAGCAATGAAAGTAAGCGTACCTTACATGTTTTTAACTACCCTGTCTGTATGTGACACAAACTTCAAGGTCCCCCTGTTCTACAAACCTACCCAAGGCTCTACCATTAATTGTATAAGCCCAACCCTTCTTTGTTGTACTGCTAGAATATTTGGCAAATTGGATGTCCAGTAATTT
>NC_063333.1:30453661-30470002 GCF_021869965.1 Rhincodon typus
CCAAGCAGCATCATAGGATGCTGCTTGGCCTGCTGTGTTCATCCAGCTCTACACCTTGTTATCTCAGATTTTCCAGCATCTGCAGTTCCTACTATCTCTGATAAAATTTTAAGATGTGTTAGGTTGTTTTAAGCTAAGAGACTCTTTTGTTAAATAAAGGATCACCTTATGTAGAAAGTGAGATGACCAGCTTGCTACGGTACTATACAGTACATAATCTTGTAATTTTCACTGGCTATATGGATGTTGGTGGGGGGGTGTGATTGCAGTGTAATTGTTTTTTCTTTGTGTTATAGCTATCGCAGCTGCCACCTGTAGTTATAGAATTTTGTTTCTGTGTTGGCATTGCTTTTTGATGATAGCTGCAGCTTTGCTGTATAGGGCACATACTAAGGAACATGTCAATTTTGAAGGTCTTCCTAAGGTGATAGTTGAATATTTTAAAAATATAGAGCAGTACAGCATAGGAAAAGGTCCTTTTGGCCATACCTGTGTCAACCATGATGCCATTCTAAACTAATCTGCCTCACACTTCTTTAAACTTTGCTAATGTATCTGCTTCTAGCACATTCCAGGCACCTACTACCCTTCATCTATTTAAAAAGACAAACTTGCTTTGCTCACTTCATCTAAAACTTCTCCCCCTCTCTCCTTTTAAACCTATGTTTCCTACTACAATTGACAAAAAGGATATTCTATTCTATTCTATTATATTTTATCCTATTCTAAAGGAAACTCTATTGCAGGGTGGAAATAGAATAGAAAAGAGACTCCAACTATTCACCCTATCCATGTCCTTCCATAATTTTATATGTTTGTATCAAGTCCTTTCTTGGCCATGACGATTTAGTCTGAATAATCCAAGTTTGTCCAACCTCTCCTTTTATAGCTAATGCATTCCAATCCAGGCAACATCCTGCTAAACCTTTCCTGCACCACCTCCAAAGTTTCCGCATCCTTCCTATAGTGTGACGACCAGACTGCACACAATTAATTTCTATCCACTATCATGCAAGCATTTTCTCCTAAGGTTGGCTTGACAGTCATGATCTGAACTCCCTTTTAAGCTTCATTCCATATTAAGCATTCTGTATAAATGCAAATTTTTTTTGTCAAAGTAATTCATGAATGCTCGTTTTAGTTTCTTGCTTTACTCATTTCCCTCTTTAAGACAAAATAAAATGACTCATTATTTGTTGTGCTCCCATCACTGCTCATGAGCAGTAATGCTAAAATTCTCTTAATCGGTACATCAAAAATGGGTATACCTTGCTGATCCTGTTTGTAAATGTCTTTTGAATGAAAGGTGTTTTTTAAAAACTTCTGAGTTCATTACAGCAAAATTTCTTCACTCTCACTCTGAAATATCTGTAAATACATTATTTGCTTTAAAAAGTGATAATTGCTGTACTGGGTTTGTACTTTCTCTGCAGACTCCACAGTATCATTATCCTGCCAAGTTGGGACAATTGATCTTTGTAGTGATTTTCCAGTGTTTAATCTACTTGTCATTCAAATCTAGTAAGGAATAGTTTGCCCTTCATTCTCTTCATCCTGATGTCCTGGTTGAGGAAGTGAGACTCTTTCCACCTTGCCATCTCTTAGCATTGCATTGATAAATATGCTGTACAATAAGCCACACAAATGATCAGTATTCAGTTGCTTGAATTTTCTGCATTAAATCCCCACTGTCTTACTTGTGTTGCTTGATTTACGTGATAGAATAACTTTATTTTTATCTGATGTATGCAATGTCAAGTATTGACAACTGTCAAGGGAATGTTGTGAAATATTTAATGTTTGTCTATGGCTTTATCACAACTGTTACCTGTACTCTATTCCACATGTCCATTACGTGGTTGTTATTTAGATTATCTCCCAGTTCCTGATTGTCTTGTTAAAACTTTTCATGTGCGTGCCACTCTCTGGCTTTCTCCCTCTCTGTGTAACATCTCTTCTTCTCCCCCCCGCCCCCCACACACAATTGTTTTGTGATAATTCTAACACTTATTCATCTTTTTTAATATCACCTCTTGCTTATTTTATGCCTTTGCCTTTGTGCAAACCCACATATTTGTGGGTCATGTTTCTTGACTAAAGTTCCTGTGAAGAGGAAAGAAACACTACTGTTAGCAGGTCTCAAAGTAGACTTTGACCCTGAAGATTTAGAAATAGTTCCATAAATGGCAGTAGCTACCATTTAAACTACTCAAAAGTAGAGGATAAAGGGTTTAACCGTATCACAACAGGCAGACTATTTGTACAAACTAACATGAACTCCAGGAACTGAATATGCAGAAACAGTACAATGATAGTGAATCAAAAGCAGCAGCTTTGACTGTTTTACAGTATCAACCAGACAAAATGAATCTTTTAAAAATTACGTTGGATGATGGTTTGTTTTTGTTTCTTGAGCTATCTGCCACTGGTTTGGCTCTAATGCACTTTCATGTTACCCAGCTTCATAATCTATATGGAGGTGCGTGAAGTGTTTTAAATGTCTTTTGAACCATGTTTAGAAGTTAAGTTTTTTTTTTTTTTTTTTTTTTTTTTTGTTATTTCAAAAAACGTTTTTAAGTCATAACTTTATTGCAATGTTAGCTTTGTTATTGCATGAGCTCTTAAATTAATTAGCTTGAGTGTTTGGCCTGTATTTTTAAAAACTGAGCATCAGAAGTTCATGATTACCTTTGTCAATGCAGCGGATGAATGTGTGGTTCAGAATTAGTTCCTCCTTCTCAAATGTAGCCTTATAACTAATATTTATGGAGGAGCAAGGATAGTATTCTTACAAATGGGCGTCAGTAAGGCTTTCTTTTGAAACTGTTCACTGCCTAGGCAGCAACACTCGCATCCTATAAACAAATATGAAACATTCTAAGATGAAGTAGAATTAGGGATTTGGAAGATAGATAAATCAGCATTTCTAGCTGGATGCAAGATGTAAATAATGCCATGGAGATAAACTTTTGAGAGGAGAGCAAACCATAGAAAACTATTTTGGCATCTGCTTGCAGGGTTTTCTTATTCTTGAACCCCTCAGACAGGTTAGTCTGCAAGAATCCAGAGTTAGAGGCAACTGAACTTTGTAAAACATCATTGTCCCCTGATGTTCACTGAAAAGGCCAAGATAGGCAGGTTTTTAATAAAGGAATCCAGGGTTATGGGGCAAAAGGCAGGAAAATGAAATTAAGGAATATTAGATTTTATGATGATATTAATGATTTTATTGAATGGTAGAGCAGACTCCCTGAGCTGAATGGCCTACTTCTGCTCCTATTTCTCTTACAGTCATAAGAGAACCAGGTTTGTGAGGATTTATACAATGCTGGAAATGGAAAATTTGCCTAACTTTAGGGTAGCAGAATGAATCTCCATATAACAATCAATATGAAAGTCACTGGGGCCATTAGAGCATAGAACATAGAGCAGTACAGGCCCTTCGGCCCATGATGTTGTGCCGAACTTTTACCCTAATCCTAAGGTCTATCTAACCTCCATCCCTATCTTATACTATCATCCATATGCCTATCTAATAGCTGCTTAAATGCCCCTAATGAGGCAGACTGCACTACCCTCTCCGGCAATGCGTTCCACGCCCCGATCACACTCCGAGTAAAGAACCTACCTCTGATGTCTCCCCTATATCTACCTCCACTCACTTTAAAACTATGCCCCCTCATAATAGCTACCTCCACCCTAGGAAAAAGTCTCTGGCTGTCTACCCTATCTATACCTCTGATCATTTTGCACACCTCTATCAAGTCACCTCTCATCCTTCGTCGTTCTAAAGAGGAAAGCCCTAGCGCTCTCAACCTTTCCTCGTAAGACCTTCCCTCCATTCCAGGCAACATTCTGGTAAATCTCCTCTGCACCTTTTCCAACGCTTCCACATCTTTCCTGTAATGAGGCGACCAGAACTAGACACAATACTCCAGATGCGGCCGAACCAGGCTTTTGTATAGCCGGCGCATAACGTCACGGTTCTTGAACTGAATGCGTCTATTAATGAAAGCTAACACACTATGCGCCGCCTTAACAACTCAATCTACCTGAGTGGTAGCTTTCAGGGAACTGTGGACATGAATCCCGAGATCCCTCTGCTCCTCTACACTGCCAATAATCTTTCTGCTAACCCTGTACTCTGCTTTGAAGTTTGTCCTTCCACAATGAATCTTCTCTCTCTTTTCAGGGTTAAACTCCATCTGCCACTTCTCAGTCCAGCTCTGTATCCTATCAATGTCCCTTTGTAACCTAGAACAGCCCTCCGCACTGTCCACAACGCGACCCACCTTCGTATCGTCCACGAATTTACTAATCCACCCTTCCACTCCTCCTCCATCCAAATCATTTACAGTTATCCATCTGGAAAAGGAAGCAAACCATTGGAAGCAAGAATATCTTTGGACAAATTTTTGGAAAATGAAGAGTCCTGTAAAGTGTGGGGTAAATTTGCATCTGAGGTGGGGATTTTTTTTTTTGGTATATTAGCTCTAGAATAGTACTTAGATGCTTTTTTTTAATTACAGTGTAAGTCTTAACTTGAAATCTTCTGTGATCCTTCCAGTTAGTTATCTCTGCAGGGATCATAATGATGTCTCGAATTACGGAAGATGCTGATTCTTTGTTCACTTTGTGCCTGAGAAGACCTAGCTACCCACTGGAAAAATAAAGCTGTTGGTTATGATGACCAAGTAGGCTTCAAACCTGTATATTTAAATGTCTATCCATAAATGGCAGTAGTTGCCAGTGAGGGTACTGTTTGAATTGATAATAGAATTTTATAGCTGCTCTGGCTCTCAAACTAACCATTTGGTTGTATTCTCCATTCCTTTTTGACTTCTTAATTCAAACATTTTTCCCTTTTTTATAAAAGATTTAGGTTCATTGTCAGCTACTTTCTGATGTACTACATGTTCAAAAAAGAGAGTCCTGGCCTGCCATTTTAATCCTGTTTCCTAACTCTTAAACTTTTCTATCCTAATAGGTCACTTTATTTTCAACTAAAGGCTCACTACTCCTTTGCCTTCCTAAAATATGTACCTAAAACGAGCACTGTGTTCTGACTCTTAACAATAATCATAGAATCCCAACAAGTCCACATCGACCCTCGGAGCATCCCACCCAGACCCATCCACCTATACACATTCCTGCACGCTATGGGCAATTTAGCAAGGCCAAGCCAACGAGCCTGCACACCTTTAGACTGTGGGAGGAAACCAGAGCACCCGGAAGAAACCCACACGGACAAGGGGAGAATGTGCAAACTCCCCACACAGTCGCCTGAGGGTGGAATCGAATCGGGGGTCCCTGGCGCTGAGGCAGCAGTGCTAACCTTTGTTTAGTTTTAGTGTTACATTTTCCTGTACTGTTGTATAACCTCAGATTCGCTGTTTTTATTCTCACCACTTTATCATGTTTTCAATATTTATATATGAAGTTTGCTCCTCTTTAAAAGTTGCAGTGTTCTTTATGTATTTCCTTCTTCCTCTAATGTACCACCTCATTGCATCTTGATATTTGCTCCAATATACTGACATGTCTATCCTTCTATGTCTTGATGTGGAGGTGCTGGTGATGGACTGGGCTGTCTGTTAATAGTGCACTCACATCAGTTACAACATTCTGGATCAAGTCCCACTCCAGGGCTTGCGTTTTCCTGAAATGTCATGACTGACATTTCAATGCAGGACTGAGGATGACTGTACTTGGAGAGGAGCTGTCCTCCTGATGAGGCCTCATTGGCTGCACAATCAAAGAAGATCCAGTGGTATTACTTTTGAAGAAGGGGAGGTAACAATCAATAATGATTATTTGATCGGCATCTCAGAGCAGATAGTGCAAACATTACTGTTTTACTGTTTGTGGGAATGTTGTCTGCAAATTGATTGCTGTTTCCTTCAATGCAAGTGACTGCACTTCAAAAGGAAGTACTGCCTTGGCTATAATGCATCTTGAGACAGCTAGTGGTTGTAAAAAGTACTGTGTAAATGGCTGTTTATTTTTCTAAACTTGCTTTCGCTTCTCTTTGCAGTTTACAACGCTTTTGGTCATCTGCAAACTTCCATTTCATACATATATGCATGAACCTAACACTTGCATATATCCAGCTGAACTAAACCTTTCTTAAGTGCCAGTTTAAGTAGTTGTTCGTGGTGGCGGGGCAGCGGGGTTGGAAACTGAATATTTTGCAAAGCAGCTACATTTGGAATAAAATGTACTCCATCACAGCAGTTATGAGAAGCTTTAGTATGGGGCAAACACTTTTTTGTGGAGATGTGACTACATGTGTGCAGCCTTCATTGTTGTTAAAGTGCTTTGGGGTGCCCTGAGATGGATGTTGTATAAATCCAATTTAGGTTTAGACTGGAATCTCTTGCACACTATTTAATCCATTATCAATAAATGTTAAAATCCTATATATTTTCTTAAAAATCATGTTGTGATCTGGGCCTCAATATTCACAGTCATTACCCAATTGAAATGAAAAAGAAAGTAGTTTCTGGTGTCTTTACTTGTGTAGTTAAATGTGGAGAACCAGAAGTTGCTATTAGTGATTTTACATGTATCTGTTGGGTCTGTATTCTAATAGTAAGACCATAAGATGCGGGAGCAGAGGTAGGCTTTCAGCCCAGTGAATCTGCTGCCCTTTTCAGTGGGTTCATGACTGACCTGAAAAGTGGAGTAGTACTCCAAAGATAGACCTGACCTTAGCCAAACCGACCCTGCGTTACTACCATGGTGACATCCACCTATCGGGTATGGAAAGTTGCCCCTGTATGCATGTACACAAAATGTATTTCTTCCCTTTCTTTTAGCTTTACTTGTTACATTGTCTATCGCCATCTCCCCTCCCCCTACCCAAGTGGGACTGTCTGTCCTTTCAAGTCTGGCAGTTAGACACCCCATTGTTCTGCCATTCTCGCATTCCAATCACTTAATCTGAACTATCAACATGTTTTCTCCACCAGCATTGTATACCACTGCCCTGCCCCCCCAAACTGTAACCTAAGTGCTGCCCCCTTCACACTTCACTTCAACTCTAGTGAAGAGTCATCAAGACTTAAAACACTTGCTCACTCTCCATGGATGCTGTCTGACCCACTGATCTCCAACATTTGTTGCTTTCAGTAACTGGCCAAGTTAATTTGTCCTGTCCGTCTGTTCTCAATTCTGAGCAGTAATGGAAAGGCTAGCTGAGTACTATCGAGCAGTACTTGCCAAGGAATAAACTGCTTGCTGACACTTGGTTCCAATTCTGGTCACTCAATTCTTGACCTCATCACAGCTTTGTTCTGAGCATGGCTAAGAGGTGAGAATGACTGCCTTTGATGTCAAGACAAAATTTGACCAAACACCCCAGCAAATGTGATTGGTATTAAAACATTTCTGTCCAGATCATTAGCTTGGACCAATGGGATACTAGACCAGTGAGATGCCACCATGCTCTTGGAGGTTTCTGGGATTGGAGTAGACAACAAATAGAGGGGAGAAGCCATGGCAGGATTTGAACAAAGGATGCTCTTTACATAAAGGCACTGCTTAACTTTTTTGGCGGAGGGGTTTGGATTTATAGGTTGGTGTAACATGTTAATGGTGGTTGAATGGAACTTGATGCAAGTTTTGTGATGTCATCTCTGTGGAAGAGAGAATGTGGGAAATCCTCCACGAAAGCATTAAAATAGTTGAATCCACAGGCAGCAAAGGATAAGGATATGGTAGGAGGCAGACTTCGTTCTACATGTAACCAAAACCATATTTGCCTGGGCAGAGCATGATAGTGGTTTGAATCTATTTCATGAAAAAATTCAATTTTATTTGTATGTCTTTATTTTACTATTTTACTAAAGTTTATTTCAACTACCTTAATCCTGTATGTATGCCCCAATTGTTGTTCCTTCCCCATAAAATGTTATTAAAAGTAAAGGGAAGTGAATGTATTTAACTTCCAGATTTATTGTCTGAGTGAATACTTCACTGTATTTAATCCATTGTTTAGCCCACACAAAATTATAGAATAGTTACAGCATTGGAGACGCTATCTTTGTGCTGGCTGTGTGCAAGAACACCCCGGCTAATTCCATTCCCCTGTCTTTCCCCCTTAAGTTTTTCTCTCTTCAGGTACTTTTCCAGTTCCTGAAAGGAATTTCCAATTTTGAAAAAGCCCAGCTGAATCTGTCTCTGCTGTCAGGCATTGCATTCTAAATCTTAACCCCTTGCTACAAAACAAAATTGTCCTCGTGTTGAAACTGTTAAATTTCATGAAATTCAAGTTTTGCATATCCCCAGTTGTGTTCTTAAATCATGACTTATGTCTGTAAATTATATATGCTGAAGTTTCAAACCCATCACATGCAATATTTTCTGCAAAAGTCTTTTTGAACCAATTTAACAAGATTGCTAGCTTTGAGTGCAGTGGCCTATTGATTCCAATTTACAGCATCACTGTCTTTTATATCTTTAGAAGATTCATATTCCTTCCAGCAAATAATTCTGTGCATTCATAACTTAATTTTATACTGTCTATTTAAAACTGCTTTTATATCCAGGTAACTGCAATTCAGATAGGTAGCGAGTGCACTGGTTTCTTGCATTTGATGACAACAACTTGCATTAAAGGCACTTACTAGATATAATTAAATGGCCTAATGCACTCTGTTGTAAAGATGTGAGCTGCTTATGTTCATGTTTGTCCAGTTGCTTTAGAATTGCACTGCCACATATGGAGCATTTTCCACTTGGTCATTTCAGTCCTTGTTGAATCTTCTCTGTGCTATGATGCAAGATATTTTTGGCAATCTGCATCTTCAGCCGCTTGTGATCTATGTTAATAGCTTAATTCTGTTCTCAGGAATATTTCTTTTAACTGTACACAGAATTCTATCTGTGAATGCAGTTGATTATAATTGCTTCTGACAGGGTTTCTGAATGAATGTATTCAGTGTCCGGCCACAAGATCGCAAGCATGTGAATTAGTAGGATTAGACTGTTCAGCCCCTCTAGTCTTCTCCACTGTTCAATAAAATCATGGCCGATTTGATTGTGGCCTCAACTCTACATTCTTGCTTACCCCTAACAACCTTTTGACTCCCTTGTTAATCTAGAATCTGCTCCCAAAAGAAGTGAATCAGCCTCTATCTCTTTCTAGGGAAGATTCCGAAACACACAACCTTTTTAACAGGGAAAAATAAACTCCTCTTCATGAGTTAAACCCCCACCTATTAAAAAATATATCTGGTTCCAATCTCCTACAAGCAGAGATATCCTTTCAGAGTCTATCCAGTAAAACCTCTCAAGATCATGTCTCAATAAGCTCATCTTCTAAATTCCAATGGATATGGACCCAACCTGTCCAATCTTCCTTCAAGATAATTCTCCATGTTGGATATCAGTTGAGTGAACCTCTGAGCTGCTTCTAATGCATTTACATGCTTTCTTAAATGAGGTCAGAGCTATATGTAGTATTCCATGTGTGGCTAAAAGATGAATGTTCAACAGAAAAGTTGCACCACAGAAGTACTTGGAGAAGCAATTAAATGAGGTCATAGTATTACTGCATCTATTTGGTAGTTAAAGCAATAGTTAAGCCACTTGCAGTCTTGTTTTAGTTGGTGTAAACTTTCACCACTAACGTGAATGTGTATGTGACAGTGTAGTCTGACACTTGTCTTCATACTTCAAGTCCTGATGCCTCAAAAGTACGTTTGTTATAGTGCGATGTGTCAAAAATATTGCTTCAACAAAATGTGACCTGTCTGCAGCTTTGATTGCATGGCCTATAAAAACTGCTGCTACCCACATTTTAGGTCACACTTTAATTGCAATCATTCAGGTGGTAATACAAGTTCGGACCCTACCATTATTTCATAATGCAGCACAGTCTTTGGCATGTAAAACAGACTAGGATTGCTATTGATATGAATTAAGTTGGGGAGTTAAACTTTGGGAGAAAATGCCATGAATACCTAAAAATGTGATGCCAACCTGTAGAGCTTAGCACAGCAAAATTAGCCTATGGTGGACAGGTTAAAGCAATTCTGCAGCCAGTGCATCTGATCAAAACTCTAACTCTGCCACACATGCAGTTGTTTACTTCAGTGGACAATTCAATAATGGGAGGAGGAGGAGGCTCCATAAACGACTATACTCTTAATTGTGGCAGAGCACAGTTCCTCATGCACAATACAAAGCTGAAACATTTAGCACTTCCAGTCAAAGATGGTTGAATGAATGGCCCTTCTTGGCCACCACCCGAGGCTTCGAGCATCTCTCATGCCTGTCTTCGGTTCGATTCACTGCATGCTGAAGTCATTAAATGTAATGGTCTAAGGCAGACTTGGCTTGCCTGTGTGACTATGGCTGAAAGTTATCTTGGGCATTGAGATCAACTTAAGAGCACAGTCTATTGCCACCTGCAATTTGAAATTATAACTTTTTAGCCTGTAAAATAGGATTGGTGATCTAACGTGGCAGGTTAGAGGATGTGTGTTCAGTATGTGATTAACTTGAAAATAGGTTATCTTTTACATCATAGCTTGGCCTTTGAACATGTGATAGATGTGGTTTTTAATTTTATGTAGATTAATTTTGCCTAAACAATTTGCATTTTGAATAAATGAAGCAACAACTTTGAAAAATGGAAAATATTCTTTGGCAAAGTTACATTTAAGGCTATTTCCTGGCAAGACTGTAGATAAGCATCTTGAACTGTTTTTTAAATACTTTACCTAGTTGGTGAGAATTCAGAATTCTTTCAGGCTCAGGCAGCCTCTACTGAATAATCCCTGTTAAATCCTTGTTAATGCCACAATGTAAATGTATGTTTCTGAAGAAGGGTCCAGACCAGAAACGTCAGTTTTCCTGCTCCTTTGATGCTGCCTGGCCTGCTGTGTTCATTCAGTGCTACACCTTGTTATCTCTGACTCCAGCGTCGGCAGTTCCTACTATCTCTAAATGTATGTGTGGGTCTGTTTTAAACTTACTTGATTCAAAGGAAGGCTATTAATTGGATTGGAATATACAGTTGCAAATACTGTAAACTGGGAGAATTTAGCTGTGAAATTACATAACATTTGTTAAACTTGTGAAGAGCAGTAGCTTTGTTTATAATTTATTAAATTTTACATTCTGCTCGTACAGAGTAATAGCATATTTTTAGGCTGATTTGATTTTAGGTGAGATGTTGTACGTTGCTATTTTGGCCGTATTCTGCAAGTGGATGGTTAGTACTTGTCTTTCTTTGGAGCAGTCTGTGCAGGTGGCCTCTACTGGGACACATTGCATTATCTCACTATCCTCTTTCCTGTCTGAATTCAATTCAAAGAAGGGAAAAGAACAAACTTTCATTTGTAAAACACCTTTCACAATGTCAGAGCTTCCTTAAAATATGTCAACTCTACTCTGTTGTAATGTAAGAAAGAGCACCCTCCCAAAATCAGTAATGAGATAGTGACCAGAGATTAGTTTTCATTTCAAGTCATGTTCATTGAAGGATAAATATTATTCCCAATAAAGAGAACTTTGAAATGATGCCATGAGATCTTTTAACAACTTGAAAAAAGCCAGCTTGGCTGTAGTTTCATCTTGATGACAGTATCTCTCAATGCAGATTATATACTCAATATTCAAAATAGGATTTGACCAGTCAACCTGCTGACTCGCATATAAATACAAATACTGACCCCAGACTAACCATGAATAAATCAACCTTTTCTACATCTTGCCATGCCTGAATTGTGCATATGTGGAAACCATTTTATTGTGCCAATTCAAGTACCATCTCATTACATATTCTTCATAGTATTTGAATCACTGACAATAACTGTAGCAGCTTTAACATAGCAAAAGATGCCAGTACGCTTCAGGAAGATCTAACTTTTTTAAAATAAATGTGAACCCAATGTAAATGCTAAGAAATGAATGTGTTTTAACGAGGAGAAAAATGAGCATAAGTGTTTAGAAAGGAATGCTGAAGTGTGGGCATGGCTGACAATATGAGAAGAACAAATATTTTTTGAGGGGGTGAAGGCAAGAATGGTGTTATTTGACAGATTATAGAAATAGGAAAGGTTAAGGCTATGAGCGAAGCTAAACAGGATTTTAGGGGCTTAGGATAAAGTTAATTTGGGGGAGGGTGGGGTAATTAACTTTGCTTGGAATTTAGACGAAGGAATGCAGCACAAATTTGAATTTTAGTGAGCAGAAAATGGGTATGCAGTAAGAGATTAAGTCTGGAAGTGACAAGGTTACATGGATGAGAATTGCAGGTAGAATTGTAGGAATTGCTAGACCAAAGAAAATTGATTTACATGGTTGTTTTCTGCTATCCTGGAAGTTGCAGTCTACAGGCAACAATAATGAAATTATTGACTTGAAGCATTCAAAATTGCTAAGTTTACAATGGATCCAGAACTCTCCCAGAGGCAGTACACTTCAGAAATTGTAGGTCCAAAGTTACCTTCACTCAGAAGCAATACTGTATTCACTATACCATTGCCCTCAGATATTTTCTGGAATAAATTATCTAAATCCATTTGAAATAATCAGCACTGTTTCTATTGTCTCCCTAGGACAGCGGCATTCACCAGTAAAATAGTGAGCATCAGTTATTTTGCAGTCTCGGGTGTAGGCTCCTCAAATATCTCTGAACTGCTTCCTTCAGGCCACACTCTCCAAACAATGACAAGATATGCACATATTGCGGAGTTAGACCCAAACCCATGGCTGTCCTGGTGTCATTGCTGCCTTGGCAAGGAAAGGATTTGCAACCCCAGTTGCTCAAGGCTTGGCAGTCTATTTGTTATCTTAACCTTCCAAACCCGTAGTTACTTCCTCTGGGGCAGAGTGGCAGATACATGGGAGCATAACCAACTGCAATTTCCCATTCAAGCCACTCACCATTCTGACTTGGAAATATATCACCGATGCTTTCATATCACTTGGTCAGAGTCCTGAAACGCCCTCTCCTAAAGTCTGTTCGAGTCTGACTGCAGCGTTCAGGAAAGTTGCTCATTATGCACCTCTTAAGGGCAGCTAGGGATGGGCAACAAATTCTGGCCCAGCCAGCAGTGCCCACATCTCATGAATGAATTTTCTAAAGGTGTAAAAATACAGCATGGAAGACAGACATTTGTATTTACTATGTGGCTGCCTCCTTTGGCTAAGGCCATGTCATATGGATTCTACTGAACTGTTTAAAAATGTAACTACTTGTCCTGATGGATATTTGTTCCCTTTTTATGACCCCCTCAATAGCGGTTGCACTGCTTCTCAACCTTTTCCACTTCAGTGAGAGCGTGCCCAATTTAAGTAGTCCATAGCTCCAGCTGTCATTTGTCCTAGTTGTACTCGTCTGAATTCTTTCAATACCTATCGTCATGTAGCAACCTGCACTATTCAAAATGTGGTTGCATTGATCTGTATACCAATGAGAATATATTGCTCTTTTAGATCAATATTGACATTTTAATATATCCTAACATTTCATTTGATTTACTCACTGATACCAAGACTGGTGATAAAGCTTCAGTTAATTTTCAGTTGGGCTTCCAAGTCTCCATGTTCCATAAATTGTATTTTCTTGTCATTCAAGTATATAATCTCGTCCTCCTTTTTATCCTCGTGAAGTACTTTAATTTTGTACATTAAACATTTATGTACTGCTTCTATGCAGATACCAAGATTGTTAATATCATAGATCATAGAATCCCTACAGTATGGAAACAGGCCCTTCGTCCCAACAAGTTCACACCGAACCTCCGAGCAACCCACCCAGACCCATCCCCCTGCAAACCACCTAATCTACACATCCCTGAACACTATATGGGCAATTGAGCACAGCCATTCCACCTAGCCTGCACATCTTTGGACTGTGGGAGGAAACCGGACCACCCAGATGAAACCCACGCAGTCACTGAGAATGTGCAAACTCCACACAGATGGTTGCCCAAGGATTGAATCGAACCTGGGTCCCTGGCGCTGTGAGGCAGCAGTGCTAACCACTGAGCCACCGTGCCACCCCAAATCCTCCTGTTCAACATTGGAGTTTATCACCTTTTTTTAATCTGCAAATCTAGTAAGCGCAAATGTGTATGCCACTACTGATTCCAGGTCATTTATGAAGATATTGAACAGGATAAACATACTGTTTAAACTCCACTGTGACCTCTTTTCCTTGAACTGAGGGCAATGCGGAGAACACCACCATCCAAGTTCTATTGATGGAGGTGTGTCTTCTCAATGCAAATGGAAGCTAATATCATGTTAGGCCTGCAGATGATGTCAGTCAAATCTCTTGAATTGCACTTGAATACGAGACTCTGTCTCCGTACAGTGTAATGCTGCACTTGTTTTCTTTTTAAATTCATCCTGAATAGGACATTAGCATTGCTAATGAATTACTTCATAGCAAACATTTTATTACATTCATATTTTGATATTCAGATGTCCCAATTCATCTGTTAGGCTTGCATGATTTATTATCCCTATTAGCAATCGTTTTTAAGAGAATGACTTTAGGTATTATAGTAGATTTTTTTGTTATCTTTGACATTTTAAAATTTATTTGTCCAACTTTCTGATTTCATCTTGTTATTCATATTTCTGTTTATATTGTGAGTTATCCATTAGTAGTCCGAGCCCAGATGGGCTCCCCATCAGTTAGAATAGTTGTAAGTTGAAATATATTTATTTGTCTTGCTCAGTCTTTTTGCCATTTGGTGTGTTGTTTCTGGTAACATGAATCTTGTACTCACTCACTTTCAGCACTTTGAAGGATGTCTGTTAATCTCTGTCACCAAAATCAGAAGCTCTGGAGAAACTCAGCAGGTCTGGCAGCATCTGTGGATAGAAAGCAGAGTCAACGTTTCGGGGGTCAGTGACCCTTCAGAACTGAGCCAGACCTGATGAGTATCTCCAGCTACTTCGGTTATTGTTTCAGATTTCGAGCATCCACAGTTTTTGTTTTAAATCTGTTAATCTTCGTGTTCGGTTGTAATTCTGAGGGAGCTACTAAATGGTAATGGCTGCTGTATCTGGTTGTACGTTTCAGACATTTAGAAAAGTGCTATACAAATTAAAGTGCTATGAATCAAATTTAATACTTCTGAAATTTGGTCACTTTGTAATGTAGGAAATGTGGCAGTAATTGCTGTTTCCAATGCAGAGTGTGGCACTGATGTGATAATTTGTCGTTTTAAGTAACGAGAGATATGAGCCAGAACAGTGGCAATTTTCTTCCTAAATAGTATGATTTACCCAGGCATGTAGATGAGCCCTTGACTTAACATGCCATCTAAAAACAGCACTGCTAACAATGCAATACTCCTTTAGTACTGCACTGAAGTGTCACCTTGTTATTTGTGAACCCCGCATGTTATGACCCAGGTGAGCGTGTTATGACCCAGGTGAGCATGCAATGAGGTGAGCCATGCCTGATAGCAATATAAATGTTGGTGGATTTATCTGCTGATGTTATTTTCTTTGTGACCTCCATTTATCATGTTTAAAATTGCTAATCCAATTGGGAAATATTGGAATTCTAGCTAATTGATTTAATTAAAATATTTTTACTCAAACCAGTGACGGAAATAACAAACAGACATTCATGAGTAGAATCTAAAGTTGAATTGCTGGGATTAAACTGAGCAGCTTTGAATCCCTCAATGACAAAAGTGTTGCTCAATCAAAAATTGGCTTGGGTGCTCCCAAATAAATTGCAAAGATGGCAAATATAAGAACCATACCTTCTACCAATGAAGGTAGCCTCGGAAGTGTTGAATTTAATATAAGCAAGTCATGTCCATTTGCTGAACTATTTTACAACAGATGGAAAAGAAGTTAGATATGTATTTATTTTCTACGTGAATTGAAACGGTATGTAATTATCCAATTTTACTCATTTTGTTTGTACAAGGAATGTAAGTGGAAAGATTATGAAAGCACTATCTATTCCACTTCTGTTTTTCCCCAGTCGTCTCCTCCTCCAAAAAAAATCCACTTTCACATAATCTAGAACTCCAGCATCTTCCCTGGCCTGAACTGCGCTTAGGAGCTGGTTGTTGCTAAGAGACAGTTGTTGCTGTGAGAAAGAGCAGTTTTGTTGGAGCACTTCAAATTTGAATTGTTCATATTCACTTCCCATCTTATGTTTCTCCATATTCTGTTTTATTATCTCCTTTAATCCATCCAGTCCCCAAACTGTGACCCTATCTGACATAGTAGGAACTGCAGATGCTGGAAAATCCGAGACCACAAGGTGCAGAGCTGGATGAACACAGCAGGCCAAGCAGCATCACAGGAGCAGGAGGGCTGACGTTTCGGGCCTAGACCCTTCATCAGAAA
>NC_063333.1:30470402-30495538 GCF_021869965.1 Rhincodon typus
CTGCTCCTGTGATGCTGCTTGGCCTGCTGTGTTCATCCAGCTCTGCACCTTGTCTGTGACCCTATCTGCTCTGGTTATCTCGGGATTACTAACTGAGCCGCGAGCTACTTGGCACAGGGTCGACAGGATTCGAGGTAAAGATTGGTGTGGGAGAAATGGGTTTGAATTCATGGTACATTGGCACCAGTGCTGGGTAAAGAGGGTGCTGTTCCGAAGGGATGCGCGCTCCTACCTAGGGCTGTAGATAGGGCTTTTAAATAGTAGGGGAGTGGCTTCAGTTGCTTGGAAAGTAATAGTAAAGTTAAAGGGGCAAAGGGCTGTGGAAAGGTTATAAATTTCCAGAGCAAGTAATAAGATAAACTATGAAAAGGGTCAGGAATCTAACTTCAGGCATGGCAGGTGGGGGCGATACAGTGTGTAGCTGGAGGAACACAGGCCAGGCAGCATCAGTGGAGTAGGAGAGCCGCTGATTCAGGCCTAGACGCTTCATCAGGCCCTGATGAAGGGCCTAGGCCCGAAACGTTGACTCTCCTGCTCCTCTGCTGTCTGACCTGTTGTGTTCCTCCAAATCCACACTGCATCATCTCTGACTCCAGCATCTGCAGTTCTTGCTATGAGCTTGGGAGTGGTCAACCCTGGACTGAGTGTTGTATTTAAATATAGATAGTACCCAAAACAAGATAAATGAGCACTAGCGCAGGCTGAAATTTGCATGTTGTGGGCAGCGGACAGACTTGCCTGCAAGGGGATCAGGGCTGGAAACTAATCATCCAAGGAAAACATCCAATCAAAAAGACAGGCAGAAAGGATGGGATTGCCTCCTTTCGTAAGAAATGAAATTAAATAGCAAGAAGCAATATAGGGTCTGAAGGTGTAGAATCTGTGTGGGTAGAGTTGAGGAACTACAAAGGAAAGAAGACCTTGATGGGAGTTACATACAGCCCTCTGAGCTGTAGGGATACGGGGCACACAATAAATTGGAGGATAGAAAAGGCATGGAAGTAAGGCACTGATATGTTAATCATATTGGGCTTCAATATGCAGGTGGGCTGGGAAAATCAGGTTAGTGGATCCCAAGGAAAAGAATTTGTGGAATGTCTGAGATAGTTTGTTTTTTGGAGCAGTTTGTGGTAGAGCCCTCTAGGGAGCAGGCAGTTGGAGACAGTTAGGACTACAGATGTTGGAAGCTCGAGTCAATAAATGTGGAGCTGGAGAAGCACAGGTCAGACATCATCCGAGGAGGAGCAGGCAGTTCTGGATATGATGTGCAATGAGGCAAATTTTGATTAGGAAGCTACTTCCAGTTGACTAAAGCTAACTTCAAAGACATAAGGGAGGAGCTGGCCAGCATTGGATGGGGAGCTTCGAGTCAGAGGCATGTGGCATGGAAATGGTCTCATCATGACAGGAGTTTCGGGGATAATTTGGGAAGCACCGCAGAAATTAAGGGATAAGCTGGTTAGTAGCATAAAAGATTGGAGGTTTTATGAAGATACCTAAAAAGTAAAATAGGAATAAAAATTGACATTGGACTGCTGGCAAATGAGGCTGGAGAAGTAGTAATGGAGATCAAAGAAATGTAGGAACTGAATTAGTATCTTCCATCTGTCTTGTGGAAGACACTAGCAGCATAAGAGAACTTCACCAGAGTTGGGGCACAGGTGAGTATAGTGGCCGTCGCTGAGGAAAAGATACGGAGGTCTGAAGTTGCAGATATCACCTAGACTAGATGGACTACATCCAGGGTTTTGCAGGAGGTAATTGAGATTGTGGAGGAATTGGTGATCTTTCAGGAATCAGTGGAGTGAGGCAAGTTCCCAGAGGGACTGGAAAAGAGCTAACTAAACACCCTTGTTTAGGAAGGCAGAGAAGCAGAAGATTGGAAATTATAGGTCGTTGATAAGATTTTAGAGTCCGGTATTGATGAGATTGCAGAGTACCTTTTGAAGTGCATGGTAAAATAGGCCAGATTCAGCATGGCTTTGTCAAGGGGAGGTGAGGCCCGGCAAATCTGTTAGAATTCTTTGAGGAGGTAACAAGCAAGTCAGACAAAGGAGAGCCAGTGAATGAGATGTATTTAATTTCCAGAAAGCGTTTGACAAGGTGCTGAGTAGGAGTCTGCTGAATCCGATAAGAGCCCATGGTGTTAGGGGCAATGTACTGTCATGGATAGAAGATTGGCTGACCAGCTGAAGGCAGAGTGGGGATAAAGGGGTCTCTTTCAGGATGACTGCCAATGACTAGTGGAGTTCTGCAGGGCTTAGTGTTGGGACCACAACTCTTCGTGTTACGTGTTGATGATCTGGTCAAAGGAAGTGACGGCATTGTTGCTAAATTTGCAGATGATACAAAGATGTGTGAAGGGACAGGCCTCGTTACTGAAGCTAGGATACTGTATTGTTTGTTAAATGTTCTCTCAACTTGTCCTGCCACCTTCAATGACTTAGGCATATCCGAGCTCCTACATGCAATATGGAATTATATCCTTTATTTTTGTT
The DNA here is from genome assembly GCF_021869965.1 of Rhincodon typus. Classification (NCBI taxonomy): domain Eukaryota; kingdom Metazoa; phylum Chordata; class Chondrichthyes; order Orectolobiformes; family Rhincodontidae; genus Rhincodon; species Rhincodon typus. The sequence goes on from NC_063333.1 coordinate 30,472,901, forward strand.
TTGTCTGTTCTTCCTAACAAAATGATTCCGATCGTGACTGCATTAAACTTCATCTGCCAATTCTATGGTCATTGCATCAGCCTGTTTGTCCTTTTTTGAGGTTCTACACAGTTCTCCTCCTCAAGGTTCATAATATTTCCAAGTTATACATTAACAATCTAGAAGGAGGAATGTGGGATCTTATTGCTAAGGTTGCAGATGATGGCAAGATAGGTGGAGGGACACGTTGAGGAAGCAGGTAGGCTGCAGAAGGAATTGGACGTGTTTCCAGAAAATAAGTGAAGCTGTGGGACAAAAACCTTAATTCAGTCTAATCTTGGATACTGATTTTTTTTTTTTTCAGTGGGTTGGGGGGGCAGTGGGGAGGAATAACTTCGCTAACACAATCTGCAATAGCTGTCCAACTTGGTAAGTTAAATCATTCAATCGAGTGAAAAGTGACTGGCGAGAATAAACAGTTCAGTTGTCAATAGTTTCAAGGTTAATGTTAACTAGGAGAGAAGCAAAGAAGTGACAGGTGGAATACAATGTAAGAGTGTGTGGTTATGCACTCTCTTAGTGGAAGAATTGAAGTGTGGATTATTTTGTAAATCGGAAAAGGCTTCAGAAATCTAAATCACAAAGGGACTTGGGAGTCAAGTTCAAGATTCTCTTAAAGCTAAAACACAAGTTCATTTGGCAGTTAGGATGGCAAATGCAATGTAAGCATTCATTTTAAGAGGGCTAGAACACACAAGCAGGAACATACTGCTGAGGCTATATAAGGCTGTGATCAGACCACATTTGGAATATTGTGAGCAGTTTTGGGACCTGTGTCTATGGAAGGATGTGCCAGCATTGGAGGGGGTCCAGAGCTGGTTTACAAGAATGATCCCAGGGATGAAGGGCTTGTCATATGAGCAGTTGAGGAGTCTGGGTCTGTTCTCGATAAGAGTTTACTAGGATGGGGTTGGGGAGAATCCGAAACTTGGAGAATATTGAGAGGCCTGGATAGAGTCAACATGGAGAAGCTGTTTCCATGAGTAAGAGAAACTAGGACTCAAGGGCACAACCCTTTTAGACTGGAGATGAGGACCTTCAGTCAGAAGGTGGTGAATCTTTGGAACACATTGCCACAGAATGCTGTGGAGGTCAAGTCATTGAGTGTAATTAAGACAGAGTTGGATCGATTCTTGATTAAGGGGATCACAGGTTACGGGGATAAGGCAAGAGAATGGTGTTGAGATCCATATCAGCCATGATCGAATGGCAGAGCGGACATGATGGGTCAAGTGGCCTAATTATGCTCCTGTATTATGGTCTTATTGCACATGAAGAGTTGGGGATGGTGAAGGGTGCAGTAAGAACAAAAATAATCTGATTGGATGAAAATCGGGGAAGATTGAATGACGAGAATTGGCACTTAGTCAAAGGAAGCAGTAAAGAAGTTCCAAATGTATGGAGGAGGGCAAAACAACTAATGCTGTCTGGAAGCAATAGAAAAGGATAGAATAAAGGTAACCTTTTTAAAATACTTAGCATCATTTGCAGTCCAATATTTGTTGCCCATCCCTAACTGCCCTTCAACTGAGAGCTGAATGGTTTGTGATGCCATTTTCAGAGGCATTTAAGAAGCAACCACGTTATATTTGATTCCAGACCAACAATAGACAAGACCAGGTTGGAATGCCAGATTTCATTCCCTGAAAGATGTGTTTTCACAACAATTGATAGCCATTATGGACCACCATTATGAAGATTAGTTTTGTATGCCAGATTTCATTAATTGAATTTAAAATCCACCCATTGTTTAAACACTTGTTTCCAAAGCAATGGGCATGGCTCCTGGATTAATAATGCTGGCACATTACCGCTGTACCAGCATCTGTCATTTAACTATGTTGGCCAAATGGTGAGCAAGTAATCACATTGCAAAAGGTTATGGTATTCTTGAGAGATAGTAAGAACTGTCGATGCTGGGGTCAGAGGTAAATGTGGAGCTGGAGGAGCACAGCATGCCAGGCAGCATCAGAGGAGCAAGAAAGTTGACGTTTCGGATCGGGACCCTTCTTCTGGCCTGCTTTGCTCCTCCCAGCTCCACACTCTTGTTATCTATGGTATTCTTGACTTTCTTTTTAGTTATGTGCTGATTTTTCACAGCTCCTGTCCTCCTATAAAGGTGCAAAGGCATTGCTACCATTCATTGATGAGGGGCTCAGAAGTGAGCAATAGCTAGAATTTTACTTTCAGCAGACCCTTTGAAACTACCTTGTGCATCGCAGGTGGATGACTGACTTCCCAAACCCCAAGTTGGAAAGGACCTGTATCAACTTGCGTTTACCTGGAGGAGAATAAATGTAAATCGAATGGCCAAGTTCCACTTTATAATGTTGTCAACCAACTGTGTTTCAGTTTGATGTCACAGGAATGGAACACTGCATTGCCAGTATACCTTACAAAATCAGTACTTTTAAATGCTGTTTCTATGCACTTGAAGTGTAAAAAATTTGACATAGGCAACATGAATGGCAGCAGTAATGAAGCATATTTATTTCTCCTGAATTGAGATCTCAACACATCTTTTAAATTTGTTTTGGACAGCTTGTGAATGTTGTTGTGAGGTGCTTGAGTTTATTGTTTGAGCAAAGTGAAGGCAGGTCGAAAAGATATTAATTTTTCCATGTAGTGATGCACTGGTTCAGGATTCAGAATTTGACTCTCTAGAATTTCACCCACAAATATGCAATTAATTACTCGGTTCCCACTTTGCATGAAAATGAAAACCTTCCAAAAATATTAGCACTACATACAAACAACGCTGCATAGTATGTATATATGCTATAGGCATATTGCCTAAATGTATAATTATCAGATGTAATTTCAGTAATTTTCTGTGATGTTTTGAATTTTTGAGCGGGTTGAATATCAAAAATATTTGGCTTAGTTACATTTCATTCGGGATTGTTAGCTTTTTGCTTGCTGGGTGATGGCTCAGCTGAAAAATGGTCAAAAATATCTTTTGGTTTGTTATTACTTATATGGGTGTTTGGACATTGGAACGATTCCACAATTGAATTAAAAGATACTGGATGCACTTGTTGTCAGTCTACAAATTGCAGTTCTATTCACTTATGTATTGAGATTAAGGAAATATCCAGAATTTTCTAACAGTTTTGTTTTTACCCTTAATCCCCATTTAACCCCCCCCCCCAAAAAAAAAGTGGTTTGGAGATTTGTTTCATTGGCTTACAGTATTGGATCTGATTATAATTGAAACTGATTCTGCAGATATGAGATGTAATAGAATAATATTGCTTAGTTACCAATAAAAGTCTCACTTCATGAGCCAATGCAAGTTTCGCTTTGAAGTGCTGTTACTCCAGAAGTGATATCTCATTAACAAGTATTGCTATGCATTAATAATTTTTCTTCAACTTTTTTCAGGAGCACCATCTCCAGCGGGCGATTTCAGCACAACAGGTTTATGGAGAGAAGCGGGATAACATGGTTATTCCTGTCCCAGAGGCGGAAAGCAATATTGCCTACTATGAATCTGTCTACAGTGGGGAGTTCAAGATGCCAAAGCAGCTTATTCACATACAGCGTGAGTACAAAAACTGAAATTTTAAAGCAACACAGTATTTCTAAGTTCAAGTGTATCATAATGAGTAAATGGAACCATTAAATGAAACCTGTCTCCTCTAAGCACTTCTACCTTCTGATGATAGGAACACTGGTCACACTATATAGCCAGACTAATGTGTTACATGTGCACCTTTTCATGCATTGATCTAGGCTATCATTGAGGCCATCACAGTTGTGTGAATCTGCTCTTGTCTGAAGTCCACATGTTTTGCAGCAGTAAGTAAGCAGAGCATCGAGAGAAGTAGTCATTATGAGTAAATTTAAGAAAACAAAAAACAATATGGTACAGAAACAGGCCGTTCAGCCCTTCCAAGTGTGCGCTGACACATTTTGCCCTTTCAGTCTAAAACTGTCTTCACTTATAGGATCCATATTCCTCTCTTCCCTTCCTATTCACGTATTTGTCCAGGTGCTGCTTGAATGCTGCTGTTGTCTGCTTCCACCATCTCCTCTGGCAGTGTGTTCCAGGCAGTCGCCACCCTTTGTATGAAAAACTTGCCTCGCATGTCTGTTTTAAACTTCATGCCCTTCACCTTGAACCTGTGTCGCTTAGTAATTGACCCCCTCCACCTTGGGAAAAAGCCTCATTCTTTCCACTCTAATCATACCATTCACAATCTTTTAAACTTCTAACAGGTTGCCCATCAACCTCTTGTGTTCTAGTGAAAATAAACCCAGTCTGTCCAACCTTTCTTCATAGCGAAAATCCCCTATACCAAGCCACGTCCTACTAATGTTGACGTTCCCAGTAAAAGTTTGTCGTTCATAGCAAGTTATTCAGGATTCAGCAACATTTAACGTTACAGCACAATTTGCTCAGTCTCATCTTGGCTGTTGTATGCCCATACTCTTGTATTCATCAGGTGTTAAATGAGTCTATAAACCCTTTTTGCCACTTCAACCAACCAACTAGTCTTGTATTAAATATCCTCCTAAAGCCTTTCATACTGTTGAAAACCTTTTTCATTACTGCTTTCTTTTTCCACTAAAAACATACATGTTCCCCGAACTGACCACCCTCATTTCTGTTTGTATTCTAGCAAATGCTGATTTTAATTACCAGAGATTAACAGCTTTCCAGTGGTGGAGAAAAATTGCATGCAAGTTTCCCCAAATGTTCTGTGCTGTTTCCCTTTATCCTCCTTTGTAGCTTTTCTTTTCCCTTCCGACACTGGTTTTTCTTTATTCAGGTTTGTCTACCCACTTTCTTCTTCCCTTATCCTTTTGCGTTTTGATTTCACTCACCCATTGCTGCCTCAGTGTCTTTTTCACTATCGCTGCGACTGAAGAGTCGTTAGCATTGATCTATTAGTTCATGTTCTGGGCCATATCTGATCGATGGATTCATCAATGATCTGATATTAGATGTTAGAGTAAATTGTGAAACATGCCATATTTGGCCTTGGCATCAAGATCTGTACCCTCTCTGGCAATTCTATTGACCATCAAGGTCTTTGTCTTTGTCTTGGGTTGTTGCACTCAACTATCTATTCACCCATTCAGCTGAACTTTGAACACATTGCGCACTCCATTGCCTTGAAAGCCTACTCTAATACTATATATTAAGATAATTTACCCTCATCCCTATTCTTTTGCTGCTGAATGCATGTTTGAATTTCTTCATTGTCCTTTTATGTCTCTTTACTGTTTACTGATTATTGTGTTTTCAGTTATTTTGCTTGAACATGAATGTTGCTGGCACGGTTGTCATTTTTATTTTGCTTGCCTAGTTCTCTTTGAAGGTCTTGGCAGGCTGTCTTTTTGAACTGTTGTAACCTGTATGATGAAGGTGTTCTTGACAGTACTGATGGATGAGAAGTTCCAGAGCTTTGGCACTCTAACTAAAGATTAATTGTAGCTGCCCAGTCAGTATGAAGAAAGAAGGTCTTCCCGTTCAGTTGTTGTTCGGTGGTGAGAGTGGGCAATGCTGATGAAGTAACCATATAACTTTGCTGAGAAACCTCTTCCTATGGATGATATACACTGTAGCCATATACTTTTCTGTCCAGGGCTTCTACTGTGGAATTCATTTCCTAAACTATTTATTCCTCTTCCTTTTCATTTTTTCTCAGATTCTGCTTGAACCTAACTTCTTTGACCAGCACATCCTGCACCTTTATCTCCTTCAACCTAGCGTGCACCTTTTATCTGAGTTGGGGATACATTGTCTAATGATGTGTAATGATCCGATTTCACATGCTGCTGGAACCTTAACTGCTATCTTCTCAAGTTGTCTAAGTGCTAGTTTTGAGGAATGTAACTTTTTGGCCTTGCTGAAGCCTGGTGAATCATAATTCCTTTCAAGGGGTGTGGGTTCAAAGTACCACTCTGATATTGACCTTTTAGGGCTTTCTGTGGTGCAGTGCTAACATCTCTGATCCAGTGGAAGGGTTCAAGCCCCATCTGCCCAAAACATGTTTAATGAACAGGTTGATTAAAAATGTCTTAATTGTCTGATTATTGCCTCCAAGCATGGTGGGCCTTTTTTTTGTATTAATTGAAAACCGTGGTACTTGGTACTAACGTGATGCGGGCATCGCTGGTTCAGCTAATACTTATTGCCCAGAGGGCAGTTAAGAGTCAAACCACATTTGCTGTGGGCCTGGAGTCGTATGTAGACCAGATCATGTAAGGATGTCAGTTTTCTTCCCTAAAGAGCATTATTAGCCAGATGGGGTTTTTTTTTCCCGACAATGAACAACAGATTTGTGGACTCCTTTTTTTTTTAATTAAAGTTCCACCATCTATGGCGGGACTCGAATCCAGGTCACCAGAACATTACCTGGCACTCTGGATTGACAGGCCAGTGATAATATCACTAGACTGTCCCATCCCCTAAATGTGGACAAGAGAATGGGTATGAAGGGACAGGTCGAAGTGAAGGATTTATGTTCTTAATGTGTTTAAATTTTAAATTGGGTCAAAAGTAGTAGTAATAAATACACTTCTGACGCATGAGTAGGTTTTCTTTATTTCTGCATCTGAATGCAGACTGAAACTGCCAACATTCTAGTTGATTCATTATCTGAATTGTGCATTCAGTTGGTCAGTGTTTCACAGTTATACCCAATTACTTTGAAATAAAATGCTTCACAGATTTGTTTTAAATGTGACTTTCGTGCATACTAGTTGGTTGCTTTTAACTGCAAGCAATAAATGGGAAAATAAATGGCAAAAGAAAGCAAGTGCTTAGTAACTACCATGATCAACTGTGTTTGTTATCTTAGTACAAAATTGCTTCAATAGTATCTCTACTTTATGCTCTTAATACTGTGAAATTTGTTTGTGTTTGCTTGGGATTGAGAGACAGTCCGTATAGTCTTCCAAATAAAGAGAACGATTTCTATAGATTGGAAAATTGTTTCTCATGGTGTTAATTCATGCTAGTATTGAAGAAAGGTGAGGGAGACAAACCAAGAAACTATATAATTAAATATTATAAGCGAATTAGCTTAGTATGTGTTATCAGAATGTTTGTTCAAATCTAAAATTAGAGAGAGTGATTGAACACTTAAAAATTTTTCACCTGATCAGAGAGAAGAGCATGGCTTTGTAAAGGAAAGATCATACCCGAAAACCCTAAATTGAAGCTTCTTTGGGGCCTATGCTGGACCTAATGTATTCTCAAACTAACCACTTATTCCTGATATAACACTTGATGGTATTACTTGCTTACCTGTTACTTTGATCTCTTGTCATAATTGTGGTGAATTGTATTACATTATACGCTATATTTAGTTTCTTAGAGCTTCGTTTCTTAGAGCTAGAGGAACTGGAGGAATGTTGATCAAGGAAGCTTTCTTGTACACCTGAGCAATTCCTTTCCATTCCTAACATGGGCTCTTTTTACCCAGTCTGTATTAGGTAGTTTGAAGTCTAAATGTTGCTACTCTTTTTTGTTTTTTCTTTTTGTTGCATGCCATTCGTATTCCACAGATTTTCTTATTTATCTTGTTATTGTTTGGAGCTGTGTAATAATAATTTGAACACTAGAAAACTGACTCTTTGCCCCACTCTTCCTGTTTTAATTATTTTGTGGCTTGTAGGATTCACTGGCTGGGACAGCGTATATTGCCCATCCCTAATTGCCCTTGAAGGTGGTGGTAGGCTGTCACCTTGAATCACTGCAGTCCGATTTTGGTGTAGGTACAACATAGCACTGTTAGGGAAGGAGTTCCAGAATTTTGACTTGAAAACACTGAAGGAACAGCAAAATATTTCCAAGTCTGGTGTTGTGGAACTTGGAGTGGAGTTTGCATGTGATGCTGCCATTTATTTGTTCCCTTGTATTTCTAGATGGTAGTGACTTTGGGTTTGATAGGTGCATCTAGGAATCTTGGTAAATTTCTGCTTTGAACTTTGTTGATACATTGGTGCTGTACATAGGTGGCGAAGGAAGTGGAATGTTTGTAGATACTGTACCAATCTACCAGGCTGCTTTGTCTTGGGTAATGTTGAGCTTTTTGAGTGTTAGAGCTGCACTCATCCAGGCAGGTGGGAAGTATTCCATCACATCCCTGACTTACTTTGGATGTGATGTACAGGAGTTGAGGAGCAAGTTACTTAGTACTGGATTTCTAGCGTCTGACATGCCAGATATTTGTATGGCTCGTTCAGTTTCTGATCAGTAGTAGCATCCAGGATATTGATATTTGGGATTTTGGTGATGGTAATGCAAATAACCATTATGGCACAATGGTTGGTTAATCTATAGTCTGAGATAGCCGCTGCTTGGGACTTGTGTGGCATGAATGTTACTTTTCCACTTGTCAATCCAAGCCTAAGTATTCAGGTCTTAGTGCATGTGGATGTGAACTGCTTCCATATCTGATTAGTTGCATATTGTGTTCAACACTGTGCTATCATCAGAAAACATCCCCACTTCCAGTTGCCTCTAGTTTTCCAAGGACTCCTTAATACTGTGCTTTTGTCAAATTCTAACTTCTTATTTCTTTAGTTCTAGATAGAACCTTCTAGTATATTGTTTTGATTTATAACTATTAATTTCCTCCTTAAATAATACCACCACATCCCTGTGATCATCTTCCTGGTTTATCAGCTGCTTTATGAACACTGAAATCTTGCTCATGGCAAATCTCAGTGCCCAGTTCAAGTTTGTGAAACACAAATGGTGATTTGATTTCACGTTGTTCAATATCACCAGTAAGTAATATGAGAATAACTTGAGTATGATGCCCTGATAGTTCTGTCGATTTGACTAAGCCAACCATTTTATGCCTTGTTGTCCTTATTTTACCCTTGGGTTGCAATTCTTGCTGTGTAAAAAATATAGAGTTTGCTACTTGTGAAATTTGTTGAGAGTTGGCAACTAAACACATTGCCACCTTTAACACCCTCTTCAATTTCATAATGCACGAGGCACTTCTGAAAACATTTGATGCTTTATATGATTTGTATTAGTGTTGTAATTTGAAAACATCTTTCTGGTATGAATAGCAACTTTTACACTGTCAAACTGTTAATCTGTTAATTCCATTTTTCTTAAAAGTAGAAATGATTTAATGACACTAGTTTTGACTTGGCTCAGAAAAGCTGAACTTTTGGGATCCTGAATTAAAATAAAGATTCTGTGATATTAAAAATGAACTCCCATATTGTTTTGGAACCTCAAGAATCATGTCCAGTGTGTGGAATTGCTTTACAATTCACATGTATTTCCTAATGAAGAAAAATCAAAATTGAATAAATTTTGCAGTACAATTATTTGTCAAAAATGTAACTTGTGCAAATTTACATTGATTCATTGAAGCTGGCAATTAACAGTAATTAAAATCAAATTCATCCTTTGCATTTTGAGAATATTCACCAGCTTGGTAATAAGATATAGAGCAGAATGCAGACAACCAGAGTTGGTGTTGAGCCCTCCCAGGCCAGGTGCTACAAAGTCAGCTGCATGGTAAAGCTCCCCCTGGTGCACCAATGTGATATTTCCATTGCCAGCATTCGGCATTTCTGTAACCCCTGAATGCCCTGTTTTGTCTGCAGCAATGTTGTGCTAAGACTAATAGGGTGGTTATGGTAGGGGATTTTAATTTTTCAGACGTAGCCTGGGACTGCCATTGGATTAAGGGTTTGGATGGAGAAGAATTTGTGTACAAGAAAATTTTCTGATTCAGTATGTGGATGTACCTACTAGGGAAATAAGGCGGGGCAGGTTGTTGAGGTGTCAATGGGGGAGGACTTTGGCAGCCAGTGACCATAATTCTATTAGTTTTAAAATAGTGATGCAAAACAATAGACTGGATCTACAAGTTAAAATTCTAAATTGGAGGGAGGCCAATTTTGACGGTTTTAGGCAAGAACTTTGAAAAGTTGATATGGGGTGGGTGTTAGCAGATAAAAGGACAGCTGGAAACCTTCAAAAATGAGATAACGGAAGTCCAGAGGCAGTATGTTCCTGTTAGGGTGAAGGGCAAGGCAGGTAGGTGTAGCGAATGCTGGATGACGAGAGAAATTAAGGTTTTGGTCAAGACCAAGAAGGAAGCGCATGTCAGCTATAGACAGTAGAGATAGAGTGAATCCCTAGAGGAGTATAAAGGCAGTAGGAATATACTTTAAATGAGAAATCAGGAGGGCAAAAAGGGGACATGAGAGCACTTTGGCAAATAGTGTTAAGGAGAATCCAAAGGCATTCTACAAATACATTTAAGGTCAAGTGTTACTGGTGAGAGAATAGGACTCCTTAAAGATTAGCAAGGCCACCAATGTGTGGAACCACAGGAGATGGGGAAGTACTAAACGAGTATTTTGCATCAATGTTTACTGTGGAGAAGGATATGGAAGATAGAGAACGTGGGAAAGGAAATAGCGACATCTTGAATAATGTCTATATACAGACCACGTGCTGCTGAATGGCTTAAGACGCATAAAAGTGGATAAATCCCTGGGACCTGATTTAGGTGTACTATACAACTCTGTGGGAAGCGATCGCTGGGCCCCTTGCTGAGATATTTGTATCATCGACAGCCACAGTTGAGGTGCCGGAAGACTGGAGGTTGGCTAATGTGCCAATACTTAAGCAATGTGGTAACAAAAAGCTAGGGAACTATAACCTGGTGTCTGACATCAGTGGTGAGCAAGTTGTTAGAGGCAATCCTGAGGTGCAGGATTTACATGTATTTGGAAAGGCAAGGACTGATTGGGGTAGTTGACATGGCTTTGCGCGTGGGAAATCCTGTCTCATTAAATTGAATGAGTTATTTTTCGAAGTAGTAACAAAGAAGAAATGATGAAGACAGAGCAATGGATGTGATCTATATGGACTTCAGTAAGGTGTTCGACAAGGTTCCTCATGGTAGACTGATTAGCAAAGTTAATCACATGGAATACAGGGAGAACTAGCCATTTGGACACAACTGATTCGAAGATAAAAGACAGGGTGGTGGTGAAGGATTGCTTTTTAGACTGGAGGCCAATGACCGGCGGTGTGCCACAAGGATCGGTGCTGGCTCCACTACTTTTCGTCAGTTACGTAAGTGATTTTGGATGTGGACATTAGGTATGGTTAGTAAGTTTGCAGATGACACCAAAATTGAAGGTGTAGTGGACACAAAGGTTATTTCAAAGTGCAATGGGCTCTTGATCAGCTGGACCGATAAGGCAAGGAGTAGCAGGTGGAGTTTAATTTAGATAAGTGTGAGGTGCAGCATTTTGGAAAGGCAAATGAGGGCAGGTTTATACACTTAATGGTAAGGTCCTGGGCAGTATTGCTGAACAAAGAGACCTTAAAGTGCAGGTTCATTCTTCCTTGGAAGTAGAGTCTCCAGTAGATAGGATGGTGAAGAAAGTGTTTGGCATGCTTGCCTTTATTAGTCATTGCATGGAGTATAGGAGTTGGGAGATCATGTTGCAGCTGTACAGGACATTGGTTAGGCTACTATTGGCATACTACATGCAATCCCTGCTTTAGGAAGGATGTTGCCAGGGTTGGAGGCTTTGAGCTATAGGGAGAGGCTACATCGACTGGAGCTATTTTCCCTGGAGCATCTGAGGCTGAGGGGTGACCTTTAGAGGTTTATAAAATCATGATGAGCATGGATAAGGAAAATAGACAAGGTCTTTTCCCCAGGATGGGTGGCAGTCCAAAACTGGAGGGCACAGGTTTAAGGTGAGAGGAGAAAGATTGAAAAGGGACCTAAGGGGCAACCTTTTCACAGAGGGTGGTGTGTGTATAGAATGAGCTGCCAGAGAAAGTGGTGGAGGTTGGTATAGTTACAACCTTTAAAAGGCATTTGGATGGGTATATGAATAGGAAGGGTTTAGAGGAATATGGGAAAACCTGTTGGCAAATGGGACTAGATATTTTTAGGGTATCTGGTCAGCATGGACAAGTTAGACTGCAGGGTGTTGGACATCTCTATGACCCATAAATTGCCCATAGTGCTCAGATTAGGTGGGTTAGACATGGGAAATACAGGGGTAGGGGAATGGGTCTGGGTGGGATGCTCTTCGGAGGGGCGGTGTGGACTTGTTGGACTGAATGGCCTGTTTCCATACTGTAAGGATTCCGACCCCATACCTAGTGACAGTTGGATGACAATCACCTCTACACTCAGTTACAACTCCTGGTATTTATTTACTGTTCCTTGACCACTCAGTTTTTTTTGTATCAGAAAGCAGCTACTTTTTTAGATGTTTCGTCTTGATTTATATTTCCTTCAGAGATAGTGTGTAAAATGCTCCCCGCTTTACCTCTTCCTATCAAAGGAGTATTCCATGAATAGGATGGTAAGAACTGCAGATGCTGGAGTCAGAGGTAAGTGTGGAGCTGGAGGAACACAGTAGACTGGGCAGCCATTTCTGAAGAAGGGTCCCGTTCCAAAACTTCATTCTTTCTTGGTCCTTTGATGCTGACTGGCCTGCTGCGTTCTTCCAGCTTCACACTGTGTTATTCCATGAATAGGATGTTGGGAGCATTCATTGATTTTTTTTCCGAAATGATGTCATTAGTTCTAGAAGATGGTTTTGATTCAAATATGATCTTTACCACTGTCAAGCTTATCTGATTTTCATTATTTTTTCTGTCATATAGAGGGAAAAGTAAATCCAGGAAGCTTTGCTCACATTGAAATGTGTGTGTTGGATGGGGCGTATGGCTGCAAGCTTGGTATCAGAGAGTAAAGGGAAAGTTGTCATAGTCGTGCTGGACCGTATGGCTGCTTTTTCGTTTTTGAGAGATGATTGGTGGTTTAGCCCGAAGGTCATTCGGCCTCGGGTGAGCAGATATGTTGAGAAGGAGCGTCCTTCCTGGTAATCTTAGCTAGTTCGGAATTGAACCCAGGCATTGCAAGCCAACTGCCAACTGATCTAACCAAGAGCAAAATTTTAGTGAATTATTTGAATTATAGAATTCATATGTGTGAAAGCAGGCATTTGGCCCACTGAGTCCACACTGACCCTCCAAAGAGCATCTGCCCAGACCCATATGACCCCCATCCATGTAACCCCACACTGCCCATGGTTAATCCACCTAGCCTGCATATCCTGGGATGCTGGGCAATTTAACACGGCCAAATCGCCTAACCTGCCTTCCTTTGGACTGTGGGGGGGGCAAGCCCACACGAGGACTATTACAAATCGGACAGTCTACACCTGGGCAGGACTGGAACCAATGTCCTCGGGGCTGCTTTTGCTAACGCTGTTGGCAAGGGTTTAAACTAATGTGGCAGGAGGATGGGAACCAAATGAGGAAGTTAGTGGACAGTAAGGAAGTAGTAACTAAAGCCTGTAAGGAACTAGATAATGAAGTCAGTGTGACTAAGGGGAAGAGTAGGCAGAGAGCAGATGATGAATGCCAATGGACAGGTGGTCTGAGGTGCATTTGTTTTAATGCGAGAAGTGTAGTAGGTAAGGCAGATGAATTTAGGGCTTGGATTAGTACCTCGCAGTATGTTATTGTTATTGCTATTACTGAGACTTGGTTGAGGGAAGGGCAAGATTGGCAACGCTATATCCCAGGATATAGATGCTTCACGCGGGATAGAGAGGGAGGTAAAAGGGGTGGAGGAGCTGCATTACTGGTCAAAGAGGATATCGCAGTTGTGCTGAAGGAGGGCACTATGGAGGACTCGAGCAGTGAGGCAATATGGGCAGAGCTCAGAAATAGGAAGGGTGCGGTAACAATGTTGGGGCTGTACTACAGGCCTCCCAACAGCAAGCGTGAGATGGGGATACAAATATGTAGACAGATTATGGAAAGATGTAGGAGCAACAGGGTGGTGATGGGAGATTTTAATTTTCCCAACATTGACTGGGATTCACTTAGTGTTAGGGGTTTAGATGGAGCAGAATTTGTAAGGAGCATCCAGGAGGGTTTTGTAGAGCAGTATGTAAATAGCCCAACTCGGGAAGGGGCCATACTGGACCTGGTTTTGGGGAATGAGCTCAGCCAGGTGGTTGAAGTTTCAGTAGGGGATTACTTTGGGAATAGTGATCACAATTCTGGAAGTTTTAGAATACTGATGGACAAAGACGAGAGTGGTCCTAAAGGAAGAGTGCTGAATTGTGGGAAGGCCAACTATAGAAAAATTTGGCAGGAGCTGGGGAATGTGGATTGGGAGCAGCTGTTTGAGGGTAAATCCACATTTGATATGTGGGAGGCTTTTAAAGAGAGGTTGAATAGAGTGCAGGACAGACATATCCCTGTGAAAATGAGGGATAGAAAGGGCAAGATTAGGGAACCATGGATGACTGTGAGACTAGCAAAGAGGAAAAAGGAAGCGTACTTAAGGTCTAGGCGACTGAAAACAGACGAAGCTGTGGAAGAATATCGGGAAAGTAGGACCAATCTGAAACAAGGAATTAAGAGGGCTAAAAGCGGTCATGAAATATCTTTAGCAAACAGGGTTAAAGAAAATCGCAAAGCCTTTTATTTGTACATAAGGAACAAGAGGGTAACCAGAGACAGCGTTGGCCCACTCAAGGACAAAGGAGGGAAGTTATGCGAGGAGTCAGAAAATGAGAGATTCTTAATGAGTACTTTGCATCGGTATTCACTGAGGAGAGGGACATGACGGATGTTGAGGTTAGGGATAGATGTTTGATTACTCTAGGTCAAGTTGGCATAAGGAGGGCGGATGTGTTGGATATTCGAAAAGGCATTAGGGCGGACAAGTCCCCAGGTCCGGATGGGATCTATCAGAGGTTGCTGAGGGAAGCGAGAGAGGAAATAGCTGGGGCCTTAACAGATATCTTTGCAGCATCCTTGAGCACGGGTGAGGTCCCGGAGGACTGGAGAATTGCTAATGTTGTCCCCTTGTTCAAGAAAGGTAGCAAGGATAATCCAGGTAATTATAGACTGGTGAGCCTGACGTCAGTGCTGGGGAAGCTGCTGGTGAAGATACTGAGGGATAGGATCTATTTACATTTGGAAGAAAATGGGCTTGTTAGTGATAGGCAGCATGGTTTTGTGCAGGGAAGGTCATGTCTTACCAACTTGATAGAATTCTTTGAGGAAGTGACAAAGTTGATAGATGAGGGAAGGGCTGTAGATATCATATACATGGACTTCAGTAAGGCGTTTGATAAGGTTCCCCATGGTAGGCTGATGGAGAAGTGAAGTTGCATGGGGTCCAGGATGTACTAGCTAGATGAGAACTGGCTGGGCAACAGGGGACAGAGTTGTAGTGGAAGAGAGTTTCTCAAAATGGAGGACTGTGCCCAGTGGTGTTCCACAGGGATCCGTGTTGGGACCACTGTTGTTTGTGATATATATATATAAATGATCTGGAGGAAGGTATAGATGGTCTGATTAGCAAGTTTGCAGATGACACTAAGATTGGTGGAGTGGCTGATAGTGAAGGGAACCGTCGGAGAATGCAGCAGAATATAAATAGATTGGAGAGTCGGGCGGAGAAATGGCAGATGGAGTTCAATCCAGGCAAATGCGAAGTGATGCATTTTGGAAGATCCAATTCAAGAGTGAACTATACGGTAAATGGAAAAGCCCTGGGGAAAATTGATGCACAGAGAGATCTGGGTTTTCGGGTCCATTGTACCCTGAAGATGGCAGTGCAGGTCGATAGTGGTCAAGAAGGCATACGGCATGCTTTCATTCATCAGACGGGGTATTGAGTACAAGAGTTGGCAGGTCATGTTACAGTTGTATAGGAGTTTGGTTTGACCACATTTGGAATACTGCATACAGTTCTGGTCGCCACATTGCCAAAAGGATGTGGGTGCTTTGGAGAGGGTGCAGAGGAGGTTCACCAGGATGTTGCCTGGTATGGAGGGCACTAGCTATGAAGAGAGGTTGAGTAGATTAGGATTATTTACATTAGAAAGACGGAGGTTGAAGGGGGACCTGATTGAAGTCTACAAAATCATGAGAGGTATTGACAGGGTGGATAGCAAGAAGCTTTTTCCCCAGAGTGGAAGATTCAGTTACTAGGGGTCACGATTTCAAGGTGAGAGGGGAAACGTTTAAGGCAGATATGCGTGGAAAGTTCTTTACACAGAGGGAGGTGGGTGCCTGGAACGCGTTGCCGGCGGAGGTGGTAGAGGCGGGCGCAATAGCGTCATTTAAGATGTATCTAGACAGATACATGAATGGGCAGGGAGCAGAGGAATACAGATCCTTGGAAAATAGGCGACAGGTTTAGATGGAGGATCTGGATCAGTGCAGGCTTGGAGGGCCGAAGGGCCTGTTCCTGTGCTGTAATTTTCTTTGTTCTTGGAGGGTGGAATCAAACCTGGGTCCCTGACACTGAGGCAGCAGCACTAACCACTGAGCCACTGTGATGCTCTTAAAGCACAGGGCATGAATAAGTTTGGATTAGACACTAGATATACACCAGTAACAGGAGATAGTGAAATAAAATTCCCCAAATTGTTAATGAAACAATTATGCTTAGACTAAAGAAATGATTGCAAATGTTCACCTGACCAATTTCAAACTGTATATACAATCAATTGAGTGGGGACAGGAAGAGCAATCTCAGCAGGCTGGCCTGAGGAAGGAATAATGCTGAGTAGTCTGTTTTGCTATGGCTGTTTTTTTTTTAAGCTGTAGAAATTTAAGACGCCCAGGGACAAATCCTGGTGAGGATGATCAGGAAGTCTAATTGAACGTTGGCCCATGTTTCAAGGGGGCTGGAGTATAAGGATAGGGAAGTCTTATACAATTGTGCAAGGTGCTGGTGAGACCAAATAGTCCAGTGGAGCACTGTGAGCAATTTGGACCCCTTTAAAAGGAGATATTATTTCATTGGAAGCAGTTCAGTGAAGATTCACTTGGATGATTCCTCAAATGGAGGGATCGTCATAAGAGTAAAGGCTAAACCGGTTGGGACTCCACTCACTGGAATTGAGAAGAACATGAGATGATCTCATTGAAACATATCAGATTCTTAAGGGGCTTGACAGAGTAAATGCTGAGAGAATGTCTCCCCTCATGAGAGAGTCTAGGACGAGATGGCATAGTCTTCGAATAAATATGAGCCAATTTAAGACTGAGATGAATAGGAATTTCTTTTGAGGTTGAGAGTCTTTGAAAGGCCTTGCCACGGAGACCTGTGGGGGACAGTGTCAAGGCTAGATAGATTCTTGATCACGAGAACTAGGAGTTATGGGGAAAGGGCAGGAAAGTGGACATGATGAATATCAAATCAGCCATGATTTTATTAAATAGTGGGGCTGTCTTGAGGGGTTAAGTAGCCTATTTCTTATGGGTTTGAAATTATTAAGTTAAATAATGGTGTTGATTTATTTTTTATGGTCATAATGGATTTGCTTGTTCTAAATGATTGTCTATTCCTATGCGTTGATGTTGACGTTTGTCTCCTTTCACCTTTTTTCCATTCTGATTTTTTTTTTTGTTATAGCTTCTTTCCTTTAAATAATTTGAAAAATTTATTGCTTTTACTCTGGGGAAGTGAATCAACAAAGACTGGAGGCCATGTTTCTGTTGACCAGTCAGGCAAATGTTTACAGTGATTTTCTGCTTCTTTTTCATGTATTCTCTTTCTTGTCGGTTACCTCTAGAATTGAATATTCCATTGAAAACTGGGCAGGGACATAATGTTCTACTCTTCATAAAACTTAAGACCTTGAACTTTGTGCTTGTCCTAACTTTCGTCAAGTCCCTGTCTTTCTATGGTTGCTCAGTTGAGCAACGGTTAAACTTTAAAATCCTTGTCTTTGCTTTCAAATTTACTACTTTCACCTCTCTATCCCTGTTATTTCCTTCAGACCCCAAGCCCTAAGAACCAAAGGAGTGCTGATATCTAAGTTCTTGAATCTGATTGGACAACTCAGCTTTCTTATGCTCCTTTTGGCTTGTGGAGAAGTCCCATACAAGATCTCGGTCAAATTTAAATGTTGAATTTGTTACTTTTTTCTGCACTCAATACATACTGCCATCAGTTAGACAAGGAATATGTTGCTGATCCTTCTCATTCCTACAAGGTAGCTATTCTTAACCGAAACAAAAAGATAGCAAGTATAGGAAGGCTGGTCAAACTACCTCATGTACCACCTCACCAACCTCCGGATCCAACGCATCATCCTCTGACATTTCCGCCATCTGCAATCCGACCCCACCACCAAGGACATTTTTCCCTCCCCACCCTTATCTGCTTTCCGGAGGGACCCCACACTCCGGGACTCCCTTGTCCGCTCCACACTCCCCTCCAGCCCCACCACACCCGGCACTTTTCCCTGCAACCGCAGGAAGTGCTACACCACGCCCCTCACCCCCATCCCAGGCCCCAAGAAGACTTTCCACATCAAGCAGATGTTCACCTGCACATCTGCTAATGTGGTATACTGCATCCGCTGTTCCCGTTGTGGCCTCCTCTACATCAGGGAAACCAAGTGGAGGCTTGGGGACCGTTTTGCAGAACACCTACGCTCGGTTCACACTAAACAACTGCACCTCCCAGTTGCGAACTATTTCAACTCTTCACCCCCCCCAATTCCTCAGACGTCATGTCCATCCTGGGCCTCCTGCAGTGCCACAACGATGCCACCTGAAGGTTGCAGGAACAGCAACTCATATATTCCGCTTGGGAGCCCTGCAGCCCAATGGTATCAATGTGGATTTCACGAGCTTCAAAATCTCCCCTCCCCCTACCGCATCCCAAAACCAGCCCAGCTCGTCCCCGCCTCCCTAACCTGTCCTTCCTCCCACCTATCCCCATCTCCTACCTACTAACCTCATCCTGCCCCCTGGACTGACCTATCTCCTCCCTACCTCCCCACCTACACTCACCTTTACTGGCTCCATCCCCACCTCTTTGACCTGTCTGTCTCCTCTCCACCTATCTTCTCCTTTATCCATCTTCTGTCTGCCTCCCCCTCTCTCCCTATTTATTTCAGAACCCCGTTCCCCTCCCCCATTTCTGAAGAAGGGTGTGGGCCCGAAACATCAGCCTTCCTGCTCCTATGATGCTGCTTGGCCTGCTGTGTTCATCCAGCTCTACAGTGTTATCTCGGATATGACAGTTGGCCTTGTTCCTGTATGAGTCATGACACCGTGAGAAAAAGGAGCAAGAGTAGGCTGCTTGAGCCAGCTTTGCTATTCATTAGGATCATCGTTGCTCTGACATTCCTGACATCCTCTTTCTTGCTTTTCCTTCTAACCTTCGATTCTTGATCAGTAAAGGCATCAGTCCATCTCAGCCTTAAATATATGCCAAGAATCTGCCCCACACGTCTCTGAGGCAAGGAGTTCCAAAGGCTCAAAACCCCCTGACAGAAAAATTATTCCTCATCTCAGTCTTAAATTGCTACCCATTTATTCTGAAGCCCTTTGGTCTTAGACCCTCCCATGAGTGGAGACCTCCTGTCAGCATTCGCCCTATCAAGTGCCTTAAGAATCCTGTAAGTTTCGAAGAGATTACTTCATTCTTCAAAAAGTCCAGTGTGTAGAATTGCAACCTATTTAGCTTTTGCTAAATAGGGGGAGGAACAGAAGTCTCAGACAGACTAGTTAAGTGAATGGGCAGAATGGCAGATGAAATGTAGGAAAGTGTCAGGTTATTCCCTTTCGATAACTAACTTTTAAAGAATTTTTAAATAGTAAACCCTGGAAATGATGTTCACAGCTACGTGGATGTACTTTTACAGGGAATAAAAAGTTATCACTGAGGTACAACAAGGAATTAGGAAGGCACATGACATCTTCATTGCATCGAGGTTGAAGTACAGCAAAAAAAAGGGCCTTGCTGCAATTGTACAGAGCTTTTGAGATGCTGTCCCAGGAATATTGGAATCCACTGTGGATATGGGCATTACATTGAGTTTTAATTCCAAGTATGGTCGTTTTGTTTGACAGTTCTTCTGCAGCATCTCTTTAGGAGGTAAATTTGCTTTAAAAATTCTTTCTCCTCTATACTGATGCAATCATTTTAGTCAAGGCTGAAGATAGTAAGCTTTTAGAATTGTAACAGTCCTTCTGAAAATGTATTGGCTTTCCGTGAAAGGGTTTTAACTGTAAATGCTAATTCTAGTACACTGTATATCATAATTAAGAACAGGAGTTAACTGTTAAACCTCTTGAACCTATTCCACCATTCATGAGGTCATGGATGATCCGTACCTCAATTTGATACCTCCCTTGATACCTATGCTAAAAATCTATCAATCATAGCATTTAAATTTTCAATTGACCCAGAACTTATTGGGGACAGTGAGTTCCAGATTTCAAGTATCCATTATGTGCAGAAGTGTTTCTTTCTTTAATACTTAGTCTAATTTTAAAGTTATGCTTGTTAGATCTGGACCAGCCTTTTTGAATTGCTTATCCATTATAAACATAATCTCTGGTCTTCTTTCCCCCCCCCCCCCCTCCTCCCTCAACCTTCTAAAGTATTTACTTAATGTATGCAGTCTCCCACAGTGTAACCCTTTTAAGTCCCGACACAATTTCTGGTGAATCAGCAATCTTCTCTAAAGACCTGAATGTAATAGGCTATTGTTTTTTTAAACTTCAAGAAACCCATGCTGTGTCTAGACTTGATGCTTCTTTCTTCCCTGTTCGTCCCTGCCCACCAAGTGCTGTCACTAGTCTTCCTGCCTTTTTTTTAATCTCTCCATTATTGTTTTACATCTTTGCACAAATGTTATTTTTCGATACTACAAAATGATGTTACTTGGATCTTTGCCTCCATTTGTATTTCATTGCTTGTACCTTATTTCTCTATTCCACAAACAGCAGCTTGAGACCTACCACCCTAATGACCTCACAACCACCTGGCACTTTTACTGTGATTTACAACATTGTACACAGAATCCAGGAATACATCTTGATATTTTCCATGATATTTTCACTGAAGGGCAATGAATTACAGCACACGTGCGTCCTACGTTGCATAGCAATTTGGGATGATCTTAGCCAGTTTCAAAATAATATGTCTAATCTATACATTCAGAAATTTGATTTTTGGGAATGGCAGGGCGAGGTGAATTTTTGGGGTATAGGGTAGTAGCTTTCCTGTTCCTCTACGGGGCAGTTACATACTTGGAGAAAAAAAATTGTAAATTATGCTGATTATTTCTGTATCACTTGATATCTTAGTTTGATGCTAAATATGCAAGGTAGTAATGTAAATAGTCATTTTAATTTACTTGCAGAAACTAGTCTTTGAGTTACAGAGAAACCAAGTGTTTTTAGCCAAAGCCCATGTGTTTAGAAGTTGCATATAAACATTGCCAACCTGAGTGGGCTGTGCTGCAGCATGCGTTCTACTTCATTACATCAGTTCATTTTCCCCCAACCCCTTGTCAAATTTCACTATCAGTACAAGACCTTTGGTTTTTCAAAATGAGCAAGATTTTTAGTTTGTGTTTCTACTGCAACTAAATTTTTACATTAGCCAGTTAGATTCTTAGAATTTGGGAGGTCAGCAATGTTTGCTGCTAACTTCCAGAATAAATGTCAACAAAAGGTATTGTCTCTTCAGCAGCTCAGAATTCAAATATGTTTTAATTTGCTTTGCTTAGTACTGCTGTATTATTTCCATTAGCTTAACTAAAGCTAATGATCTTGGTGTTAACTTTTTCTAGGTAGCCTCATTGCGAGAACACAACAAAATTAAAATCTGATGTTCGGTTATGCAATAAATCAGTTGGATTTACTGTTTTTATGTACCTGATGACAGTGCAGTATGCTACCTGCATGGAAGAAAAACATCTGTGGCTATGACAATATATTACTTTGCTTATAATTGACATTAGAGTAACGAACACCTCGATTCTGTTAATTATGGATAGGCAGGACAGATTTTTATTTGATAGTTGAATTTGTAAAGGCAGTTCTCAATTTGAATAGGTTACAGCAACACGGTATGTATTATGCAAATTGGTTGTTTGGAAGGCTTTCACTTAGGTTTGTTGAAGGAAATGCTTGGATATGAGGTAGTTTGAAAATTGTTTCTCAGATGTGTGTAAAGTCTTGAGTTTGCTGATGACACAAAGGCAGACTGAACAAATATCGAAGAAGGGTTGTGTAAAAAGACTTTGAAGAAGGCACAGAATAATAGCCTGGCTTCCAAAATTTAATTTGGCTCACTTGTGGCAATGCACTTTGAAAGGAAGAGTAAAGAATGGCAGTTTATACAGCTTTGTGTAGGCAGACTTCTCCAGTGGATGTAGCTGTGAAAAAAATTCACAATTTTGGATGTTATAATTCGTTCAAGTTAATTAGTGTAACCGGTTGGTATGGAGCATTGATTAGGTGGAGTACTGAGGTGATGTTTTATGATCCCAGATGATGTGATGATATTGGGCTAGGCAGAAACCTAACTTGATAGATCTTTTTGTTAATTTCAAAAATGTCTCTTGCTGAACAACACAATGTTGTAGATTTTACAAGGCAGGGAGTGGTGGTGGAGTCCCAGTCTACTTAGCCTCTCCTTAGAATCCAAACCTTCCAGGCAAGTTGGACCAAAGGGTCTTTTTCCATTCTGCAAGCATAGATCACTGGTATTAGTTTTATGTTCGAATCAGAGATAGTAGGAACTGCAGATGCTGGAGAATCCGAGACAACAAGGTGCA
>NC_063333.1:30500538-30576785 GCF_021869965.1 Rhincodon typus
CTATCCCCTCCTCCCACCTCAAGCCGCACCTCCATCTCCTACCGACCTACCTCATCCCGCCCCCTTGACCTGTCCGTCCTCCCTGGACTGACCTATCCCCTTCCTAACACCCTACCTACACTCACCTTTCCTGGCCCCATCCCCGCCTCTTCGACCTGTTTGTTTCTTCTCCACCTATCCTCTCCTCCATCCCTCTTCTATCCGCCTCCCACTCTCTCCCTATTTATTTCAAAACCCCCTTCCCCTCCCCCTTTTCTGATGAAGGGTCTAGGCCCGAAACGTCAGCCTCTCTGCTCCTATGATGCTGCTTGGCCTGCTGTGTTCATCCAGCCTTGTACCTTGTTGTCTTTAGTTTTATGTTACTCTTTTGGAACTTATGCAGACAATGGGATACTTTTTCTTCTAAATATAACTTCTGTGGCTCAACTGCCAGAAGCTTTAAATAATATGCAAGTATTTTCTTAATGCATTACATAGCATTTAAACACAGCCCCATTGTCAGTAACATTTGTGTCTTTCCTGTTGCTGGGTGTTTTTTGGTGGAGCTACTCCTGTTTTGCTTGCCAGCTTCTTCTCTGTAGCCCTGCAAATGTTCTTGATGTTTCTGATTCCTTTCTGACAGTGTTGAATCTGCTTGCACCACCATTTGGGCAGTGTACTGTAGCACATTTTGAACTGGGAAATGAAGTGGCAAACCGATAGTTCACTAAGCAAAATGAAAACCACTAATGAGTAAAGTATTTTTTTTAAAGTGCAACCTAAGAAGGAAAGGTAGTACTTTGGTTTGAACTGGGTTGAGTGATATATAGGAACTATTGTTAAAATAATTGGTATATGGAAGATTTGAGCAGTTATCTACTGATTTTAAAAAAAGGATAAGTGCTGAGATGTAAATATTTGAAATTTAAGCAGTCAATCATTGAAGTTATGGGCCTGCGTGTTGTGCTCTGCTGAAAATTGGCCTTTAATTAGCTAATAGAAGTTTCTACTATGATGTTACTAATATATGAAAAGAATTTCAAAATTGTTGGCCTATTACATTAAAATTTTATTAATTTTAATTGGTTTTGTTAGGGTCCCGCAAAAAATTGAATGCCAAATCTTTCTGCTCGAAACAAGATATAAAAACAGTCGTCGCTACCAACATGCTTTTACTCCAGTAATCTCAATTCAGCAAATTGTTAAATTTGCCCATAAATTAATTCTCAAATGAAAGCTTTGAGGCTCTTTGAATTCCCAAACTGTTGTTTTCTTGATTGAACACCTGAATGTAAACTTTTATCCAGCTTTCAGCTTGGATGCCGAGCAACCAGACTACGATATGGACTCGGATGATGAAGTGTTTGTGAATAAACTAAGAAAGAAGATGGACATCACCCCTCTACAATTTGAGGAGATGATTGATCGTCTAGAAAAAGGCAGTGGCCAGCAGGTATGAATAGTAATTAAATTGTTATTGACTACAGTTGTCATGTCTTAAGTTCGTGATGTACACCTTTATGTAGATCTAATGTGAGTTATTTTGGTGGGGAGGAGGTTTGATCTTGGCAACTGCTTTTCTGAATAATACTGTCCAGCAAGACGGGATAGCAACAGCTTAAAAACTGAAAGAACTGTGGATGCTGTAAATCAGGAACAAAAACAGAGGTTGCTGGAAAAGCTCAGCAGGTCTGGCAGCATCTGTGAAGGGAAAAAAGAGTTAAAGTTTTGGGTCCAGTGACCCTTCCTCGGAACTCTTGCAACAGTTTGCACCTTTCATAAGGTGCTATCTAGCAAAATAGATGGGGGAGTTGGAATGTTGAATTTTTTTTTGTGAATGAAGTTACACAAAGTGTGATATTTAAATTTAGTCAGTATTTTAGGTGGAATTTTGATTTTGTTTTTTTAGCTGGTAACTCTCCAGGAGGCAAAGTTGCTGTTGAAGGAAGATGATGACCTCATCTGGGAAGTATACGAATATTGGATTCGTAAAAGAAAAACCTGTCGAGGGTGTTCACTTATTCCAACTGTTAAACAGGAAAAACGGGATGGTTCCAGTACCAACGATCCTTATGTTGCCTTCAGGAGAAGAACTGAAAAGATGCAGACCAGAAAGGTTTGTTTGCTACTGTACTTGATTGACCGTTGAGATATGTTATCTATTTGGAAGCTGATTAGTACTTTGGACAACTCTGCAGTTATTAGAAGATTTTTTTAAAATGAGATGTTGATTTTTCAGCTGCTTGGGCATTTGCAAAATTGTTTTTATTAAATAGCATAACAAATTTTTAGATTTCAAAATTCTCTTTGGCTGCATAAATTCATAACTTTTTGTCTTAATTATAAATTTGAACATATTAAGGAAATGCACCACTGTTCTACAAAAATTTATTGTGCCATTATTTTGTTTGGAATTTTGAGCATCAATTATTGGTTATCTAAAATACTGGTTTAAAATGCACTAAATGAGCTATAGAAAATCAAAGTTCATGTTTTTAGTTTTTTTTACATTTATCTTTGTCTAAGCTGGTAAAATCCTGACATTCTCTTAACTGTTATTTTTATTTGAATCCAGAGAAGTGTAAATTTAAACTGTTTTAATTGTTGTAATAGCTTCATAACTGCCCATTGGTTAGGCCACTTTCGGAATACCGCATGCACATCTGGTCTGTCTGCAATAAGAACGATATTGTGAAACTTGAAAGGGTTCAGAAAAGATTTACAAGGATGTTTTCAGGGTTGGAGGGTCTGAGCTATAGGAAGAGGCTGAATAAGCTGAGGCTATTTTCCCTGGAGCGTCCAAGGCTGAGAGGTGACCTTGATAGCGGTTTATAAAAGCATGAGGTGCATGGATAGAGTAATTAGACAAGATCTTTTCCCCAGGGTGGAGGGCTGCCCAAAACTAGAAGGCATTGGTTTAAGGTGAGGGAGGAAAGATTTTAAAAGGAACCTGAGGGGCAACTTTTTCAAACAAAGGATGGTGCGTGTATGGAATGATCTGCCAGAGGAAGTGGTAGAGGCTGGTACAATTACAACATTTAAAATGCACCTGACTTTAGAGGGATTGGGCCAAATGCTGGCATATAGGACTCGAATAATTTAAAATATCTGTTCGGCATGGGTGAGTTGGGCCAAAGGGTCAATTTCTGTGCTGTACGTCTCTATGACACTGATTCTAATTTATCCATTAGTTGTAGGATTCTTTTTAGAAATATCATCTATAATCTAGTTGTGGTTCAACATGGCTATATTTGAGGCTTTCTTGAGGTAGAAGCACACATCTATATATAGGATACATTTAATGGCAAATTATTTACATTTGTATTGCTCAACGTGCAATCATTGGAGTGGCACGTCTTCTTCACTTCTTCTGTCAAGCATGTTCTTGGTCTTAATGTTAAGTGGCATTAAGTAAATATTAGCTAGTAACTTTAGCTTCAAAAGATAAATAGATAAATTCAATAGATTTTTGACTTCCAAAAATATCAAGGGATATGTAAAGTCAAGTGGAGTTCAGGTTGAAGGTGGCCATGAAGATCACATTGAATAAAGGAATGGACTTGTGGGACCATATGGCCTTTTCAGATTATGTGCTCAAAGCATTTGTAATTTAAGGAGTATAATCAACATTTTGATGCTGTTCATTCGAGTTTTCCGTTTGCATACGTATGCAGAGTGCTGCAAAATGTGGGAGAATGACTGCAACGCCCATTTGTTTTGAGGACTCTCCAGTATTTTCTCAGGTTTTAAAGAGAAGCTCTGGAATTAACAAGGAAATAGTAATGAATGCCAATAAATTGGGAAAGAAACAGGTTCAACAAGACTCGAGTAGCGTAGTGTAACAGGCAAATGGTATGTTGCTGTTCATAGCTAGAGGATTTATGTCTTGCTGCATTTGTATAGGGCCTTGGTGAGACCACACTTGGAGTATTGTGTGTAATTTTAGTCTCCTTATCTGAGTAAGGATGTGCTGGCTACGGAGGGAGTGCAGTGAAAGTTTACCAGACTGATTCATGGGGTGGCAGGACTTCTCGATGAAGAAAAACTGGATCACTTTATTCGATGGAGTTTTGAAGGAGGAGGGGAATCTCCTAGAAACGTATAAAATTTTCTTAGGACTGGGCAGAGTAACTGCAGGAAGGATGCTCCTGATGACCAGGGAGTCCAGGACCAGGAGTCACAGTCCAAGGATATGAGGTAGTCCTTTGAGGTAAGGAGAAATTTCTTCAGGTGAGAGTGGTGAGCCTGCGGGATTGTTTAGCACAGAACGCAGTTGATGCCAAAACATCATCTTTCAAGAAAGAGTTAGGTGTAGTTCTTGGGCTTAAGGGGTATGAGGAGAAAGCGGGAACAGACTGCTGAGTGATGAGTAGCCATGATCATTGTGAATAGGAGAGCAGGCTTAAAGGACTGAATGTCGTCCTCCTATTTTCAGCTTACTGAATTCCAAAGACAAGGCAATTGATTTGGATGATAGAGCAAATTTGTTTATTTCCATTGAAGTAAAATTGGCTAGCATTGCCAGTAAAGCACAGGATTTTTTTAAAGCAATTCTCATCTGCATTTCTGTGTCTTTATTTATTCTGCATTGACTTGCTGTTTGGTACCATATGTTATGACAACACTGCCCATGGTAAAAAGCAAAAAGCGCCCGTAGAACTGGGATCTGATACAGAATGCAGTGAACAAAAGCATTTTGGATTGAAGGAATTATCTTTGAACCATCTGTTTGGGGTCTTCCTGGAAGAATGGTCATGGGTGCTCCAAAGTATTTTCTTTGTGTTTTGACAGGGAGAAGCTTTTTAAAAAATGCATTTCATATGTTTGAACCACTTTTTTATGTCCCATTCTGTGATATCTTCATCTGATTCCAAGAAATGCAAGGGCGTTCAACGTTGACAGTTAACAATTCATTTTTCCTCCTTCATTTGAAAATTTTCATACCTTATTTTTAATTCTCTTTAAACGCAAAAGAAATCACTCAACTTGCATATGTAATTGCATGCACAGTTGGCTTAGGTTGATTAATTTGTAGCATTAAAAACCAGTTACAAAAAACCCAATTAATGGCTATAGGAATGGATTGATCATATTAGTCCGTGGTTTATTTCTTTACAGTAATGTTTCCTAATTTAGTTGTGTTCAATTTCAGATTGGCAAATTGACACGTTACCACAATTTATACTTGTTCTCCTTTTCTCTATGTAACAACGAACTAAATGGCCTTTTCATTTCCCACAGAATCGTAAAAATGATGAAGCTTCATATGAAAAAATGCTGAAGTTACGAAGGGACCTGAGTCGAGCTGTAACCATATTGGAGATGATAAAACGAAGAGAGAAAAGCAAAAGAGAGCTGCTACATCTAACATTGGAAATTGTAGAGAAAAGGTTAGTACATAAGAACTGTTCTCGAGCAAGGCTTATCTTCCTTTAAGGGCATAATGCAAGGATTTTTCAAACGAATTGTAGAGTTTGCATGTCGCCTGCTGAATTGATGGCTGTTCAATGTACTTAGCCATAAACTTGTATATGCAATGTCCTTTAGATCTAGAAGATGTACGTAGTAATATACAAAAGATGGATCCAAATGCGGAACGTTTATTGTGTTGGTAGTCTGCACTGCTTTTGTTGGGTTACTCCGACCCTTTTGTACATTTTCCCTTTTCACTATTAACAAAGTAACTGATCTCTCCTGGTGATACTTGAAGACAAAAATGTTAATTTTTCAATTTTCTGTACACTGCATGTGCTAAATATCCTACCTTTCTGCTCACTGTCTTTTTTTAAAAACATCAAATGTCCATTTCCATATTTCTCTTCTTGCCTCTGCCTTTCTTTCTGTCTCTGGTCTTTTCCCCTACCTCCAAGTCATTTGAATCTGCTATTCCAGAAATTTTAAGAATATGGGTGGTTTTTCTGGCTTCCAAACAGGTTAATGGGAATTCTAACTGCGTGGTTGCAAGCTGTCACTAACAGACCAAAATGCTCATCAGAGATGGAATGGAGCTCACCTCATCTGTTACTATAGATGGTGTGTTTTGCTGACCAAATCCCTTTGAGCTCTGTCTGACTGGAAATCTGTTTGTTTTAAATTTCAGCATTATTGTAAACAAATATTGTGTTTGAAAGAGTGTAATTATAAAGCTTTAAAGCCACAGAGCTGCATTTTTGCCCTTGCTGTTTATTTTTTCCATATCTTCATTCCAAGTACTCAAGCCTACTTGCATGTGCTATGCTGTAAAATAAGCACTTATTGTAATCTGTAAGAGTAATTTGATTGAAATTTGTGCGTTATATTCTTAGGCACAGCCTGGGTGACTTCAGTGGCGAGATTTTATCTGAGGTCATGGCACAACGGCAGCATGTAAAACCTACCTACACTGTGCCCATCATTCCAATATCTAATAGCAATCAGTATAAACATCAAGAGTTTATGGAGTTCAAAGAATTTAAAGTTAATAAGGTGAGAACTTGGTCACTAAGTGATAATATTTAGTTGAACAAGTCAGGATAAAACTTATAAAGGGCAAACAGTACTTCCTCTTAAGCGTTACATAAGAACTAAGAACAGGAGTAGGCAATTCAGCCCCTCTAGCCTGCTCTACCATGTGATGTCATCATGGCTGATCTGATCTTGGCTTCAACGCTACATTTCTGCCTGCTGTCCATAACCGTTCAACCCAATATTAATTAAAAATCTATCAATCTCAAATTTACTCACGTCCCAGCATCCATTGCACTCTAGGGTAGTGAATTCCTCAGATTCACGACCCTTTGAGAATAAACAGAAGCAGATTTAAAACAGTGACCTCTCGTTCTAGGTAGCCCCATGTGAGCAAAACATTCTATGTCTACGAGGTCAGTCTCCTTTAGCATCTTGTATACCTCTTCTCAATCTGCTAAACTCATGAGAGAATAGCCCTAAACTGCTCAATCTGAGTTCAGAAGGCAAATCCCTCATCTCTGGAGTCAACCTAGTGAACCTCGTGAATTACCTCATACACAACTAAATCTCTCGTCCAGTAAGGGAATGTGTGCAGTACCCCCCAGTATGGTCTCACTAATGCCTTGTATGGTTGCATCAACACTTCCTTAATTTTATTGCTAAAGGAGTAGAGTATAAATGCCAAAATTCCATTTGCCTTCCTTTTATTACCTGTTGTACTTGCATATTGTTTTCTGCAATTCATGCACAAAGGCACCCAGATCCCTCTGCACCAGTTTCTCTCCATTTAGATAAGATTTTGTCAATTTAGATAATTCACCCCCTCTGACCAAAATGGATAATTTCATACTTTGTCACATTACATTTCATCTGTTAAATTTGGTGTATTCACCTAACCTTTCCATATCTATTTGTAAATTTCTCATTTCTTCACCGCAGTTTACTTCCCCACCTTTTTTAATGTCATCTGAAAAACTGGCTATAGTGCTTTCTATTGCCACCCCCACATCCAAGTCATTAATTATACAGGTAGTTCTGCTGTAATGCATAATAAAGACCGAAGGGACTGCAGATGCTGTAAATCAGGAACAAAAGCAGAAGTTGCTGGAAAAGCCCAACAGGTCTGACCTCATCTGTGGAGAAAAACATCAGTTAACGTTTTGGGTCCGGTGCCTTTTACTGCAAAACACTGCAGTCTCAAACTGCCTACTGCATTTCCTGTTTCTTATGTTAGCAGATTACTTGCTGGTTTTGTTTAAGGATTCATGTGTTTGTATGTTTGTACATATATATTTGAATTGTAATTGCAAAACAAGATCTTTGGTATAGTATTTGTGACTGTGGAATTACTATTAATAATGATCTTAGCCTCGCCATTGCTTTGTGGTACATCAGTGTTTCTTGTATGCTAATTGCATTGTAGCAAGAGAATGTGGAGATTATACGACCCAAGAGAAAGTATGAGAAGAAAAAACACAAAGTCTTACAACCAACTGCTGCTGCACCGCAGCAAACAAGCCCTGCTGCACTGCCAGTCTTTAATGCAAAGGACATAAACCAGTATGACTTTCCCAGCTCTGATGAGGAGCCTTTCTCACAGGTATGTATCATTATTGCTTAATGAAGTTAGAGGGTAATTTCAATAATGGCTGTTCCTCACAATCTAATGTATAAATGTAGCGCTCTTGTTTTATAAATTGCCTTACCTGATTTTGTATAAGGAAAGTTTCTTAATGTTACACTACAGTTTCATAATTGGGGATCCAAGCAGTAACTAAAGAATCAAATAAGATTGCTAAAATTCACTTGGAGTGGAGACCATATTCATTTCATAGCTCAGGCAGCTGAGATGTAACTGGATCAGAGGACTGCATTGTGGAGTTGCTGATATGTAGAATAGTATAAGGTTCCTGTGTAGAGTAGAAGGTGGGATGGGTCATAAAACTTTGGGGGTTGGGTGAAAGTTGTATGGAAAGCAGAAAAGTAGAGTAAGAAATTGGGAGCAAGGGATAACGTAGAAGTTACAGTTAGAGGCTGGGAGAGTGTAGAGCTGTGTCAGACTGCAGAGGTGAAGGCAAACTGGCATTGAAGGCTGAGAAGGAAGATGAAGCTGAGTAGAAGGGACAGATGAGAAGAATATGGGCAAGATGAAGAGAGAAAAACCCCCGGGTGGGGGGTGTGAAACAGGTAAAACCGTTTGCAGGAGTGGACCTGGAGCGTGGAAACACTTGAATGATAACCCTGCAATACTAAAGCTAATGAGTAGTGTCACTTGAGATAGGAATAGAGAAGAGAGACTAGGGGAAAACAAAGGGCACAAGACAAAGAATGTGGAGAGGCCTCAACTGTACTGTGCATGAAGTGGAAAGACAAAAAGGTTTCTGAAAATATTGATAAATCTATCACTATTCGCTGAATTATTGAGCATTGTTGGGAACGGGGAAGTCAGAAAGAGTGATTAGGTCCCTGTGTGACGTACAGCCAAAACTGGAATTTTATAGCCTGGGCTTATTGCTCCAAAGGATACTTTGGAAAACAGTAGAACATGTATGAAATTTATGTCGTCGTATGGTTGAAAGAAAGGCCACAATAAATCTGAAGAAGTTTGCAGAAAAATAGTTAACCATATTCATGTATACCTTTTTGAAACTGAATTATAATCTAATGCTTTGCCTTTCTTTTGGTGAAGGTCCATTCTGCCTCCTCAGAAGCAGAGGAAGAGAATGATCCAGATGGTCCTTTTGCTTTCCGGAGGAAAGCAGGATGTCAGTACTATTCTGTAAGTGTCTAAAATCAAATGTCAAGAATACATCTTATTTAAAGATTATTCCATGTCATCAGTATTTTACTCATATTTGTGGTTATGTTTTTCATCACAGCATGTAGTTTAAATTATCTTGACCTTTTCTATTAACCTGTTATGATTTGTGTAATCTTAAAGTTGTTTCAATACCTCAATATATTATTGTTCATTTATTTCAGAACAGATTAATTGTGATCTATTAATTCTAGACTGGGTTATTGAACTAAATCTATTGGGCATGCACCAAGGAAAATCTCCAAAAATTAATGTCTATATCAAATCTAATTCACAAAATCAATAAAATGCTTGATTGAACTTGCATTAATGATAATTCTGATGCTAAGTTATTACAATCAAACAATAGATTTGCCCTGATGTAGGTATTCATAATCTACATTGCAAATTTCATGAATAATCTTTTTTTTGTAGCTAACCACAACCTAAAAATGAATTCCTGTTGATGCATAATCTTAATCATCTTTTAGCATTTAGCATTCAGTCCGTGATGTGTGCTTTAATTACTGTACTTAATGTAAGCTACCTGATGTCCAAGTGATCTCATGTCTTTTGGGAACAGATAAACTGAGCAAATTGATTGACAGATCGTCTTGGATTTAAGTAATCAACGTTGTGCATTAATCTTTTAAAGGGAAACAAAACTGAGTTTTTAAGTAGTTCAATAAAATTTTACTAGATTAGTTTATTCAGATCCTATTGTCTATTCCTCTTGAAATCTACCAAATTTTACATAGTCAATCCTAAATAGATTTTGACCTATAAAGGCAAGTCTTAAAATGTGTGCCATATCAATATGATTTGTTGATGTTGCAAGTTTTTTAAACGTCTAATCTAAAGCCATAATTACTGGGTTAAATAATGATACAGAAACGTACTGTCATTTAAATAGTGCATGACTAATCCCAAAGTGTTTCACAACTAACTAGGGACATGTCTGCCAATTCACCATTTACTAAACTGCACCATAAAGCGTTAGTCTATTTCGCTGTTGTTACTTGAAGAATAACTATTGGCGTGGACACTGAAAACAACCTCCTTACCACCACCCAACCAAACCCACCCTCCCAAATATTTGACACATACCTAAGCAGACGTAAACTCAGTTTAGTTTACAGTCTAAAGAACCATGAGTTTTACAGTATCATTCTATTAGATTGTTTGAATTCTGCCAGAACACTTCAACCCCCTACAACCTGACCGAAAAGTATCGATGTGACTGAGCCAAGCAGCTATTTGATCTTAAATGCATCCTGCATCTGCCTGTAAAGATTGCACCTTTCCACCACCATCCCCCACCTCCACCAGTTCCAACCTTTTTTAAACTGTTGAATGATCATTTTCACGCAAGTTATGAAGATTCTGAACATTTAGACATTTGTGAGCTGCTCGGTTTCTACCTAAAGTTGTATTCTATGTGAAACTTTTTTAAAATAAGCGTTGCATCTAATGCAGATATTTTTGTGCCTAACTGAGATTGCAATTTATAGCAATTTTATTAAATGTAATCAGCAAGTAGGGAGCATACCACTAATAAGGCAAGCAAAGTAACCAGTTGCAAATTTGAAAATAACTACAAATGAAAGGTGGGCTATAATACAATTGTGTTATGATTTAATTTAGGCTAACAATTTGGTTATAAATTTAAGCAAGAGCTCAAAGTGCAAATAAATTTCTGTACTTTTGGAATGCCTCTAGCAGTATTTACCACGGAAGACTTATGGGTATTCGAACAATCTGCAAGAGGATTGCTAGGGTCATTGCACTGCTCTTTCAAAAGATCAATTGAGAAAAAGTTTCAATGTTACTTAAAGCCTGCTTTTAAATTTATAGTGCTATGGAGAAGGAGCAGGCATATTTCTCAGGCTGCTTTATATGAATAATCTCCTCTGGTGTAAAGTTCTTATGGACAAACTTACCTAGTTGTAGGCCAAACTTCAACATGCACAATTTTCTAACAGTAAGGATGTTTTAAAAGTAAGAGCAAGAAGTGAAAGAATAATACCAGAATTTTTGTTTTTGTAACCTCATCTTAATTGGAGAATTTCTGTAAATGAAGATATTCAACAACATTGTTTAGAGGTAATGGATTTGTTTTGGACATCATATTAGGGTGGGGTATTGATTTTTTTTTTGAGGTAGCTGTGTAAGAATTGTAGCCTGGTCGACCTCCCACTGTGATATAATCAATAGGTACTGCAAAACTCTGCAGGTGAAGTGAAAACAAACGAGCAGGCAGTAAATTGAACACAGTTTCAGCATATGATACATTGTGGTTGTACTAGATGCAGTTCTCTGCATTATTTAGAATGCAAGTCAGTGGAGCTTGCCTTCAGGTTCTGGGAAGGCAGTACCATTATTGAGATTGTAGACTTAATTACGATTAAATGTACCATACAAGTGGAAGTTGTGATTTGGAAGGAAGTTCTGAAAAAATGCTCAGCACTTGAAATGAGCTTAAACGAACTTTCCTCACCATCCTGTCTGTAACGTTGAAATATCTGTTGTATTTAGAAATTACTGAGAAAAGCCCATGGTATGATGTTCTGACATGGAATTTTAATATTTATTCACAATCAGTATGATTTGCTTCTGTAAAATAAACTGTTAGAGGAAGCTTCTGTGTTAACTAAACACGGTGTTGACTTGTATGATAGTGTTGGTTGAATGCAGGAAGTGTTAGATGGTGCATTAATGGGAAAAGAAGTATTTCTAAGCTGCAGATATTTTGATTCATTCAGGTGAATTACTATTTCTTTTTTCAGCCTCGTTTGGAACAAGCAGGGAACTGGCCATGGTGTAGTCCAGAAGAAGGAGGATTAGGAGATGTCCGCTACAGATACTGCCTCACCACACTGACAGTACCCAGGAGGTGTATTGGTTTTGCACGAAGGCGTGTTGGACGAGGTGGAAGGTCAGTAAAAATAGTTGATTATTTCAAGCTTCTTATATAAAAAGTTTTTGTTGAAGTTGTTGGTCAATGTTCACTTTCTTAATCACAAAATAAAGTGAACCCCTTGCTAAGAAATAACATTCCATTTACAGATATCTAATTCATAGTTTTGCAGAAAGCTGCTCCTTTTTAAAGGATATATGCTGAAATTTGAAACTGTTCAAAATTCTACTGAAATTTTAATCATTTGCATATTTAAGTAATAAAACAATGGGATTTTGTCTAACCATAGACACCCAAATTGTTTTTTCAATGTATCTGTCATCACTATCATATCCTAATGCAATAAGATTATAAACTGACCATTGGTTGTAGGGAATAATGGATGCTTCAGGTTTGGCATTTTGTTGCAGACAATATCACAAGTTCAGCAGTTAGTGTGATTTGACTTTTTGTTTGAGTAGTGGGGATCATCATGTCATTAAGTGTTTACTAATGGAGAGGACCAGTGTAACTAATTATAATAATAGTACTTGTAACTGTATTAGTTTTATTGTTAGATTACTTGGCAGAGTGTATAATTTGCAAAGCAATTCTATTTAAGCAATTGAAGTAATTATTAAAGTGAAGTTAAATTAGTAATTTTGTTGGATTTCTCAATTTTAAGACTGATTTAATATTTAAGATGTACTTTTAACAACTTTACTCATTTTAACTGAAGCATTGTCATCGTTTGGTTTACATTTGACTGGGTGAATCCTTACAATATGTCGTTGAGTGAATTCAGATTCACTAATGTTTGAATTAATAGATTCTTTCTCTTTCTGGTCGTAGGATTTTGTTGGACAGAGCGCACACGGAAAATGATGCTGTTCTTCGTCAGTTGGATCCTGAGATACTCTCTTCCCCACCCCATTCTCCATTTAATGAATTTGCCAATACCTCACAAATAAATACCTCGGATCACCCCTCTAGAGACCTCACTCAGATTCTAGCAAACATAAAGGCGTGCCGGTGGCGGCATTTCAGACCCCGGGCACCATCCCTTCAGGACAATGATGGTGATGAACTCCTCTCCCGAAAGCTGTATCGGGGTGTAAATCGAATCGTAACAGCACAACCTGGGACCCAGCCATGTAGTACCTCTGTCTCCAGCAAAAGCAGTGGCATTGGTTCAACACAGAATAGTGGTATGTGCTGTAATTACTCAAACAATAATTTAGCTAATAAAAATATGATTGCATTGCAATTCAGGCATGTAATATTTCATTATTTTGAGAAATCACTGACTGTTCTAAGTGCAGCTGTGTTCAAAGTCATATTAGGATATTTCAGAAGATATTAATAAACTTTATAAGTTAACTGTCATTGTGTGGAAATTTGAACATAACCTTTGTGGTAACATCTAAAAACATGTACATGAAAAGGTGTACATGGAAACATTGGATATTTCTGAAGCAGAAATTTTGTTACTTTACAGTGCTTTTTTTTGGCTACTCGGTTTTTTTGCAAAAGCATGAATGGAAATTAAATGGTTTATTCTGAGAGGAGCCATTTCTCTCTACCTTTCAGGAACTGTGAAAATTCAAGTAGTATTCTTCAGTAGATTTTAAAGTTTGTAGTGAAAATTTGGGGAGGCAAGGACTTTATTCTAGTTAAAAACTGCTATTATAATTTCTGTATTTCCTGATGGTTGTAAGCACTATTTGTTGGAACATGGACGTTTTCCTCCCATAGTTAGTTCAGATTAAAATGCAGTGAACCCTTGTAAGAATGCCTCGCTTGTTTGTAAAGATCAATGTAAGGTGATTTATATTGCCAAAGATAGTGAATATTATTTGAGAATGTAACTTTTGCTGAATGGACTGCAGAAGTTAGTATAAATACTCATTGAAAGTTTTTCTGATGTGATTGCTGATCTTAAACAAAGTCACTCTTGAGTATTATTGGGATAATCTTAAATGGGAAGTTATCTTATTGAAAAATACAAGATTCTGGAGAGGATTTGCCTGGGTAGATTTTGAGGTGATGTTTCATAGTCATAGGGTCAGACAGCACAAAAGAAGCCCTTCAGCCCATTGGATCTGCACTGACCTATATACACTAATCTCACTTTCCAGCACTTGGTATTGCGTATTGATGTTTCAAGTACTCATCCATGTACTAAAGAGTTGAGATTTCTGGCCTCGACTGTCTTCTCAGGCAGTGTATTCTAGATTCGCACCACGTATTGAAAATTTTTTTCATCACCTTTTGCCGTTCACCTTAAAATTATGTCTGTTTGTTATTGGCCCTTCAAGTAAGGGGAACTGCTGCTTCCTGTGCTCCTTGTAACCTTATCAGGTCGCTGCCCCCCTTTTTTCTCTGCTCTGAAGAAAACGTCCTAAGCCTATCCAGCCCCCCTCCATGGCTAAGATATTCCAAACCAGGCAACGTTCTGGTGAATCTCCTCTGCACGCCTCCAGTTTAGTCACATCCTTCCTATAGTGGGTGACTAGAATTGCAGGCACTACCCCATCTGTGGCCTAACCAAAAATTCTGGACTGCTCCAACATGACCTCACTGCTGTTATAATCTATGCCATGACTGATAAAGGTAAGTGTCCTGAATGCCTCCTTAACCATCATATTAACCTTTTCTGGTCATTCATTGAGTATTCCCTTGTCTTATTGCTTCAGAGTTAAATTCTATCTGACCAACCCGTCTGTCTTCCATTAACCCAAGACCAGCTTCACTGTTTCCTCAGAAAGACTGAGGAATCCAGCACCAATCTTGTGGTACATGACTGGACTTTGGCCTCACAAACAACCTTCTATCCATCCTTTGTCTCCTACCACTAAGCCAATTTTAAATCCAATTTGCCACATTACCTTGGATGCCATGTGCTTTTATCGTCTTTATCAATCTCCCATGTGGGACTTTGGATTGCAGCAAAGCCTCTGACATATAGTCTACATCACCATCATCTATACACACTTGATCACCACCTTGAAAAATCCTAACTAATATGTTAGGTATGACTGATGTCTGACAAAGCCATGCTGACTATCCCTGATCATATCTTCAAGTGGAGATTCATTTTCTGATTTGGAATTTTCTCCAGTACTTCCCATCACTGATTTGAGTCTCGCTAGTCTGTAATTCCCTGGTTTATCTCTGCCACCCTTCTTGAAAAGTGGCATCGTATTAGCTGTCCTTCAGTCCCCTGGCACCTCCCCAGTAACCAGAGGGAGTTAAAAATTTGGGTCAGAGCTCCTACCATTTCTTCCCACATCCTGAGGCACAACTCAGTTCTTGTGTTTCCTCTTTAGAGAATTTAGAACTATGGAGCACAGTTTGAGAAGGAGGGTTTTCTTTGGGACTTGGTTCAAATCTAGCCCAAAGCAGTGAAGCTTCTCTTGGTGTAAATGGTCTGCATGGTGTCTGTCTGGTTCTTAGTTGGTTCAAACTTTGCCTACCTATACTAAATCAGGTCATGTCATTTGGATAATTTTTATTATAACAAAAATTTATTTGAGTGCAAAAAAATATTTGTTTGATAGGATTAAGGTTTATTTTTGGCATGGTACAAGGAAGTTTGCTCTGCTTCTGAGTGTTATATTCTGGTACTGGTACCTAAATCGGGAGTTGCATTATGCATTATACTCAACTGTCATTTTCACAAAAAAGTTGTCAAAATGAATATCTAGAACTGGGAGTAGAAGTGGTGTTTTAGTGAGAGTGGAAACAAGAGTAGGCCATTTCAGCCTGCTTACCTTTCCAATAAGATCGTGACTGATCCAGTTGTGATGTCAATTCCATTTTCTGCCTACACCCTTTCACACTGGACTCCCTTGTCCATCAAAAAAATCTGGTATCTAACAGGAGCCATATGTAAATTCAGTCTTCCAGCCTCCATTACTTTTTTTGGGGGAAGAGAATTACTCCATGACCCTCAGAAATCACATCCTAGACCACCCTAAACTGTGTCCCTAGTTATCATCATTCTGCGCAAGAAGAAATAGGTCACCAGTATCAACCGTACCAAGTTCCCTTAGGATCTTGCAGATCTTAAGATCACCTCTCATTTTTCTCAAATCTAATGACTGAAGTCCCAACTTGTGTTTGAGCTTTCTTCATAAAGTAATTATCTCAGGAATGATTCTGGTGGGCCTTCTCTAAACTGCTAACACAATTGTCAGATTCTCCAGCATCTGCAGTTCCTACTATCTCTAACACAATTGTCTCTTTTTTTTTCAAATGTAGGGAGCAAAACTGTACAGATGTTGTCACACCATGCCCTATACAACTCCAGAACATACTTAATTTTAACATTCCATTCCCTTTGCAATAAACAATAACGATCCATTAATTCTAATTGCTTGCTGGAGCTGCACATTCAAGTTTTGTGATGCATACACCAGGGCACACGGATCCCTCTGTACCACTGAATTTTTTTAAGACATAGCTCAACATATTTGAGTTTTGTGAGCAGCAAATTGAAGAATTTGGGCTGGCACTAAATTATTGCCAGGAGTGTGAGCACACTTATTTGTGGGAATCTGACTAGACCAGGTGATATTTACTCCACAGATTATATTCATACCAGTGTGTGCTGGGAGACTAAGGCCAGTTTTGATGGGCATTCACCATAATTGACCAGGAGTTGATTGTTTAAATTGTCCAAATTCAGAAAAATACCAAAGCAAATTTGGTCAGCAATAGGTTCATTTATCTATTTTCAACTATGTAAATAATAACAGTTGTCAGTACTTTGTGAAACAAAGGAGAAAATGACATTTGAATGCTGTTTTTCTCTGTTATGATACACTTTGGAATGTAATCACTTACAATAATAGGAAATAGATAATATAGGAAGCTTAGCAGCCAGCTGGTACGCAGCAAATAGTCATAAATTGCAATATATGACCTTTTTTAAATTGGGTTTTTTTTTTGTGATGTTGATCTCAATCAGCAATCAGTTTTCCAATAATAATCCCTGTAGTTGCCTTCGAATTTGTATTGTGGTCTCTTCAGAATCCATCTGAGAGGGCAGACAGTCCTAGCTTCATATGTAAGTCAGCATTTCTGATCATGTGATACTCCCTCTGTACTGTGCTGGAGTATCAACTTCTGGTTTTGTATTTAGGAGTGATGTTTACCACACTTATTCAGTATAGAGCAGTCAGTGAGCATTCAGGAGATCCTGCCAAGCCACTCAACCTCTTGTTTTAAATGATCCAACTGAACTGTGGAAAAACTAATGATGCAGTCCTGAAAAGTCTGCATAGATGCTAAGCTTGCTGAAGGAGAGAGCTGAGTGGCATGGCTCAGGTTTGACTCTGCGACCACAACTGTTACCAATTTACAGTTACGTATCTGACTTTGAAACTCTGGTTATATTTTCAGATCTTGCGAAATTAATAAGGATAGCAAAAGTTTTACTAACTGCAATTGATATATTGAAGAAATTTCATATTTACAGCTGAGTCAGCAACCTTGCATAACATGTATTGTAATGGGTAGTAAGTTAGTTGATGAGGGTGAGGGTTTTGGGAGCGGATGTGTTTAAGGGGAGGAGGAAGAGAATTGGTAATGGATGAGCATGGCAATAGTGCAGGTAGGGATACATCTAATAACCCTTGGGCTGACAAGTGGCAAGTAACATCTGTGTCACACAAATGCCAGGCTGTGACTATCCCGAATAAGAAACAATCTAATCATTGTCCCTTAGCATTCAACGGTGTTATTGTTGACCAGAAACTCGACTGGACTCACCACATTTACACTGTGGCTACTAGAGCAGGCCAGAAGCTAGGAATACTGCGGCGTGTACCTCCCCTTGTGACACCTCAAAGCCTGTCCGCCATCTACAAGGCACATGTCAGGAGTGCGGTGAATCCTCTGCACTTGCCTGGATGAGTGCAGCCCCAACAACACTCAGAAGCTTAACACCAACCAGGACAAATCAGCCTGTTTGATTGGCACTGCATCCACTCTCTCCAACACAGGTGCTCAGTAGCCACAGTGCGTACTATCTACAAGATGCACTGCAAAAATTTGCCAAAGATCCTCAGACAGCACCTTCCAAACCCACAACCACTTCCATCTAGAAGGACAAGGGCAGCAGGTGTAGGGGAGCACCGCCATCTTCAAGTTTTCCTCCAAGTCAGTCACCATTCTGACTTGGAAATATATTGCCATTCCATCATTGTCACTGGATCAAAATCTTGGAATTCCCTCCCTAATGGCATTGTGGGTCAGTGCACAGCAGGTGGACTGAAATGGTTCAAGAAGGCAGCTCACTACCACTTTCTCAAGGGCAGCTAGGGATGGGCAGTAAATGATGGCCAGCCGGCGACACCCACATCCCACAAATGAATGCGAAAACCCCTGAGAGAGAGAGACAGGAAGAAAGCAGTGCACAGATGATTCCATAAGTAAATAAGATCATCATTAAGAAAAGTGGTAAGACAAAATTAAAAGGTCTTTCTCTGATTTCATACACCATTTATTCAAGATGCTTGAATAGTGCACATAGAAATAAGAATGAAATTACTCAATATGAAGTTACTCACTACAGAACTGTGATTGGAATGGCCAAGTCTGGGAATTGGTTATTTGACAGTGTTTGACATTTTTGGAAGGTTGAGAAGAAAGCAAAAAATGGTGGGTTATCTGTGTTAATAAAGAATGAGACCAGTACAATTGAGAAATGATCAAGTTATTGAACTTGTTTGGGTGGCGATGAAAATTAGCAGAGGAAATTTAAGATTCAGTTAAGTTTGTAAGATTAGATTTTAAATTAATAAGGGAATCAAGGGTTATTGGAGAAAAGACAGGAAAGTTGAGGATTGTCAGATCAGCCATGATCTCATTGAATGATGGAGCAGATTTGGAGAACTAAGTGGCCTACTTCATGTCTCCATCATTCACTTTCAGATGTAAAATAGCTCCATCCCTGGTTAATTCCACACTGAAAACAGAACTGTGGGGAGCATCAAGAAATTTTTTTAGAACAAACAGTGTGGAACAGTCCACACACTTTTAAACAATCTGAAAATACTGAAATTTCACTGAATCGTTTGATACACCCAAGATCAATTTGCTCAATATGGCTTCTTCATTGGAATTCAGATTTTCTAAAATTATGAAATATAGTCTTGCTTTAAAAGTGTAATGTGTATTCTGGTTTGTGGCTATAAGAGTTGTACTTGAAATTAACTATGAATAAGAGTTGCTACCAAAGGAACAGAAAATAACCAAAGTAGAGCCATTTTAACAGAACCCAATTGTGCAGTTTCATTGTTGCCATTGATTGTGACTGCATTATTTTACTTAAAAGCAAAACCTTTTTTTACATTTTTTTAGAAACAATGGAAAGGCTAATTTATTTTGGCAACAGTGCAGCATGTCAACTTTTGACTCTGTTTACCTGATTGGTTTACCATTGCCTTCTATTCAGAAGTTCCTCAAGTTGAAGCAAACATTTTTTTGATAACTAACTTTTCTCAAATAAAGAATGAGGTGAAGTATTACTGATTTGTTCCATCCACTAAACATTAGGCCCTTGATGAATGTTATTGAACAGACTGAAGAAACCACTGTAGGTAGGAGACCTGACACTGCCAGGCCAATGATGACAATGCTGAGATACAAGATCAAGCACTGAAGGATTTGTCAGTGACCCTTGCCTGTTCTGCTTCATGTAGGCAAAAGTGTAATCCTGGATTCCATAGAGATCCCCTAATCCCCTCAACTCCAGCCTTGGGACTTTAACTTCCTGGCTTTGTCTTCTGTTTTGTGTTCTTGGAACTGTGAGCTGACCAGGAAGGCAGGAAGTGTTTCTCTATACACAATTACTGTGCTTTGTATTGGAACTTAATGACAAGTAAATGGAAATCAACAAAGAGCATCACTCCTTAAATGTCTTAACATATCCACTGCTATTAAGTCTTGTATTTGTAATTAATGCCAAGGTGATACTTTGCACCATTTGCTACATATGGACAGTTCTCTGGTTAAATTGGAATGGTGCAAGAGTTGGGTGATTGTTACTTTTAAAATTTTAGGTAAAGTGGATCTTGACTAAGATTGCATGATATTCTACTAACTGATGAACTGTGGCATCAGTCCAATTATTGCCCTTGCTGTTAAGGTGTAGCTTAACAACAACCAGTTCTGAGCTATACAGGGCCGTTAGTTTTTACATTTTACTGTCTACTGCCTGTTCTGTATGTGGCCTGTCTCGCACTGACCACACTACCTCCATGCATACACACCCAGAACGCAAAATCATAGGTGATTTTATTCATTTTACAATTGAGTGCAATTTAAGGACTCTACTTAATTTCT
Organism: Rhincodon typus; assembly: GCF_021869965.1. Taxonomy (NCBI): domain Eukaryota; kingdom Metazoa; phylum Chordata; class Chondrichthyes; order Orectolobiformes; family Rhincodontidae; genus Rhincodon; species Rhincodon typus. Next base: position 30,521,010 of record NC_063333.1, read on the forward strand.
ACCTCAGAAAAGCTCTAGAATGATTAAGATCAAGAGTACAGATCTTGACTCCATATTGCTTTCTTCAGATTTGAAAGGCAGAATAGTAAGGTTTGCTCACCAATATTATATATTTTAATCCTGTTGGGTTGAAGTATTTTTAAGACAATATTTGGTAAAGTCATGGCTCTCTGTGCACACTGGTTTCACCTTTTAAAATCAGCATACCTAATCAGTTGTAAAATATTTTTGAAACATAATCTGGTAGTTTAGATTTGTTTATAAGATTCACAGCATGGTAAGAACCTTTTGGGCACAGATTATTCTTTGCTAAATTCTGCAGTTGGTACTTGTATGTTGGAGATACTTGTACTGTGGCTGCCAATCTAAGTTCTGACTAGAATTTCAGATTTTCTGTGATTTGCAGGCAGCTTTCATCACATTAAAAAAATTTAAATGTTTTAAGTCTGTTTTGACTCTACCTATTTTAAACACTTAACCAATATTGTTGATTTTAAGTGCTCATAAAGTTAAAGGGACCCCTTTCCACATTTTGTATGTACTTTGTCACTGCATTGGATCTGTTTCCTAATATGGTGGTTAGATGTAGGGTAGTTTTGATAAAGCTACACATGGCAGTGGTCAGACCACAGCTGGAATACTGTGAATCATTTTGGGCCCTTTACTAAATACTGGCATTGGAACAATTCCAGAGAACGTATCAGTCCAATGAACCTGGTGTGGAGGGACCCTGTTAGGAGGATAGGTTGAGTAGTCTATGCCTACTCATTGGAATATAGAAGAATGAGAGGCGACCGCTTTGAAATATACAAGATTTTTGGAAAACTTGACAGGGTAGATGAGAAGTTGTTTCCCAGTGTAGGACAGCTGGGCATAATCTCAGAATAAGGGCTCGCTCATTTAAAACCAGATGAGGGATTTCTTCTGAGAGTCATGAATCTGTGGAATTCTTGCCCACAAGGGTAATTGAGGTTGGGTTATTAAATATGTTAGAGGTTGAGGTGACTTTTAATCAGTAAGGGATTTGTGGGTTATGGAGAAAAGGCAGGAAAGTGGGTTTGATGGTTATCAGATCAGTCATGATCTCATTGGTGGAGTGGACTTCTACTCATGTCTTATAGTATTAAAGTAAGCCCTTGCAGGCACAAATTTTCAGAAACCATTTCAGAAATTTAGCCACAAATGAAATGTTTGAGGGGGAAAAGCACTGCTTTTATTGATGTGTAGTATTCTTTAGGTACATGGATGAAATTGTCGCAATAACTTGTCTTGATCTTGTGAGACTGTTTTATAATTGTAAAACAAACATGCTTTTTGGAGGGATAAGTTCTACTGTGGCTGTTGCCTAATTTTTCAGGTGTTTCATCAGGTCATTGTCCAAGGTTGCTGCCGAGATGTTTGGAGTCTTCGTTTCCAGCACGGTTACTTGCTTAGGGGAAAAAAAAAGTGGGTGATGCTGAGTGCCAAAGCTACGTTTAGCTTTTTTAAAACGAAATGCTATGTAAATGCACATGCTGCATGTAAAATGGTAGAGTTTTTAAAGAATTGTAATACAGAAAATATTCTACTTCTAAAATTTTCCCTTTTAGGCAGCCAAGTATAGTTAATGTAAACGGTGGATGTGGTTAAGAGGTCGAATATTATTTGGTGTCTCAACTGGCAGATTCAACTTATTCTGCTTCCTATAAATATCTTCAGTGTTTTGATGAAAAAGATTTGTAGTAATTGTGATTGCAATAAAACCAGAATTATATTTTAAAATAACTTTTACATCCGATGCTGTAGTGCAAGTTAAATGAAATGCTGCTTAATTATAATACTTGTTTACCATATGATGATCTAGGCTAAAATGGAAGAATTTTTAAAATTGTCCTATCCTCTTGAGGACAGTAATTCCAGCTTCATTCAATTAGTAGTGTGAAAATTTTCAAATATGAAAGGAAGGTTCTGCAATTAATAATAGAAACTAGCACCTCCTGTAATGTGGCTGGTTGCATTTTTACTAATTACATGCGTTACTAACCAATGACTCGACTGACAGCTTATTTTGAGAATTTCTGTGCATAAAGATTCCGCTTCTACTTGCAGCAGGTGCTTTTGGAGCTTTTGTGGGTGATTGAAAGTTGGTTCTCATGTCCCTCAATAAAATAATCCATGTTACAATTGAGTGTAAGGATTCCAATTGTAAAATCTAAGGAGTGTTACTTGCCATGAAGAATTCCAGTCAAATTCTGATTTTTCTGAAGGAAGTGCACCTTTTGAACAGTTGTTATTCCTTCTCATCACCTTGACTATAAGCTGGTATTTACTTGATAGAAATCCTAAAGGGGAACAAGGAATTTTTCTGCTCTTTTCTGTACCCTCCCTTCTGTCCATTTGTTCGCTACTCCCACTCCAAGCATCCTAACTGATCTACACGTGGTGAGACAAAGTTCAACATTCCAGCTATTTCCTTGCTGGATATATCTTGGATCTTATACGAATGCGTACAAAATGTTTGTAGATTCTTGTATGATGAGAGGGTGCAGATGGGAGTTTGCTCTGTTATTCTTGTCAGAAAGTTTTGATGCAATCCCTCATCCTGTGATTTTTATCTGTAGTTTCTTGTAGTTAGGTAAATATTGCGTAAACTGAATCCTACTGTTGAGGTGGCTAGCTTTGTTTTGGGAATATTGACCTGACAGATCCGTTGTACCTTGCTTGGAAGGGGTATTACCAGTGCTCTTGGAACAGTTGTGGGGAGTAGAAGTAGGGAGGTTTGTTGAATCAAGACCACTGATATGAAAATTATTTCTTGCTGAATCAGGATTTCTGGTGTGAAAATATCGATCATTCTTGTCTGTGATGTTGTATGTAGAATCTAAGACTATAATTGCAAGTCTGTTTTCATTACTCTCAACTTTACATCAAATTTGCCTTAATAAATTAATTTGTGTTCAGCATTTACAGCAGAACAATACCAGCAACATCAACAGCAGCTAGTACTGATGCAGAAACAACAACTTGCACAGATTCAGCAGCAGCTAGCACATAGTAATTCAGGCTCCAATGCTTCACAGGTAAGAATGAGCAGAATACTGTAATCCACATCAAATTTGACAGTTGGTAATGAATGTCCGGAACCTTTTACAAAATCACAGTACTTTAAATGCAGAACATCATTATCAGAATTTGTTTGTAAATTTCATGTTTGTACATAATTAGTCATTTTGATTCCATAGGCTTTTAATTTTGTTTAAATAATGGCATAGTTGAACTGTGGCTAATACAAAAAAAGAGCAGGGAGTCGTGGTTCAGTTCAGTTTTGCTTGTTCAACAACTCAGTTGGATTTTTAAGTTGAAAGCCATCTCTGTCAGAAATGAATAACTTGTTTGAGTTTTGCTTTAGCAAGTTTGAGCAAGCTATGCCTTCTCAACTGAAACTATGTGCATTTGTATTTAAGGATTGCAGTACAGTTGGAATTTAAAAGTTTGTAATTAGCATGTTTAAGGTTTTGTTTAAAAAATGCCTGTAATGAGGAAGTTGACACACGTTGTACAAATTATTCATAATTTTGTAAAATATTTATATATTATATAAAATAGTGGATATATTTTCTAGTGCATATATCCAAAACTGGTTAAATGATCAGTACTTTGCTGGTTGTTAGTTAGAAATCCTACAAGTCAATCCAATATAGCAATATGGCACTGCTGCTTTCATGGAAGATGAGTTGTCCAGTTCAATGCTTTTAGGCAGTATTGTGTAACCTTAATGCATCATGGCACTTTTATAGACCTTTTTCAGTGTTGAAGACAGTCATGCAGTTGTTCATTGGCTTCAATCAGTCTTGCTGTTGAATTTTGTAACGTGAATGTATTTGAAATATTACAGTGCCTGTCATAATATTGTGAATTAAATCAAGGTAATTGACTTGAGGCTGTTTACAAAAATGTTTCAAGATTGTGATTTGATATACCTATACATTTTTGTGACAGGGTTCTGTTTCAAAAACATTGGATTCAGTTAGTGCACAATTTGCTGCTTCAGCTTTGATGACATCAGAACAGTTGATGGCTTTCAAGGCAAAGGAGGAAGTAGTGCTTGGAATCAACGGTGTCCTACAAGCCTCAGGTGAGTAGATATATGTCTCGTGTGGTAGGGGAATAAATTTAGAATGGACTACAGCAGGTGTTTACTGATTAATGAAATGAAGGTCAGACCCATGATTGATCAGCCATGATTGTATTGAATGGCAGGGCTGGCTTGATCGGCTGAATGGCCAATATTTGTTCTTGTGAAGTAAAATATTGAAAATTTAAACTGTAAAGAATAATCATTCACTCTTGCCTTAGCTTTTCTGTGGTGCTACATACGTTAATTCTTGAGAAATCTTGGTAATGTTGTTAGTGAATGTTCTCTTCGTACTTGCAATTTTGGGAACTATGAGAAAACATACCGGGCCATAATTTGTATCAAAGTAATGGTGAGGCTAATAGTGTTGCCCATTATGCGCACATATAGAACATGGAACATAGAACATTACAGTGCAGTACAGGCCCTTCGACCCTCGATGTTGCGCCGACCTGTGAAACCAATCTGAAGCCCATCTAACCTAAACTATTCCATTATCATCCATATGTTTATCCAATGACCATTTAAATGCCCTTAAAGTTGGCGAGTCTACTACTTTTGCATGGCACAGTAATTTCAGGCAAGGACAGAAGCAGAGTTAGATACCAATATGTAAATGGTCCTGTCCTAACTTGTACCACTGTCAGATTCACTAAAGTTATATCTTGCCATCTGCCTCACGTAAAAGCATTGAACAACACAAAGATACAAACTAAACTTACAATAAAGTTGTGCGTTGTCAGTTTTGATGTAAGCATCCTCTGACAAAAATGTTAATTGCTGTCATTCAATGCCTAGCACGTTTTTTAAAAAAAACTAAAAATGAGGAGTTTCATTCCCGTAGGCCTTAATTGTAGGGGAATTTTTTTTAAAGTATCAGAAGTTTTTTGTTTAATGTTTCTGTCCCTCTTAATTTGTTCTTTTCATGTATGTCATGTGTGCTTCAATGGCTAGGCTAGCTTTTATTGCCATTCCTACTTGCCGTTGGGAAGGTGGTTGTGTCCTGTCTTCCTGAGCTTGTGTGTACACAATGCTGTTTTTAAAAAAAAAAGTGTTACAGGATTTTAACCCAGTGACACTGAAAGAAAGGCAGTATGTTTTCTAGTCCAGTTGTGAGTGACTTGGAGGGCAGCTTGCATGATGGTGTTCCCATCAATCTGCCACCTTTCTAAATGGTGGTGGTCGCAGTTTTGGAGAGTTCCAAGGAGCCATAGTGATTTGAAAACCAAAAGAACTGTGGATGCTGTAAATCAGGAACTAAAACAAAGTTGCTGGAAAAGCTCAGCAGGTCTGGCAGCATCTGTGAAGGAGAAAACAGAGTTAACGTTTCGGGTCCGGTGACCCTTCCTCAGAACTAAGCCTTAGTGAGTTGTTGCACTACCACTTGTAGATCTGCAGTATGTGTTGATGGTGGAGGGGTATAATATTTGTGACTGTGGTATCAATCAAGCAGGCTGTTTTCTTGATGGTATTTGATCTGCACTCAGCCAGCCATTCCACCACATTTGTGCCCCAGAGATCATCAGCAGGCTTTAGGGAGTCCGGAGGGGAGTTATTTGCTGCAGGATTCCGAACTTCTGACCTACTGACAGCCACAATATTTATAAAAGCTAGTCCAATCGAGTTCCTGGTCAGTGATAACACCCAGGATGTTATTAGTAGGATGCCATTGAGCTTCAAGGGGTGATGGTTAGATTCTGTCTGATTTAGAGATGGTCATCAATCTTGCTTGTCTGGCACAAACTTATCGCTTGTCAACACAAATCTGAATGTTGTCCTGCTTTTGCTGCATTTGGACATGATTGCTTCAGTATCTGAGTTGCTACAAATGGTGCCAAACATTGTGCAACCATTGGTGATCATCCCTACTTTCCACTTTATGGTGAAGGGAAGGTCATTGAAGCAATTAAAAACAGTTGGGCCTAATTGTTGCAGTGATGTCCTGGAGCTGAGATGACTGATCTCCATCAACTACAGTTTAATCTAAGCCTTTGTGCTAGGGCTCCTTGATGCAGCAGTCAGTCAAATACATCCTTGATGTCAAGAGCAGTCTCTCAGCTCACATCTTGAATTCATCTCTTTTTGCCTATATTTGAACTAAGGATGTAACAAACGTCAGTGAGCAGGTTATTGTTTAGTAAATGTGTTTGATAGCAATGTTGATCACCCCTGCCATCATTTCACTGATGATTGAGAAGGTTGATGAAGTGATAATTTGCCAAGTTCGGTTTGTCCTGATTTTTATGTACAGGACATACCTGAGCAAATTTTCGCATTGTCAGGTAGATAATGTTGTAACTGTACTGGAACAACATTGTCAGGGGAGCAGCAAGTTCTGGAGTAAAGTCTTCTGTACCATTTCCAGAACGTTGCTGTATCCTTTGCGGTATGTAGTGCCTTTTGCATTCCTTAATATCACATGAAGTGAATGAAATTGGCTGAACGCTGGAGAATGGGGAAGACATTTTTAATGTGAAGATGAAACTTTGTCTTCATGTGAACTGTTTAATGATCACTCCAGCCAGTACTGTCATAAACCGATGTGTCTGTGACAGGCACATTGGTGAGGGCAGGGTCAAGTATGTTCCCCTGTTGTTGGTTCCTTCACCAACTGACTCAGACCCAGACTAGCAACTATGCCTCTGGGACTTGACCATCTTGGTCGGTAGTACTGCTGCCAAGCTATTCTCAGTGATGGATAACAAAGGCCCCTGTGGGTTTGTCTTGCTAATGGAAGAGGTCACACCCAGGATTGATGGGATGTTATCTTGGACATGGTCTGCACAGGCATACTGAGTATGACCATGTCAGGCTGTTGATTGTGTGTGTGGGAGACAGCTCTCCAATTTTCTCACCAGTGCTCAGAGAGGTGATTTTTTCACGCAGAGTGTACTGTGTATGGAACAAATTGCCAGAAGTAGCGATGGAGGTGGATACAACATTTAAAAGGCACCTGGATGGGTATATGAAAAGGAACAGTTTAGAGGGATATGTGCCAAATGCTGGCAAATGGGACTAGGTTAGATTGGGATGTCTGGTCAGCGTGGACAAGTGGGACCGAAGAGTTAGTTTCTGTCCTGTATGACTCTAAGGAGAATTTTGTAAAGGCAACAGGGCTGATTTTGCTGTTTCGTTCCTCATTCATTTTGCACCTGATTTGAAATTAAGTAGACCTACTCTAGATTACACCGCTTCTTGATCGTAGATTGTTTATTACCTTATTCTTCAATCTGTTGGATAAGGAGATAAACCATTGCTTGTCCTATTCATGAGTTCCAGATACTATTTACCTCATACAGCATTATTAGCAACTGACATTTTGAACAATGTTACTGCCAAAAAATGTAAAACTTAAGTGTGCGTGGATATATATTGCAGATAATTATATCCTTTTGTAGTAGGAAAAACCTGATTTATGCTGATCAATTAGTTTTGAAATGATTTTGAAATTTCGTTACATTCTGCGTGCTCTACTGACAAAATACACTGCTGTGTTAAGAATTGTAAGTATTGTACGTAAATGAGAAATTTTGTTAGAGGTAAAAAGTGAGAATCCTATTCCCTGTGGCCTCTGGGTTACTGTTCTAATAAAACAACATTTCCAAAGACTGGAATTCATGTGAATCAGCATATCGTTATATTTGTCAGTCCTGTTGATGTTACATTTCTATATTACTGTAATATTTGAAATAATTTTCAACTGATTTTAGCTAGAGTTCCTTTAAAAACGGACATTTGGATAAAGCAGTTTAAATTTTGTGCAAGTTTCAGTTGAAGTTATTTAAATGTCATTGGAAAAAAATAGTCTGTGTTTAGAACAGTTTGGTTGAAGTAAGAGAGCTAGTATGAAGATGTGCTTTATGGAAAAAATGCTTTATAGCTGAAAGTATTATGAATGAAGATCACGGTAAACTACTTTGCTTTCTGATATTTTTGTCCTAGCCCAAAATCATGCCAGTGTTCTAGTTATGTTGTCTTTTTTCTTCTTCTTCAGGATCGTACAAGGGCTTACACCTCACTAGTACCACGCCTACAGCACTTGTACAAACCAGTCAATCATCAGCAGGTTCAGCCTTACTGCCGCCCTGCAGCAACACACAAACAGCAACTTCCCTCAGTGCACTGAGTCACCATGGAAATGCTACAAACTCAAGTCCTCAGGTCCTGCTTGGCAACAGCCTTCGTCTAGGTGTACCTAGTTCAGTAGCTGCTGTTAATTCTGTCACCAGTCTGAATGCACGTCATATACCTAGAACTTTAAATACTGTTCCAACATCTGCCTTAAAACTGGCTGCAGGAGCAAATTGTCAGGTGCCCAAGGTTCCAGGCTCCACCTCTATGGATGGAGTACCAAGGTAAGCTTCATTCTCTGAAAACTTGTATATACTTTGCAATAGATTTATTTACTTCATTTGAGCCCTGATATTTTCCACTAAATTTATAGTTAATAGATAAACGTTCTTCATGATTCGGTTGCGCATGGGCTCTGTTAAGGAAGAAGAGTATTGCCCATAACAACCTATTTCCTTGTGTGCTGTAGTAAAGATATATTTCGTACTGTAGTTTGTCTGAATGGTGAAATTTTATCATTCATGCAGTCTGTATGACCAGTGAATGGATTGTTGCCCAATCCTGAAAGGGGAAGAGGGTAGAACAAATGAGATTTATTGGAGTTATGAATTTCCAGACGTCTTCAGTTATACAGTCTTTACTCTTATGGTCTCATGACACTTTTTTGAGATTTCCTACAACAACCATATAAACAAAGCACCCACTAGTGGCAAGAAATTCAATTGAAGAACATCTTGTGATATCCAAATTCATGACAGGTCAAGTCCTTTGATTGGTAGCCCCTATTTTTTGAATTTTAATCTCCCCACGTAATTCAGGCTAGTTCATTTTGAATTTGTGCTTTTGTGTGGTCTTCTGTTTTAGTTCACTTTTATACTAGTGTGTGTTCTGGTTTCAACTGGGGCGACAAAAGCAATATTACAGTTGACCTTGGAAAAGGACAAGGAACGAAGTAGCCAAGATCTCGCCTATGCGTTGCTATTGATTGCCTTATTCTCCAAGTTTTTTTAATTCATTCGTGGGATAGGGGCATCACTGGCCAGGCCAGTATGTATTACCCATCCTGAATTGCCCAGAGGGTCATTAAGGATCAGCCACATTGTGATTCCAGACCCACAGCATATAGGTCACATGAGGAAAGAATGGTTGTTTCCTCCCCAAAAGTACATTAGTAAACATGATGGATTTTTCCAACAATCGATGTGTGGTCATTATCAGACTCTTAATTCCAGATTTTTATTGAATTCAGATTCAACCATCTGCCGTGGCATGATTTGAACCTGTATCCTCAGAACATTACGTGAGTCTCTGGATTAACAGTCCAGCGATAATACCACTAGGCCATCACCTCCACAAGTTAGAAGTATGTATGTGAGAACTTGTAGTTAGATTCAGGTTTGGCTGCAATTACCCTTTTCCCTTTCCCCTATGCATTGTGATGACTTGGAGATGATGCCATTACTGGTGTAAACAAATATTGTGCACTCTACCTGTGCAATTTTCAACAGCTTTACCAATATAATGCCTTTATTTGAAATGGGAAAGAGCCAAAAAAAAAATCTATCTTATAGACCAGTTAGCTTGATGTGTTGTTGGGAAAATGTTGGAGTTTATCATAAAGGATATAATAGCAAAGCATTAAAAATACATACGATCAAGCAGAGTCAGCTTGGCTTCCCAAAGGTGCAATCATGTCTGATAAGTTATTAGAATTTTTTTTGAGGTGGTAATAAACAGCAAGACAAAGGGGATGCAGTGGATGTAATGTATTTGAATTTTGAAGGTGTCTGTTGAGGTTCCCTACATGAGATGACTAAAGCCAATGGTGTTGGAGACTGTATATTAGCTTGAGTGGAAGATTGGCTAACTAATAGAAGCCAGAGAGTTGGACTAAGGGAGGCATTTTCAAGGTGGCAGCCGTATCTCATGCAGTGGCACAGAGATCAATGCCAGGGTCAAACTGATCTATGGTAATGACTCTGATGAGGAAAGTGAATATACTACAGCTAAGTTTGCGGATGACACGAAAATAGGTGGAAAGGTAAAGTCTGCAGAGGGATATAGATAAGTTAAGCAAATGGGCAAAACCTGGCAAATGGAATATAATGTGGGGAAATGTGAGGTTATGCACTTTGGCAGGAAAAAACAAGAGCTGAATATGATTAAAATGGAGAAATGTTGTAGAAAGCAACAGCTCAGAGGTATTTGGGAGTCCTCAGCATCAACCACACAAAGCCAGCAAATTCAGCAGGTAATAGGGAGCACAGATTTCATGTTGGCCTTTATTCCCTTTTGAAATAAAGACCAACAAAAGGTATAAGAATAGGGAAGTCTTGCTGAAAATGTACAGGGCTGGAACACTGATCAGCCTTGGGCCCCGCCTCTAAGGAAAGATAAATTGGCATTGGAGGCAGTCCAGAGAATGTTCACTCGACTGATCCTGGTGCGGGGAAACTGTCTTGTGGGGAGAGGTGGTTGTGTTGGGTTTGTACTCTATGGAATTTAATAGAATGAGAGGTGACCTGGTTGAAACATACGAAGAGTCTTTGGGACTTGACATAGTAAGATGCAGATAGGTTGTTCCCCCTTTGTGTAGAATCTAGGACTGGGGTATAATCTAAAAATAAGGAATTGTCCTTTTAAGAAAGATATGAGGAATTTCTTCTGCATAGTGACTTTGTGGAATTCCTCCCTGTAAGGATTTTAGGGTGTAGTCACTAAGTATATTCAAAATTGATATAGACAGATTTTTAATCAGTAAGGAAACTGAGCGTTAAAGGAAAAAGGCATGAAAGTGGAGTTGAGTATCAGATCACCCATGGTCTCATTGAATAGTGGAGAGACTCAATAGGCTGATTGGCCTGCTGCTGCTCCTACTTGCGGAGAAAGTTGGTGGTAACAAAATTACACCAATATAATCCGTTTGTTTTGTCCGTAACACAACCATTTGACAGGCTCATTGCATGGGCTGTGCCTAAGTAGGCAGTAGAATGTCTCATTTGGTGGAACTGTTTTCAAGCCACCAGAAAAGTTGAATTCAGAGGACAGTGCTTCCACAGTTTTGTACTTCAGATAGGCTTTGTAATTAACTAAAATCTCCCGGTCTTTGTTTTCTACTGTTTTGAGAAAGTTCATTCGAATGTAGTGATTGACCGGTGGAGAAAAGAATGTTTAGCTGTTTTTGACATTAATTTATTCTTTTATCTTTAGTTCACCTATATTCAGTGCTGTGGAGTGGTTACTTTTACATTTTTCCTTGTAACGTCAACCTTCTTTTTAGCCTTCAAAAGCATTATAGGTAGCAGACATCAAAAAGTCAATACATTTTTGTAGTCTTTTTATGGTGGCTAACTCTTCTGAGTCTCCAATGTTTCTTTCTTGCCTCTACCTTCCCTAAGATTATTTTGGTCATATTTATGTGGCAATTAAACCACAGTTAAAGGAAAAAAAACTCCAAAATATAAATGGTATCTCTTGATCAGTACCCTTTATCACAAAGGTGAGTGAATATTTGAGGAGCTGGCTTGAAGAGTTATCGAGCCCAATGGTGTGATGTCTCAAAACTTGCTGTTAAAGTAGAAAACCTCTCTGCCCTACCACATATTCTGAAAATTTAACAGTTAATCATAATTTAATGGTTTGGTTTTTTATATATATATATAATATATATATATATATATAAAAGGGTACTGATGATGACTCACTCTTTAAACATCACACCTGCAGGAAGTGTCTCTCCATAAACACGTCACTGGCCCTGCAATTCATAGCGCCATAGAGACGTGATGTTGCCACCCAGATGGTGAAATAGGAGTCATAAAAGGAGACTTTACTACAGCACATCGGGAAACTTTAAGGGTAGGAGCAGGAGGTTGGGAGGCAAGTAAAGTGCTTTTGTTTTTTTATATTTTTTTAAAGTGAGCAGTCGGATCATGTCCCTTTTTGGGGGAAAACCCTTTATTTTCATTTTTAAATCAATGGCTGTCATAGCCTCAAATATATTTTGATTATGAAAACCTGCTTGTTATTGTGGCTGATATGGAATTTTGAAGACCATCATTCAGTAAGTCCAGACAGTAGTTCTTTGATATTTTTAAATAATACATTGCACAGCAAAGAACTGGTCTTTGTCCATGTAGTTTGAACTAAAATTGTATGTCTTCATAGCTCTTGGTAGAATATTGTGTTGATATTAAAGCTGTTTTAGTCTTTATATTGCTTCAGACACAGAACTTGTTAGTTCTTTAATGTAAGTATTAACCAAAAATCTCTACTCATAAGAATCATCCTATTAGCAAGAAATTTATTAGAGGACCAGTCATTCTAAGTATCTGTTCGGTGCTAAACCAACGATATAGTGGAACTTAACCCAGGGCACACTAAACAAGTAAAACCTAACTGTTCGCTGACCCTGGATCTCTTTTGTTGATCTCTCAAGTGAAGAATGGAATGGAAAGCTATGTGATGTAATAAACATATACAAGTGAATAGAAATTGTCCTAAGTGGAATAGTTGGAAGAATGTACAGAAAGCTTGCATGGCAATTATCATTAATCTCCACATGGAAATCAGTTGATCATTGCCTAATAGTTCTGAGCGATGTTGCTGTATTCACTAGTGTGTTCTGGAACTCGTTTGGTGATCCTTGAGGTGGTGGGGGGAGGGTGGAATTTTCTAGAGTTTTCGTAGAGGCACCCTACATTTGTTTTCTCAGGCATTACGTAACTGGTGTACGGTTGGGTGAAGAGTGAGGGGTGGTGATGTAAAGAAGGTGTACTGATAAAAATAGAATAGGTCCCGCAAGCCAGCTATAGTCTTCACCTGTCTCTTGTGTCATTTTGCACTTTTTTGGTTGTCAGACTCTATTGTCGTTCTTCATTTCATGTTAAGTTTAAGGTTGTATTCTTAAAATTGCAGCGTAATTCTTTTTCTCCACTCAGTTACTGTGAGGTCATTGCAACAATTACTGATCAATTCTTGTTTGGTTTTTGTGTCTCTTCACATTACATAGTTTGTGTACTGTGTACTGCATAACTTAGTGGTTTCTGCCATTGTATCTTGAATGATCGGCAGTGATCTGAAGAAAAGGATGACTTGGCTGGTTCCTTTCCAGTAAGACTGCCACATAGTGTTTACATTCAAAAATCCAAGTCCAAGTTTTGTGTTGTCTGTTAATCTACAACAGTTAATAATTGGTCTTCCACCTGTGCAGTAGTTTTTATATGGCATTCTACTTTTTTACTGTAAGAGTTACTGTCGCTCAAGAAAGCTGTCACTCTTAAGGTGTGTCCATTATGATGACCCTCTTGAAAATATTGAATTGCATTGGAGAATACTCCAACACACTTTTGCTTTTAACAATTAAAAATCATTTCAGCTATTGAAATGTCAAAAATTCAACTATTGAAGTGGACATTTCCTCCTAATGTTGTGTATAAATATTATTGCCTTTGCCATGTCTGCACCTTTTCTCATTGAAGCAAGCAGAATGCAAAACCAAATTATGATCATCTATTCTAGGTAAAACTCCACGTTCACTATGAAGGAAGCTTGTTTGCCATACATTCTAAGTCAGGTTGTAGAAGTTGTTGGGTCAAGTTCATTAAACAAAATGAATAACATCTTGTGGTTGGTTCGCTTGCCGAGCTGGTTCGTTAGTTCGCAGACATTTCATTACCCTGCTAGGTAACATCATCAGTGCAGCCTCCGATTGAGGGCAGTTGTGTTTTCCCGCCTGTTATTTAAACTCGGGTCCATTGGAATTGGTTACCTCGTTTCCAGTTTTTCTTTGCAGTAGTGTATGTAAATACCAGGTGGGAAAATACAACGGTGCTTCGTAGGAGGCTGCACTGATGATGTTACCCAGCAGGGTAATGAAACGTCTGCGAACTAATGAACCAGCTCGGCGAACGAACCAACCATAGCATTCACAACCTGAGCTACAAATCTACTGAAGAATCTTAGAATAACATCTTGTAAATCAGCGCTCAATTTGTAAAAATTCTTAGCAAGTGAACTTGAATGCCTTTTAAATATTGTTTTGTCAATCTTGATCAAGTTGCACTCAGTTTTAGAGGTCACCAAGCCTAGTTCCTGTCTAGTTCTTTTGTTTTAGTGATAATGTAATTTGACTGAAGGCTTTGACTTGGTTACATGTGTGCAGTATGTCCGTTTACTAAGGTCCTTGCTAATGTTTGATTTATTGGTAACAAAATATTAGACAGCTCTTAAGAGAAATGGGTATGTTGCATAAACTATTACGGGGCAAAATAAATAAATTGAGGATTTGACCATTCACCTACATAGACAAAGCAAATTATTGGACTAGGTTGAAATTGGTGGAAGGGCTTAAAAGAAAATGGAATACTCATATCAAAATCTTCTACCAGATATGCAAGCTACAGAACAGGGACAGTAGAGTCAGACATGGTTGATTTTGAACAGTTGCTAGAGATCTCCAAATTGATTTCATAAAATATGCTTTAAATATGGGTTACTGCAAAGCTCATTGTAATCCATTGCTGCCATTATGTATTTTTAAATGTTGAAGATATGAAAAAAAATCACAGACAGTGGCTAACTACGTATTTCTTTTTATTTCTCCAGGGAAAACCACGACACAGAAAAGCCAGCACTAAACAGTATAGCAGACAATACAGTGGCAATGGAAGTAACGTAGTGTCCATAAGACAGCTGCAGCCTTGGGAACTCATTTAGGTGCTATGCATCAATAGCGTTTGTGAATGCAAGGGATGGCGGAATGCAGCACATTGCGTTTCCATGGCAGCTCTAGGGACTTGATGGCAATGCACATCTCATGCTTTTTTGTTACTGTTAATAGGAATTGACATCTGTAAATTATGATACAGCAATTATCTGTACAGTACTGCATATTTGTAATACACTTGTATATATGTTACTTGAATACTGAACTGTTCATTTGTGATGCTTTGCACTTGAAAAAAAAAACAAAATTGCAACCAGTAAGAGTGAGATGTGAGAGATCTGTAGAGATGAAGTGTCATCACATCATGTGCATGGTGCGGAACCTGCTGTTTTATCTATTTATTGTGCTGTGTTTACAGTTTTGTACACTGTACCTTCATTGGTTCCTGTGCTGTAGTAAATGTGTTAGGTAGCTGTGGACTCCTCGGTATTTTGTATATGGTGAACATACTTGGTTCCCCTCTGGGTCCCTGAGTTTCTGTGTATCATGTAAAAATGGTGACATACATACAGATTTGAAAATTAAGGCATCAGTTTGCAAATGGGGATGGAACTACTTCATGGAGACATAGGGATCTTCCACTTATTTGTTCTAACGCAAGTAACAAGCTGGAAATGAAGTCACACTTTTTCAGAAGCAAAGGTGCTTCTGCAAAATTATTTTAGCACTAATTATTTTCTATGCTGCTTAGTTTTTTTGCTCAATTGAGTTTAAACAAATTGGACCTCCTTCAACACACATCTGAGCTGTATCAGAGTTTCCCGAGCTTTTTTCATTGTTCATTCATCATTCAGTTATTTTTGTATCTGTTCAAGTTGTAATTTTCTTGTTGATTTTTGTCCTCCTGTACACAGACTTCATTCTTCACTTGTTCACATGAAAAAGAGAAGAAACAACAAGGAGATAAGGGAGATGAATGCAGTAGTTGCTGTACGTGTATCATCATTCCAGTTTCTGAAACAGCCAGCTTTTACTTTCAGATTCTTGTGAAGGCTATAAGGCCAGAACCACGATATCGGGTGCCTTCCTTTGGAAATAATAGACCTCTCTTCTGTGAAGAGATTGGTACTTAACAGACTACTACTAGTGCTTTGTCAGTACCTGAGTCTGAATGCCCAGTCCAATGGCATATTTATCCTCAAGGTTTTTAATCCCACCTGGAATTGTGACAGAACTCTCACAAAATAAACCCAGGGCATTATATGTTGACCAACAGCTGTGTTTTTTTTTTAAATTTTGTATCGTGTGTTGGAGTTATTTTTCTTGCTACATTAGAAAGAAAAGTAATTTGTGTATTTACAGTATTTTGTAATTGAAGCATTATGAAATGTGAGCTCTCACCATTTTACCATGCTGGTAAGTTAGATTTAAAAAAAAAAAAAAAAAATCCGGGGGGGTAATTATGTGGCTGGTAATGCTTTGAGGAGGTAACTTATTGGACCACTTCATAAATAACTTAAGTTTATAACATACATCTTTTTCAAGACCTAATGCTTATATTGAAGAAAGTAAATTGATCCTTGTTTGAATTTCAGTAATTACTTTGTTCTGATTATTTTCATTTTACTACTTTATTGGATTGCACAATTAGATCATTGGAAAATAATTGCCTCTTGGTCAAACATAGAAGTGATGGCAGTTGTAATAATGACAACATTCTTCCTCATTTGTGAATCTTCCACATTTAGAGACGATATTGCTTTCTTTTTGAGAAGATCAATCACTTTGGGACAGTGGCCCTTTAAGAATCTTGTGCCTTGTTGCATCCATCTTGACAAAGTAATCGGCATTTACAAATATTTATACTTTCCCTTAGCATCATCAGAAATTGTTCTGTTGCTCAGTCCTCAGACATGCTTCTTTTGCACATTTGATAGTGTTTGATAGAGAAAAGTTTCATAGTTGCCTTATTAATTTGCTCCACTTTCAAACTTCTTCAGTGAACAATTGTATCTTGTGTTGGTTCATTAGATTGGCTTTACTCCAGTTGGCTTCATCCCACTCAGCTACTCCCCATCAGCCTGATGCAGCTTTTTGTTTACTATCACTCATTCTCTGTGATCAGTTTCCTGTGTTTTCAACATCGTTTGAGTTTAAGAAGTGTCGGATCCGCTCAAACCTGCCAATGAGCTGTACTTGGCCACCACATACAGAGGTTGCTTATTGTAGCCACATCTTCCTTTTTCTTTTGGAAATTTGAACCTCTTGTTCTGGTTAAATCCGTATCAAGGTTGATTTATAGCAAGAAAATGTACCTTTTAACATTAAAATCGGCATTGAAGTTCCAGTAAGTAAAGCAGGCCTCATCCAAATTTACAAGTGAAGTTCCAAGTAGCTTTCTAAATTGTCATGTACAATGTGTCAAATATTCTCTTTTTATGCAATATCAGTGTACACATCAGCTTTTTGAAGGAGCTATCCAATTAGTCGCAGCACCTTCTGCAGTACTTTTTTCCTTTCCAAATATGTATCCAATTTCTTTTGAAAGCAATTACTTGAAACATGTTGGCTCATTGATAATTTTTTCCTCTTCTCTTTTTGGTTCAATGACAAATCTGTTACTTTAGTTACTAACCCTTATGGTAGTCTATCAAATCTTTCATGACTTGAAGATCTTTATCAAATCTCCCCTTTAACATCTGCTTGGAGGAAAATAAATCCATTTTCTCTGTACCTTCTCAAAAGGTCTTGATCAGCATTAACCACAGTCCTTCAGCTGGGGCCTGACCAGTGTTACAAAGGCTTAGTATAATATCCTAGCTGTTTTATTTGATTCTTACCCTTGCAAATGCATGAATACAGTCTACCTTTTTAATGGCCTCAACTTATCCTCCTTACCTTCAGGATCCTCAACTTATCTTCAGAAGTTACTGTTAATATGCACCATTGATCTCCTCTAACCATGTTCAAAATTTGATTTAGTTTATTATTTTTGTTCTTTTTACCATAGTAAAGTAGTTCTGTTAAATTTCATCAACTTCGTTTCAATATGTCTGAAGAATGTTACTATTTTGTAACAGAGATAGTAGGAACTGCAGATGCTGGAGAATCCGAGACAACAAGGTGCACGGCTGGATGAAGGGTCTAGGCCCGAAACGTCAGCCTTTCTGCTCCTATGATGCTGCTTGGCCTGCTGTGTTCATCCAGCCCTGCACCTTGTTGTCTCACTATTCTGTAACGTTCTGTTTATTAGTCTGTACTATTGTGATAAAACTTTAGTTCGACTATATTTGGAGTATTGTGAACAGTTCTGGTTGTCACAGTATAGGAAGGATGTGGAGGTTTTGGACAGGAGGCAAAAGACATTTGCCAAGGTGTTGCCTGGATTAGAGTGTATTAGCTGTAAAGAAGTTGACAAACTTGGATTGTTTTTGCTAGAGCATTAGAAGCTGAGGGGTGACCTGATAGAAGTATACAATATTAGGAGACATGGACAGGGTAGGTGGTCTTTTTTTCCAGGGTGAAAACATCCAATACTAGGAGGAGTAAATTTTAAGGAGAAGTGCAAGGAATGCTGCCAGGGAATGTAGTAGAAGCAGATACCATAGCAAAGTTTACAAGGCATTTAGATAGGCACATGAACAGGCAGAGAATGAAGGACCATTTACAGGCAGACAGGATTAGTTTAGAGTAGCATTGTGTTGGTGCAGACATGGTGAGCCGAAGGGCATGTTCCTATGATGAACTGTTCCTGTGTTCTGATCAATATTACATGAGGGTGATGTCTGCAAAGTTTGAAATTATACCTTGTTTACCATAGTCGTCACGTAATTGAGAAGGATGTGGCCAAGAAAACAAACTGAACATTTCCTCAAACCAGAAAAACATGCCTTCATTGCTGTCAGTCCCTCAACTAATTATGTATCCATAATTACTGTCCCATTTATCCCAAGGACTTAAGTTTTGCTGACAAGTGTGTTATGTACCACTTTATCCATCCCTTTTGTAAGTCCATTCTTCATTATTCCATCAAAAATGATGTCTTCAGCATCAGGTGTGGTTTCCATTTATTGACTCCGTTTTTCAAGTGGCATATTTTGTCTCAATTTTGTGGTACAAATCTTTGAGACAGTAGTGATAAGCTGGCATTGTCAAGAGTATCCCAGTTTTGTGAACAAAGATATAGTATTTGGAACTTTCCAGTTGTCTGGGTGTTTTTTTTAATGTACGTTAGAGCATTGCTAACCCTTTTTAACCCTATCTAATTTTTCAACTACTGTTTTCTTTTACTTTAGCGGCATCTGCTCTGCTCAGGTATTTTCATTTCTTTTTGTGCCCCTTCTGTTTTACTACTTATACTATCTGTGTTCAGCATGATTCTGCACTGGAATCAGCTGGGCAGATAATCATAAGTTGCTTTCTTTCTCTTTCATTGTGACCTCTACCTTTAGTCATTCAGGGAGTTGCAGCTTTGGGTGCCTTTTTTTCACTCTTGAGAATGTGTCTAGTTAAGTGAACTGTCACCCTTTTTGCAATCCTCCTGAGTGTTTTACCAGCTAATCTTGGATTCCAACCCAGCTAGGCCAGATTTGTTTTCGGCTACCTTCCAGTTAAATATTTTCAGTTTTGATGTTTTTGAAATCAAAAATGTTTCTATGATTACTCAAAGCTACTGCATTATTGTTTCTGAAATTTTTTGAATGAAACATGGTTCCTCCTGCCCCACTTGGTTCCCCAGAATTAAATTCAGTTCTGCTTATTAGGCTGGAAATATCGATCAAAAGTTCAATGCAGATTTTAAGAAATTCCCCACTTTTCAAAGTCAGTCATTATCACAACAGTTGCTATACTTTGAAATTTGCACATTTATTGTCCATCTCTAATTGCCCTTGAAGGTGGTAGTGAGCCATTATGATAGGGGAGGGAATGAATATATAATGGAAAATGGGGTGCTGGGCAAGTGGAGAGTATTCCACATTCCGGACTTGTGCCTTGTAGATGATATGCAGGCTTTGGATAGTCAGGTGGTGAGTTACTAGCTTCAGAGTTCTCAACCTCTGACCCTTTAGTCACAGTATATGGTTGATCCACTTCAGTATCTGCTCAATGATAAGCTACGTGATTTTGATAGCAGGGGATTCAGTGATGACCATTGAATATAAAGGGGCAAGTGTTAGGTTCTCATCTATTGGAGAGGATTGGTTGGTGTGGTGTGAATTTTATTTGCAACTTCTCAGCCCAATCCTGAATTGTCCAGTCCTGGCTGCATAGGGACACAAAGTACTTCAGTGTCTGAGAAGTCACAAATGTGTCAGCATTGTGCAATCCTCAGAAAATATCACCATTTCTGACGTTGAGAAAAGGCCATTGAATCATTTAAAGATGCTTGGGCCTAGGGCACCACCCTGAGGACCTCTTACAATGATGTCTTGGGCTGATATGATTAACATGCAGCAGTCAGGTCTAGGCCCGAAATGTCAGCTTTCCTGCTCCTCTGCTGCTTGGCCTGTTGTGTTCATCCAGCTCTACACCTTGTCATATCTGCAGTCATAACTATCTTCGTTTGTGTGAGGTGTGACTCCAGTGGAGGCTTCCCCTCAATTCTCATTGACATTGGTTTTACTAACATGGCTTTGAGGCCATTAGAGCAGCAATAAGTTATTCCAACACTTCAAATCTGCTCTGCTATTCAGCACGTTGAGCGCTGGTCTATCTGGTTGTGGTCTCTGGTTGATGCTACATTCTGTCAAATGTTGCCTTGATGTCATGAGCAGTGATTCTCCATTCTTGTCTCATTTGTGCATGTTTAGATCCAAACTAATATTGTGTGGAGCTGAATGATGCTCAGTTTAAGTTCCATTAGAGCCAATGAGCAGATTACCACTGAACAAGTACCACTTGATCATGCTCTGTGACCCATTCTGTCATGTTGCTGATTGAGTAAAAAAGGGGACAGTAATTGGCTTGGCTTGGACCTTTCCTATTTGCGGGCAGGTATACTTAGGCAATTTCCACATTATAGGGTATTTGTCACTGTACTGGCACAACTTAGCTAATGGGGTGACTAATCCTGGAACAAGTCTTCAATATAACTTCTGGAATGCTATCAGTACCCACATGTGGATCCTCCACACAGCATTCATTGCTAAAGATGGTTGCAAATGCTTCAGCCTTGTCTTTTGCGCTGATGTGCTGAGCTTCCCTTAATATTGTCTGTTCCACCTAATTTGTCCACCATTAGTTATAAATAAATGTGGCAAGATTGCAGAGCTTTGATCTGATCTGGAGAAGAGCAGGGGAAAACCCTGAGACTAGATGGTATTGTCTAGAAGAGCAAACCAGTACAGTCTGAATCATGGCTGTAAAGTGGACCAACCATGTTGTGAGCCAAACCAAAGTAAGTCATTGGAAAGCAGGTGGTTCATTGGGGAGTATTTATAACTTAGCTTATAAATGTACAAATTCTAAAACTACTTGTTAGTAACAAGATTTTCTAGCAGTTGTAGAGCTTAGAAGATCGAGTGGTAAGTATTTACTATTCCACTTAACTAGTGAATTCCAGATGCTCAGTAGAACATTTCTGGAAATTATCTCAGGCAGGGCTGGAGATATTATTTCTTGGATTAAATGTATGTTATAAAGATGCTAGGTCAGATGATATGCAGTGACTGGAGAATGTATGATCTTATGGACACCGTGAGATTCAAGGCAAACATGCCGGCAGCTGGAGAATCTTCACAGAATCATTTGACCTCGAGTCTGAGCTGTAAACACAGTGACACATCAGGATGGGAATATTATGATGTCAGGGCAATGGCCATGACTTTTCATGGTGCAGGTATGGGTATCAAGGTAAAAATAGTTTCTAGAACAGTTCCTGTAGATGGAAGGTAGCAAAATACAACCCCATTTTTAAGAAAGAAAAATTCAAACCCGTTGGCCTGACCTCAGGAAAAATGCTAGAAACTATTATAAGGCATTTAATAATGGGTGTTTAAAAAAAAACTGATTTAGGGTTGTGCAGAGTTGGCATGGATTTATGAAAGGGAAATCATATTTGGCAAATGTCAAGACTTTCGAGGATGTAACCAATAGAATTGATCAGGAGAAGCTAGTAGTCTATTTTGGATTTCAGAAACCTTCTGGTGAAAATCCTATGAGTTGAGAAAACAAATGTAGAGCATGTGGAATTGGGGGTGGTGGGGGCTAATATACAAAAATAAAAATTGCTTATTGGATAGTAGATGGTAAGAATAATTGGATTGGTCTCTGCTTGACAGTCTGAGACTAATGGGGTATGGCAATAAACATTGGGCTCTAGATTTTCAAAATCTATATTTGTAATTTGGGCATTGAGACCAAATGTAATATTTCAATGTTTGCTGATGACCCAAATATAGGTGAGAATTGTTAAAGGTGCAGAAGGTATCCCCTCAGCCCATTGTGTCTTCACTGGCTGCAACAAACATGTTAATGCCATGTTTCCCATACCCTTGTGCATTATTTTCATCCAATATTCCGTTGAATGCCTCAACTAACTTGGCTCATCCACACTTCCAGGCAGTGCCTTCCAGACTGAACTGAGTTGTCATGTGAAGGTTTTATTCTCTTGCATCACATCAACTATACTTGCAAATCATTTTAAATCTCTGCCCTATTTTTCCTTTTACAGGCAGGATCAGATTCTCTCTATATACTCTGTCCAAACGCTGCCCGATTTTGAAAATATCTATCAAATGTCCTCTTGGCTTTCTCCCCAGTTAGTCATCAGAACTGGCTTCTCATCTTTGTTATTTTCTGAACTCTCAGCCTCACTATAGCATGGTGCCCAAAACTCTCGAGTCCAGCCAAGGTCTAACAAATGTATAAGTTCAGCATAACTTCTTTGCTCTTGTATTCTATGCCCTATTAATAAAACCCAGGATACCTAATGCTCTGCATTCGTTCTGCCATCATTGATCCATGCAACACACCCAGACACCTTTGGTTCTGCACACCCTTAAGCATTATATCCTTTTATATTGTCTGTCGATGCTCTTCCTACCAAAATGAATCAATTGTCATTTCTTTGTATGACTCCATGAGGAGGATGCTCTGAGAAATGAGGGATTTTAGGCTAAGTGGGCAAGAAGATGGGTAGAATATGATGTGGGAATGTGTGAAGTTGTCTGCGTTGGTAGGAAAACAGCAATGGAGATTTAACAGAAATTTAAGCAATCTCTTAAATAGTGAAAAACAGAAATCCTGACTTCCAAAGGGACTTGTGTCCTTTGTTCATAGTCACTGAAAGCTAATGTGCAAGTGCAACAAGCAACTGGGAAAGTGCATGATATGTGAACCTTTTATTACAAAAAATATTTCCGTTTAGAGTCCAATGTGGCTTCAGAATTGTTGTCCTCTCCACAGATGCTGCCAGACCTGCTGCGTTTCTCCAGCATTTTGTTTTTATTTCAGACAACTGGCATTGCAGTATTTCTCTTTTATTTGTAGGATGTACTTGGTTCAGATGGGGTGCAGCAAATTGTTTACCAGTTTCATAGCCAGGGTGACAGAATTGTCCTCTGAGGAGACTGACTTTCCTAAAGCTCAGAAGAATGAGAGGTGATCTCATTGAAGTGCATAAAATTCTTACAGGGGTCCACAGAGTAGATGCAGGAAAGGGGATTTTCCCTGTCCAAGGGGCCCAGAAGAGGGAAGGGGCAGTTTGGGGCTGAGATGAAGAGTAACTACCAGACTTGATCTTTGGAATTTTCTACCCCATAGAATCCCTACAGTGTGGAAACAGGCCCTTCAGCCCAACAAGTCCACACCGAACCTTAGACCATCCCATACAGACTCCTCCCCCTATAACCCACCTAATCTAGGGCAATTTAGCACGGCCAATTCACCTAACCTGCACATCTTTGGACTGTGGGAGGAAACCAGAGCACCCGGAGGAAACCCACGGAGACACATGGAGAATGTGCCAACTCCACACACGGTTGCCCTAGGCTGGAATCGAACCCAGGTCCCTGGTGCTGAGAGGCAGCAGTGCTAACCACTGAGCCTCGGTGCTGCCTGTTCAAGGCAGATGAATGGTCCCTAGATGTTAAAGATATGAAGGGGTATCTGGATAGTGCTAGAAAATAGTGGTCAGTTTAAAAAATCGGCCTAGATTAAGTTGAATGGTGGATCAGGCTCAAGGGGGAAAATGGTCTACTCTTCCTATTTCCTATGATCTATTTATTGTAGGATTGATTAGCTCTCTCTGGCATCCTTTTTCTGTTGTTCTCTCCTGTGCTGTAACTTCACCAGTGTGACACCTTATTTGTAGATATGCCTGAAGCTACTCCTGATGGCCTCCTGCACTCTTCATTAAACCCAGTAGAGTGACCCAAGTAAAGTGACAGCTTCTCTATTCCTTAATTCTAACTGGAAAATGCCTTTGTTCAAGTATCATCTTTCTGTAGTGCTATGAGTAACTTTGATCAATATGCCTCTTGCCTTTCTTTTAAATTTTCCTGGCTGTGATTTTTCCTTTGCTCCTTCTGTTTGAGCTCGGTTATTGCTGCTGTATCATCAACCATTTGTGGTTATTCATGCTTGCAACTCAGTAAAATTATTTGCCATGCTCTGGGCATTCCTGTCTGTTCATTCTTAAGTCCATCCTCATGTACTTTGCAGTTTACATGTGTTGGAAATATCCAATTTTGAAATATTATTTATTCTCATGCTATTTGTCTTGTCCAATTTGCTGAGTGTCTTTCATGCCATCTTTAATGCATCATCAGATATCTGTTCCCCCTGCCAGTTAACATCCAACCAGGAACATTTGGTTTTCAGCATTAAGGTGTAGTGCACTCACCTTACATAATTCTTTCTGCCATAATTTCTCCAACCAAGCAGTACCATACCTTGTCTTGCTGCTACTATACTCACTGGCATGTGGCACTGGGAGTGTGCCAGAGATTATCATCTTTTTTGAGTTGTTGCTATTTAACTTCCTTTCTAGCTCTTGAAACAATGGAAATATTTTCCTGATTGTCATTTTCCTCCAGACTCACTCCTTCAAGATGTTGCCCACAGAAAAATGGATTGAATTACCACACAGAGAAGGAAACTGCTGTACCTCCTGCTCCTCTGGTCAGTTTTGAAATTTGAGTTTGGTGTTTGAGCAACCGCAGACAATTCCTGTGCGTTTGTCCTTGAATACCCATATGGTGCAGGACTGGCAGCCAGCAGATCTTAGTTGTTTCAGAGATAGTAGGAACTGCAGATGCTGGAGAATCTGAGATAACAAGGTGTAGAGCTGGATGAACGCAGCAGGCCAAGCAACATCAGAGGAGCAGGAAGGCTGACATTTCGGGCCTAGACCCTTCTTCTGAAGAAGGGTCTAGGCCCGAAACATCAGCCTTACTGCTTGGCCTGCTGTGTTCATCCAGCCCTACACCTTATTATCTCAGGTCTTAGTTGTTGCTTTGCTTAACAGATTTTAGCATCTTGTTACACTTGTTTACCATTTAGTGTCCAAGTATAATAGGTTTTTACTTTGTTAATTCCAGTCTCTCTCAATGTTATCCTCTACTGTTAATTCTAATGTATTCTGGTCTGTTAAATGCATTATTCTGATAATTTGTTATCTCAGTTTAAATCACATAGCACCTCCATACCCTACTTCCCCCCCCCCCCCATTTTTAAAAAAAAAAGTCCCACTCTTACCAATTCCTTTTGCGATTCTGTTAGTAGTCTCAGTTCAGCAGATTTGCCCCATTCTGGGATCACAGTATATCTGAAGAAGTGCATATTTTTTCAGAACAGAAATGCAGTCTATTTGGTTTACATAGAGAAAACCCAAAATTTAACTCCTCTTACATTTTAGGGTATCAGAAGGAATTTTTCTGCAAGATTAATCAGGTGGTTAATCCAAGGAGCTCATTGTAATAGGGAGCTCAAGAAGATAATTGTGTTCTGAAGAAGGGTTATCGAACCCAAACCGTTAATTCTGCTTTCTCTCCACAGATGCTGCCAGACCTGCTGAGCTTTTCCAGAAATTTTGTTTTTCATTCCTAGCATCAGCAGTTCTTTGTTTTTATTTTGTTTAGGAAATAGTTAAGGTTTAGTGCAAAATGATAGAACGTTGTGCACTAATTTGTCAGCGATTGTATTGAACCCAATGAATGATCTCAGGCCATAGACCTGCCTAGCTAGCATTGTACTCTACGAGGCAAAGGCAGCATGAATTCTTAGACAACTTCCTCCTGAGATGAGATGAAGTTTATTTCACAAAAATATGCATTTATATATGCTTTTAACATGGAAAGCTATCCAATAGTGTAGGCAAAATGTTGAACAAATAGAGAAGGTATATGGATCAAAGAGGTTTCAACGTACATCTTAAAGAGCAAGTTGGAGATATTTAGGGAGTGACTTCCAGGATGGGGCTGACTAGGTCCCATGACTGCGAGTAGAATTGCACAAGAGGCCAGCTGAAGGAATGCTGACTTCTAAGGAAGATTGTAGGGCTGGCAAGATTAGAGGGATTGGAAGGGCTGAGTCCTAGGAAAGGTTTGAGCAGAAAAGTAAGTATTAAACCAGGTGTGTTGGATGACTTCAAGCTAATATCCATTAATGGGCATATATGGTTAAGTGAGCAATATTGAGATGTGTAATGGCTTTGGAGTTTTAGATTCACTGAATGTTATGGAGATTTGAAGAAGTGGTGGAGAATACTTGGGTGAGTATTGGAACAGCATGAGCAAGGGTTTTGGCAGCAGCTGGGGCTCAAACAAAAATGCTGGTTTCAGTGATCAAGACGATTGTGGATTTGTAAGAGCTGTTGAAATTGCAAACAGTCTACTTCAACCAGAGATGCTGTTCAAGGAGGGTGATGGAGTTGGTGATATGAGTAGAGAGATTGTGATGAGGCCTGAAGGTAAGGCAGCCTATCCGGGATTTCTCCATTTTCTTAATAGAGACTTGTTAAGAGTACTAGCAATGGCCACCATATGGTATGCTTTCCTTCATACTCCTAGGATTGTTTGACTATCAGAAGTGTAATAGTATATGAAGCCTAACATGGTAATACGCCATATTTTCAAACCTTTGCAACAGTCCTTCTGTCGAAAATTTTTTGCCATCTTCTATAAAATCACTTTGGAGCAACAGAATCGCTGGTTTTGAGATGTTATGACCCACTTGGGGAAGTGAGCTGATACTCAAGCCCTACTATACTCCCAGCTTTGCTGCAGCAGTTGAATCAAAGTACAAAGTCTCCAATTTACCTGGCTGATGGACTCAAGTTAACAGAAAACACTACTCAAGTTCCTCTACTTAACAAGAACTACTGTTTATTACAAATACACTCTCGGTACAAGTAAACAAAACTATGAGCAATCCACAGACACCACTCCTGCTACTTCCAGCGAGATACCACCACCAGGCGCACGTTTTCCCCTCCCCTCCATTGCCTTCCGCAGGGATTGTTCCCTCCAGGACACCGTGGTCCACACCCCCACAGCCCTACGACATCTTCCTCTGTAAATGGTGAAGGTGCAACACCTGCCCATTTACCATCTCCCTCCCCAGCATCCAAGGGTCCAAACAAAACTTCCAGGCACTTCCCAGAATCTAGTCTACTGTATTTGCTGCTCACAACATGGTCTCCTCTACATTGGGGAAACGAAGCGTAGACCGGGTGACTGACTGACTGCTTCATAGAACATGTGTGTTCTGCTCACAAAAAAGACCCTGAACCAACTGTTGGCTGCCACTTTAACGCACCACCCTGTTCCCTGACCAACATCTGTCTCTGGCTTGTTGCAGTGTTCCAGCGAAGCTTAACATATTATCTCACAGCCTGCCATTACACACCCCGTTGGTCAATAACAGTCTCCATTAACAACTATTCACCCTCCTAACTGGATCATTATCAACTTCCTTGTCCAACTGCTCTTCTCTCTCTTTAGGCTCTATCCTATTGTTTATTCCCTACCCCATCCCCTTCCCTATTTTCTGCATATAAACTGACATTTTCCCAGCTACCATCAGTTCCAAGGAAGGGTCACCAGACCCGAAATATTAACTCTGATTTTTTCTTCACACATGCTGCCAGACCTACTGAGCTTTTCCAGCAACTTCTGTGTTTGTTCCTGATTTACAGCATCCACAGTTCTTTTGGTTTTTATGAACAATCCATGTTGAACTCTATCCCTCTTTTTAGAACAAACCCTGCCTACACAAAACAGCAAACAAAAAAAAATGTTGCTCCTAGGGGTGGTGGATTTTGGGGAAGCACAATTCAATAGCACTAATATACAGGATTTGATGATGTTCCTGTTGCTTCCCAAGACCTGTTCTCTGACTTCCTTTCTATATTCTTTCACTACTTCTTTATGAAGACTCTTAGTTGTTGGATAAAGGCAACTGCTTCCACCAGCTGGTGAGAGAGAAAACTGGCTTTCTTCAGGCTTTCTACTTAACTGCCACAATATGGATTTTCTGCCTCTATATTGCTGTCTCACACGCTTTTTGTTTAGGATCCAATAAGTGACCTGTTGGCCGATTGACCTGTAGAATCTACAACTGGTCACAATTGCACAAACCAATCAGTAATCTGTTGATAGCCAAAACTCAATCTGTGTGCACCTTGTGTCACACTACTATCTCTCCTTCCCCCACTCCTTGTAAAAACAAGTTACTGGAACTCATTGCTTTTAATGTGCAGCAAATTCTGGTTTTAAAACTCTCCTTCCCCCATTTCAGTCCACAATCAAAATGCAGAAAAATAAAAGATGTCTTTCAAGCACATAGCATGCATGTTTTCACCTTTGTGTCTCAGGAATTGAATTGAATGATTTATTGTCAATTGTACTTAACAAATAAATAGTGAAAAGTGTAATATGTTGCCACACTTGGCTACATTTTGAGTTACAGAAGATATTAAGACATTGTTTTTATTTATATTTTAACAGAGTTCTTCCCTTCTTGTGCTCTCCTTGACATTGGGTGGTCTCTACAATGGGCTCCATGCCTGCTAATGCCCCTGCGTCACAATCCATTCTAGGAGTCCTACTCTGGGACCCCAACTACTGCTACCACTCTACCATTAGTACCATACTGGGTTTACCATGCAGCCACAGCTGAAGTCTAACATCCCAATACCAGTGCTGACCACAAATGCTGCCTTTTCTGCCAACCGCAGAGGTTGCTGTGCTGTTGCCACCATCTTGAAAGCTAGTGCAACTGCCAATACCTTGAGTCCTGTGGTGGGTCCACCAATGTTGAAGTTGCCACACTGCGGTGCCATCTCTTGCTGCTAGACCCATGCTCACTGCCGTCACTCTTCTGTGCTGGGCTTGCTCTGCCCAAGGAGCTGGAGCTGGATCTGTTGCACCTGATCAGGAGGCCAGGCTCACTCTCGCCCTGCTGAAGATGCTGAAAAGCCTTTTAAAGAGATTAAAGGAAGTGAGCAAAAGTGAAAAGAAACAGAAAGCAGATGGAAGTGGACCAACCCCAGGCCAGGGGCTTGGACGCAACACTGCTACCCTGCCTCCATCTTGGAAATATTGGCATCAGAATTGGCCTTCCCAGCCATCTCCTCTTAAGCAAACTCAATGCTATGTCCCTGATAAGCAAAATATTTCTCAGTCCACATAACCTGTCAGACTTGAGTATTTCCAAGCATTTTTCTTAAGTCTTCTATTGAAGTGCCTTAAAGATTATATATGAAACAATTCCAACTTTTTTTTTTGATTTTACTAACTTAAACAGTGCTATGAGATGCTTCTGCTTATGTGAGGTTATTTATGGTAGTGTTTTTCTCAACATTGGTGTGATCGCGAGCGTGTCTGGGCCCACAGACTATGACTGGAACCATAAGTATGCTTAACAGGCCTAGCTGTCCCTGGGGAGACATCTGTAACACCACTTTGAATCTGGACATTATTAATGGCTTTTACATAAATATGTATGGACAGCACTGAAAACAAAAAATGCTGAAAATCACAACAGGTCAGGCAGCATCCATAGAGAGAGAACAAACTATTATTTCATGTCTAGAAGACTCTTCTTCAGAACAAATGTTCCTGTAACTTCATCTATCAGCAATGTTGTTGGAATCCTAGTGGCTACCCATCTTCTATCAAGGTACTAACAAGCACCCGCAGCAAGTTAGATCTCTCTACACAAATTGTCCATTGGTCTGAAAGCTTTCTAACAATTTCTAGATCAAAAGGTTTATGATATTCTATAGCAATAGCCTTGAATTTATTGTTGATCTGATACAGCAAACTTCTAAATGCTTTCCTCACTATTTTACAATGAGCAACATTGACCAGTATTATGCTGAGGGACAAAATGATGGTGCTTGTCACTGATGTCTTTGAAGAATGCCCACAAAGTTGCAGCAATTTGTGTGTTCCACCTTCCCAAAATTAATTTCATTCTGGAATGGTGTCCATCAATAGTGCTGCCTTGAAACAGACTAGCATAAGGCTCTGGTGGAATGACAGTAGTGTCTCTATTTTTGGGCCAGGAGGCCTGAGTTCAGTTTTATCATGGAATAGAGAAATCTGATGTTTTGCTAATGGCAAATTAGATTTTTTTTCTCGGCCCAGCGAGGTTATTCAACAATAATCGTCATTTGGTTTGGCTAAAGATCATATTGTTAAGGAGAAACTATTGTGAAAGTGGAAATCCACATCATATCCAAAATTTCTAATTGATTTTAGTTGATGGTGTCAATGTTAACCTTGTTCAAGAGCACTTGATCATGGTCTTAAATTATTTAAACTCCCTGGTCTTTAAACACGAAGGGCAAATAGGTTGAAACTCAGCTTTTTTTTAAAATTTAAAAGACCTTTTTGCTGGAGGTCCATCCAAGCAGGTGACAGTAGCAGCAACAAAGTGAAGAAGAGTGACTCTGGGGTTGAACAGTGACAGCAGTGAGATAAACAGCTGAGGTGTGAACCTGGGGGTGAATTTAGGGATGGAGCTCTGGAGGTCACATCATGACTCAAGTGACCTAGGCTTGGCTCAGGAACTGGATTTGCAGACGGAGTAGTTTCTGGAGAGAGATAGTGTTTGCTTTGTGTAGTTGTAGTCTGCTAGGAATACAGAGTGGGAGTGAGAGACCTAGGTTTGATGATGAGTGGGTAGTTATTAGTTCATGGATTATTGTCTGTCGCTGGTAAGGTTGATTTAGTCGATAAGTTTCAAAATGGCAGGAGAGCTTGGATCCATGGGATGTTCCTCCTGTAGGACGTGGGAAAGGCAGTATAAGGAGTAAGACAGTGCAGGAGTTTCCTATGGCCAGTGACATCTCAGAGGGGTATCGGTTGGGGGGGAATGGAGGGGAGGGGGTGGGGTTGGCCTCTCAGGAAAAGCAGCAGCAGCTAGATCAGTGCTCCCAGAACTGGCAATGTTGTACAGCAGGGAGGGTAGAAGTGAAGGCAAGCAGTAGTGATAAGGAACTGTACAGGAGGGGGCACAGACAGCGAGACTCCAGGATGGTGTGTTGTATCCCTGGTACCATGGTCACAGAATTCTCTGAGCAGGCACAGGATATTCTGAAGGGGAAGAGTGAGCAGCTAGAGGTTGTCGTCCATACTGGTACTAATGTCTTGGGCAGAAAAGGAGATGATGTCCCATAAAGGGAATTCATGGGGTTCAGTAGGGAAGTTGAAAAGCAGGACCTCTACGGTTATAATCTTGGAATTACTTCCAGTGCCATGTGCCAGTAAGGCTGGGAATAGGAAGATTGTGCTGTTAAGTACATGGTTAAAGAGCTTGTGTAGGAGGGAGCGCTTCAGGTATGTGGATCATTGGGATATCTTTCAGGGCAGGTGGGACCTGTATAGGAAGAATGGGTTGCATCTAAACTGGAGGGGCACTAATATCCTGGCAGGGAAGTTTGCTAGTGCCACTTGGAGGAATTTTAAGTATTGTGGAACCAGAGCAGTAGGTCAGCAAGTAAAATGACTGAGGAGGAGTCAGAGACCAAGGCCAGTGAGTCTAAGAGGAAAAACAGACAGAGATTACTGAACATGGCAAGGCTGGCAGTCTGAGGATTTGTTTTAGTTCAAGGATTATGACCAGTAAAGCAAATGAACTTGGAATTTTTGGATTAATACACATAACTGTGATGTTGTAGCTATCACAAAAACTTGGTTGAGAGAGGGATAAGACTGCCAGCTTAATGTTCTTGGATTTTGTTTCAGGTGAGACAGAGACGTAAAAGAGTTGGGAGAGTTGTGTTACTGGTAAGGGGGAATATCACAGCTCTACTGAGGACACTTTGGAGCACTCATCCAGTGAGGCCATATGGATAGAGCTCAGGAATAGGAAAGGTGTAATCACTTTGGGATTGTACTACAAGCTTCCCAACAGCCTCCGGGTGATGGAGGGACAGATATGAAGATAGATTATTGAAAAATGTAGAAACAACAGTATGGTTTTGATGGATGATTTTTAACTTGCCCTATATTGACTAGGACTCACTTGGTGCCAGGGGCTTGGATAGGTGGAGTGGGAGGGAATGGGAAGAGTTTGTTAGGTGTGTCCAGGTTTTGTTTTTTGGGTTTTTTTTGGAAACAATATGTAAATCGTCCAACTAGGGAAGGGACCGTACTAAACCTGGGGAATGAGCCCAGCGAGGTGATCAAGATTTCAGTGAGGGGAGTATTTCAGGAACCGTGACCACAGTTCTATAATTTTTAAGTTACTAATGGATAAGGTAAGAGCAGTCCTCGAATGAATGTTCTAAGTGGAGGAAGCTAACTGACACAATCTTGGGCAGGAACTAGCGAATGTAGATTGGGGTTGTTTGAGGGTAAATCCACATTTGGCATATGGGAATGTTTTAAAGGCCAATTCATTGGAGTCCGGGACCAGTATGTTCCTGTGAAAATGAAGGATAAGGATGGCAGGATTTGGGAGCCTTGGATGATGAGAAATTGAGAGCTTAGTCCAAAAGAAAAAGGAGGCATTCATAAGGCTTAGGAAACTGAATATAATTGGAGCCCTTGAAGAATACAAAGATAGCAGGAGAGTACTCAAACAAGGAATTAGGATGGCTAAAGGGAGCATGAAATTTCTTTGGCAAACAGGATTAAAGAAAATCCCAAGATGTTTTATTTGTACATAAGTAGGGAAGGGGTAGGTCCACTCAGGGACGAAGGAGGGAGTTTATGCGTGGAGCCAGAAGTAGTGGGTAAGATCCTTTTAATGAGTATCAGTATTTACCAAGCAGAAGGACATGGTACATGGTGAGTCTCAGGAGGGGAATGTTGATGTTCTGGGCATGTCAATATTTTTTTTTTAAAAAAAGGAGGTAGTGTTGGGTGTCTTTAAAAAGCATTAAGGTAGCCAAGTCCCCAGGACCACATGGGGTCTATTCCAGAATGCTAAGGGAGGCAGATGAGGACATTGCTGGGGCCTTGTGTGAGAGGTTTGTATCCTCTTTAGTCACAGGAGAGGTCCCAGAGGATGAAGAATAGCCAGCATCACTCCTTTGTTTAAGGAGGGTAACAGGGATAACCGGAAAATTACAGGCCAGTGGGCCTTACATCAGTGGTAGGGATGTTTATTGGAAAAGATTTTTAGGATAAGATTCACTCACCTTTGGAAAAATATGGACTTATTAACAATAGGTGTGTGTTGGGGGGAAGGTCATGTCTCTCAAATTTGAGTTTTTAAGGAAGTGACAGATGACTGAGGGCAGGTTGGTGGATGTTATCTATATGGACTTTAGCAAGGACTTTAGCAAGGCCTTTGACAAGGTTCCTCATGGCAGGCTGATACAAAAGGTGAAGCCACATGGGATCCATGGTGAGCTGGTAAGATTAGTACAGAACTGGCTTAGTCACAGAACAGAGTGGCGGTGGAAGGGTGTTTTCTGACTGGAGATCTGTGACCAGTGGTGTTCCAGAGGGATTAGTGCTATGACCCTTGTTGTTTGTAATATATATAAAAGATTTGGAGGAGAATGTAGATGGCCTGATTAGTGAGATGAAACTGAGACAGGTCTGCCAGGTTGGGAAATTCCCCAACTCAAGCTAATTGGCTCAGTGACAAAAATCCAAACTAACTGTCTGTAAGTGAACATTTGCATAAGAGTGATCTTTGTATTGTGTTCAGACTCATCATTCAGAAGAGAAAGGAACAAATCTAAAGTAGAATGTGTGAAATTCTGACCATTTTAATGTGGTCAGGGATCTAGCCAGTCTGTTGGACTCGGTGATCCTTGAAGAAGAGATGCAAGAGGGTACAGGTTAGGTGTATTTCAATGAGGGGTGAAAGTGGAGGGGATCCAAAAGCAGGACTCCTTCGGTGATGTGAGAAACTGAAAATATGATGAAACAAAACAAAGAAGAGTATATGATACTCATCAGTTGAGTTCCAAAAGCTAGAACAAGGTGAAATGCGAGGTGAAATGATGAGGAAAATAAAACTTGCAATTAATTAGTTAAACGCCATCTACCAGCAGATCAGTTACAGTGGTCCCTCAGAACCAAGGATGACGTCAGTTAGATGAGTCTTAAGCTAACTGAGGTCTGCAGGTATTTCTGCAATGGGACCATGTTGTTGCAAATTCCACTTCACCGTGCAGTCTCACATACAGAATTCGGCAGCTGTGCAGCTAGACCGACCACTAATTTTTTGCTTCAGGTCAGAGTTACAATTCTGATCCATTGTGATTACCATGTTGTATTGTCCATATATCACCCATGGCCGGAGTGAGTCTTAATAGAAAGTTCTAAGCAAAAACCATTTGAGTAGCAAAAATTACAGGATGTGGAGGTATGCAGCCATAGACAGCAGACCCTAACTGTTGAGGAACAGTGTACAGCTTCCCCCCCAACCCACTCCTGCTGTCCATATGTCCTTCTCCCTAAGGGAGAAGGAGTGCTAGCAGTCATTTTACAGCCATAAATATCATTGTTATGGTTTTAATGACACCAACATCCACAATGTGTTCCAATGTGGATATTATCTATATGGACTTTAGCAAGGCCTTTTGTCAAGGCTTTCGCATATCTGTCTACACTTCATCCTTCACTGTCTTTTCATGTACAAACCATAATCAGTTTAATCATCGTTCCTGGATTCCTCTGTCCCCACCCCCTTCTTCTCTGTAACCCTACCCTGGTCCCTTTCCCTCTTCGGATGCCCAACACCTGCTCGAAGGTTATCCCTTTCATTTTACATTTCACTTCCCTGCCCCTTGCTAAAGACTGCCGTAGATTGAAAAGGCTTATCTGATTTTCTTCCAGGGGCTTTCTTCTCTATGTCACCCCCCTACAATTATGGCCGTTTCTTTAATATTACCTGCAAGCAATGTTCTCTGCCCCTTAATGAGTGTGGCTGCCTGAAATTGTACAGAACTTAGAACAGTGCAGCACAGGAACAGGCCCTTTGGCTCACCATGTCTGTCTCAACCATGCTGACATTCTACACTAATCCCATCTGCTTGTGCATGGTCTGTATCCCTCCATTCCCTGCCTGTTCATGTCTCTGTCCAGTGATCATACCACTAAGGCATCACCTCAGGCTCACTGGCCTATAATTTCCTGGATTAGCTCTGTTGCCCTTCATAGGCAAAGGAATAACATTGGCCAAGTCTCTGGGACCTTGCTTGTGGCTAAAGAGGATACAAAGACCTCTGTCAAGGCCCCTGGAATCTCTTCCCTTGCCTCCTTCAGTATCATGGGAACTAACATACCTTAATGTTTTAAGACACCCAACATCTCCCCCTCTTTAATACTAACATGCTTCGGAGTTTCAGCAAACCACTCTCTATACGTATCAGCTGTGATTGAGTGACGGATCGGACTCCGTGGTGGAATAGTCTAATTCTGCTCCTATGTCTTAAGGTCTTCAGCTGCACTGTAATAAGGAGAATGGACTGTATGCATCCAGTCTGCAATTACAAAAGTTGAATCAAGACAGCTATTATTAGATGTGATCCCACGCTTGTGCAACATGCTACATAGAGTCATAGGGATGTACAGCACGGAAACAGGCCCTTCAGTCCAACTCACCCACGCCAACCAGATATCCTAAATAAATCTAATCCTGTTTTGCCAGCATTTGGCCTATATCCCTCTAAAACCTTCCTATTCATACACGCATCCTGATGTTTTTTTTAAATGTTGTAATTGTACCAGCCTCCCCCACTTTTCCTGGCAGCTCATGCTAATACCTACACTAACAAGGAACTTCAGATAATCACTTGAGCTTAACATGGCTCATTCATGTAAGTGAGAGGCAACATACAGTTATCCATGAGGATCCATTCTCTGCAAACAAAAAGAATGTGTCCAAGCCTTGTACCTTTATTGGATTATCGTAGAGCTTCAGGACAATATTGTTCCCTTTTGCTTTCTCCATGGAAACACCTCAGTCAATCAGAATCCATTTGCCAACAAATCAACACACCTATGTTGATCTTTGTCCCATTAAGATCACAAACTCTAAATGGACCTCTTGTGATGCAGTGGTGGTGTCCCTACCCCTGAGCCAGGGGGCTCAAGTTCAATTCCCACCTGCTCCACAGCTGCATAATAACATTCTTGAACACCTGGTATACTATTTTTCCCATTCTCAATGGTTACCTCAAAGTTATAGATGTTCTGGCTCCTGTGATTGCCCTTGTTTTTTATAATGTTTATTTCTGTTTTAAGTGGGACATGGAAATCCGCAGATTATTGAGAAGAATGACAGGAAATCGGTATAGGATTTAGTTACATTAACATTTTCGTTCATTTTTTTTTTTCCAGACAAATGTTGGCACGCAAGTGATAATGTCTCAACTATCAGCATTGTGGGTTATGGTATAATCATTACGCTCTCTGAAACATAACAGTGTGGAACACATAGTGATCACACAACCGAATGCTTCATTAGCAGAGCATCAAAGTTGCAAACTGGGATTGCATGCAGGGTCTTTTTTTTTTTAAACCTCCAGTAGCTAGTGAGAGAAACCAACAGGAAAGCAATGCTAGAAGGATGTAACTGCTTATTACTTTTCTAAATTAGTAACCAATTAATCAATAAACTAAATAAATAAAGTTATATAGACATGGAAGAGTAGGTGGCGTTCCACTACCATAGTGTGTAGGAATTTGTGGGAAGCACTGCAAACCCAGACAGACAGGTCCACTGTAACTGCCTGCAATTTGAAAATCTTTGTTGAGCTGGAGATATTGTGTAGTTTCAGGAGAGGGGAGAACTGCTGGGTACTTTGTTTCAGGAGGCAGTTACATTCCTTAGGTTAAATAGAACTTTTAAAGTTGCTTACTGATCAGGGATAGGAGGGTGGGACCACAATTCATTCAAAAATAAGGATCTAACAGGGAGTGATAGAGGAGTCTGAGACCTTGACTTGGACCATAGATTATATGATGTCTTTTAGTTGTGTTGCTGAGAACTGGGACTGCAGGGTGGACGAGTAAACTGGCAAAGGCACCATGGTGCTGGAGGCCATTCAAGATATAGGGGGAGGGGCCGTGGAAAGAAAGGTGGAAGTAGCAGGGAACAGTATAGTCCAGATTGATTCTGCAGCCAGGGATTCCACAGTATTATGTCGCCTGTCTGATACCCAGGGTAACTACTGAAATTGGAGTGGGAGGAGGAAAGCGTAGATATCATGGTCTATGTGGGAATGAACAACACAGATAGAATTAGTAATGAGGTACTACTCAGAGTTTGTGTCCAAATTGAAAGGCAGAACCTTAAAAGTAATTATTTAGATTGTTACCTGAACCATGTTCCAACCGACAAAGGAATAAAGAAATTACAAAGTTAATGCATGGCTGAGGAGTGATGGAGGGGTCAGGAGTCTTGCACTAATGGGACTTGTACTGTGAAAAGGGGAAGCTGTTCTGTTGGAATGGGCTCCCAGGTTGGCAGCAGTGTCCTGACTAATCAAATAAATAGGGCAGTAGATCGGTCTATAATCCACAAAAGAGGAGAGGGCGAAATGTCAAGACTTTAGAGCAGAGCAGCATTTTGCGTCTAAGTGGGTGAGGGAGGGACAATGTAATAGACTATGCCCCGGGACACAGTGAGGGGGTAATGTGTAAAATTGGCTGTTGTGGGGGGAGCATTTTGACCACTGCCCTACTGACTCTGGTTGTTATTTTACCATGGGTGGGGAAGGTGCTGGGTGAACCTTCTCACCAAGGCCCCTGAAATGGCCAGACCACACAACGAGGTCTATCCTGGTGGTCTGTTTATGGGTTGAGAGGGACTCCTGTTCAGGCATCCTCTGTCCAATTGGACATACACATGTTTTACCCCCCACCTTTGTCCTCTATCCCTCTTGCTAGGGCCTGTTGGTCAAACTACCCCCATTGATTTAGGAAACTGTCTTGTGTATACTCCATGAACTCTATAGCCTTTCATTGAAAATTTGGTTTCCTGGTCTATATGAAGACTAAGTATGATAAATTGCTACATGCACCTTTAGTTTCACATTTATACTCCACTAGGAAGCCCTGAGCTCACTGCTTGTGTGTGTGTGTGTGAGAGAGAGCCCCTCTTTTGCTTCTGCTCCTATTCCTTCTATTCTTATTGAATGCTAAAGAGGTACAATGAAAACGGAAACAAATGAAGAGACTTGTTGGATGTGGAGACTGATTGATTAATTTCTTGGTAGTTTACTATAATGATAAGAGTTTGCCTAACGTGTTAGTATCATTCATATATAATGGAAAAAAAATATATTACAATGGATATTAATGTAACCATGGAGTTTTGCTAAGACTGAATTTTTGGACACTAGTTCTGTTTGGGTTAATGCAATGCTATTACCCTGTAGAAATAATATCTCAACGCACAGCAATGTGCAGTGTAATAGCATTGCTTGACATTATTATCTGAAAATTTTTTTAAAAATTTAATGTTGAATAACTAATTCATTTGACAAAAGCCTCATCACTTCTCAGCCTAGTAATGTCCCATTTAAATACGGGGAAAAAAAATTATTAACATGAACGAGGTGGATTATATCAACATTGTATGATTTTGGAGGGTATTGTATGTGTTTGGAGTTTTACATATTCAGGCAGAGTATTCCATCCACATCTTGACTGATGAGTTGCAAATTGTGGACAAGCTATGGCAAGTGAGATATATTCTTCAGAATTCCAAGCCCCTGACCTATTCCTGTAGTTGCAATATTCATAAAGCTGATCCAGTTCAGTTTCTGGTCACATCCTGCAGCCCCTTTTGATGGGCGTGAGGGTTTTGCCAATGTGTTGTTATTAAATGTCCAGAGGAAACGTTTAAATTGCTGGAAATAGGCATTGCCTGGCAATTATAGAGCATTAACGTCCCTTACCACTTATCAACACAAGTGTAGAACTTTCTGCATGTCCTGCTTCAGCGTCTAAGGTGTTGTGAACAGTGAACATTGTGCAATCATCAGTAAATAATTTCACGTCTGATTTTACAATAGAGAGGTGATCATTGATAAAACAGCTGAAGATGTTTTGGCCTAGGATATTACCCTGAGGAATTTTCAGCAGCAATGTCCTGGAACTTGGATGATTAGCCTCCAGCGAGCACATTAATTTTTCTTTGCAGTGATTATGACTCAGACAAGTTGCAAACATTCTCCCTGATTCCTACTGCCTTCAATTTTTGCCAGGGCTTCTTGACACTGTATTAATGTCAAGGAAAGTCACTCTTACCTCCTCTGTCAGCTCTTTTCTCATCTTCAGAGCAAGGCAATTGTTGTGAATATGTGATTTCCTGATTCATATGTGGTGGGGTAAAACTTTTAGTTTGGGGATTAAAACTCTTAAATGTAAGCTAATAGAAGCATCTGATTTGAGAAGCTAGCAAAAACACTTAAAAAGTTTAAAAAGGTTCTTAAGGACCGAGTAGGATAATGAAAACAGCAAACGAAAAGTGTCATCTCTTAGCTTTATAATGGAGACAGTGAATCTGATAAGTTTGCAGTTGTCCCTATCAGAGATCTAAATTATTCATATAATTTCCATAGATCAAAGAAAATCACAGATCACAGAATCCCTACAGTGTGGAAACAGGCCATTCGGCCCAACAAGTCCACACCGGCCCTCTGAAGAGTATCCCACCCAAACCCAGCCCCCTACCCCTGCATTTCCCCACATCTAACCCACCTAACCTAAACATCCCTGAACATTGAGCATGGCCAATCCACCTAGCCTGCACATCTATGGACTGTGGGAGGAAACCCACACAGACACTGGGAGAATGTGCAAACTCGACATAGACAGTCACCTGAGGGTGGAATCGAACCTGGGTCCCTGGCGCTGTGAGGTAGCAGTGCTAACCACTGAGCCAGCAACTAGTAAAAATGGGAAGCCCTTAAAGTTTCCAGATAAAAGAACAGATTTGGGAATAGCAGGGAATTTTTGGTTTTTGTATCTCCCAGGATGTCTCAGTTCACATATGTGCACGTTGCTTTGAGGGTAGATAGGAGAATGGTACTTTTCAATGACCGGAAGTGTTTTAGCTGTACAATCACAAAGAACTGTAACTGAAGTATGGGAACAGCTCTGAGACAAACAGAGCGCGAATCTGCCAGAAGCCGTAGACTAATAGCAGAAGGCTATCAGAAACCACGAATATTTTCTGATGTAGAGTCACTAAGGAAGAGTGAAGCTTGAGCTGGTGTGTCCACAATCATCAGGTATTGATGGAAATTTGGAGGATCACTGAGCCTTCTATCTCCTTGTGTTCTGACTCATTATTGTTTGGTACCTGGCCTACAATGGTGGAGTTGTCAGCAAACTTGCAGATGGCATTCTGATGAAATTTGGCCCCACAATTGAGAGTGCACAGGGAGTACAGTAGGAAGCTGAGTACGCATCCTTGCAGGGTGCTGGTGTTGAGGATTATCATGGAGAAGGTGCTGTTGTCTATCTTCACTGATCACTTTCTATGGGTCAGGAAGCTGAAGATCCCTGGTTTGGTCCTGGTAAAAGTGAAGGAATCATCAACATCCTGTAAAGTAATGGGAAACTATTGGGAGGAAGTAAAACAGGGAATATGCTGTTTCAACATATAAATGTTTATTAAAATATAGTGTTATGTTAGCAGTATTTGCTTTGTTTGACTCTTGTATAGCAAAACTTTTATTGTGTAAACTGTGAAATCTAATGGTGGAATTCTTTCAGTTAATGACTAAGAGTTTGAATTTCTTTTAAAAAGTTACCAATCACAAGTCACCCCTTGTGTCTCTTTTGATCAACCTCTCTCTTACTTTGCCTGTCTCAATGTCACTTCTAGTGTGTGAGTTGAATTGAAATATTCAAACGTACACTTTTTAGTTTAGACTCTGCTTGGCTCAGTAACCAGGTTAGAGACAAAAAGAACTGCAGATGTTGGAATCCAAAGGAGCCAAACAGGAGGCTGGAAGAACACAGCAAGCCAGGCAGCATCTGGAGGATCATTGCCTGGCTTGCTGTGTTCTTCCAATCTCCTGTTTGTCTACCTTGGCTCTGTAATCAACTTGGTTGAAATGTTACAACCTTTGCTTATCCTGTTCGTACAGATTCCAGATCCCCTGTAGAGACTGCTGTGCTGTTTTATCTCTCCAAAACCAGCAATGTCAGTACAAACAAAAACAGAACATAGAACAATACAGCACAGTACAGGCCCTTCAACTCACGATGTTGTGCCAACCTATTATCCTACTAAAATCAATCTACCCTGCATACCCTACATTTTACTATCTTCCATGTGCCTATCCAAGAGTCGTTTAAAAGCCTCTAAAGTATCTGACTCCACTGCCACTGCCGGCAGCGCATTCCACACACCCACCACTCTCTGTGTGAAGGACCTACTTCTGACATCTCCCCTATACCTTCCTCCAATCACATTAAAATTATGTCCCCTCGTAATAGTTATTTTTGCCCTGGGAAAAAGTCTCTGACTATCCACTCTATCTATGCCTCTCATCATCTTGTAAACCTCTATCAAGTCACCTCTCATCCTTCTTCGCTTC
This sequence comes from Rhincodon typus, assembly GCF_021869965.1. Taxonomy (NCBI): domain Eukaryota; kingdom Metazoa; phylum Chordata; class Chondrichthyes; order Orectolobiformes; family Rhincodontidae; genus Rhincodon; species Rhincodon typus. The sequence continues at coordinate 30,562,836 of NC_063333.1, forward strand.
AATGAAAAAAGCCCTAGCGCCCTCAACCTTTCCTCATAAGACCTGCCCTCCAGTCCAGGCAGCATCCTGGTAAATCTCCTCTGCACCCTCTCTAAAGCTTCCACATCTTTCCTATAATGAGGTGACCAGAACTGAACACAATATTCCAAGTGTGGTCTAACCAGAGTTTTATAGAGCTGCAGCATAACCTCATGGCTCTTAAACTCAATTTCCCTGCCAATGAAAGCCAACACACCATACGCCTTCTTTACAACCCTATCAACTTGGGTCGCAACTTTGAGAGATCTATGGGCATGGACCACAAGATCCCTCTGTTCCTCCACACTGCTGAGAATCCTGCCATTAACCCTGTATTCTGCATTCAAATTCGACCTTCCAAAATTAATCACTTCATGCTTTTCTGGGTTGAATTCCATCTGCCACTTCTTCGCCCAGCTCTGCATTCTGTCAATGTCCTGTTGCAACCTACAACAGGCCTCCACGCTGAAATTGCTGGAAAACCTCAGCAGGTCTGGCAGTATCTGTGGAGTGAAATCAGAGTTAACGTTTTAGGTCCAGTGACTCTTCCTCAGAACTGACAGTAACTAGGAAAATGTCGGTTTATATGCAGAAGGTAGGATGGGGGAAGGGGTAAGGAGTAAATGATAGGTGGGGATAGAGCCCAAAGAAAGAGAAGAAGTCGGACAGACAAAGAAGTTGATAACGATCTGGCTCGAAGGGTGAGTAGCTGTTAATGGATAGGTAGTGTGTAATGCCAGACTGTGATAACAAGGCTGTGTGTGTGTGTGGTGGGGGGTGTTTGCGTGAGTGCATGGGAGAGCTCAAGTCCTAAAGTTATTGAACTTGAAGTGGAAAATGAGGTACTGTTATTCCAGCTTGCACTGAGCTTTGCTGGAACACTGCAGCAAGCCCGAGACAGATGTTGGCCAGGGAACAGGGTGCTGTGTTGAAGTAGCAGGCAACTGGAAGCTCAGGATCTTTCCAAAGTCTGTGCAAATGCCCACAGAAGGTTTAACAGTAATGAACAATGAATTTGTTTGTTGCTGATGAAATCCAGCCAAATGAATTACTCCAAATTGATGATATCAGCATGCTTATTTAGTCTTATTCTGTTGTATTGAGACTAGGGGCTCGATTTTACTCCTTCACCCCTCCTCCTTGCAAAAGCTAAACTGAGGGACAATTAAAATGGAGCAACAATATTACCCATTCTTCTCCTGCTTCAATTTAACTGATTGTAAAGATCTCTTGAAATACGAATGTCACTGGGATCAGGAGCAGAGTGTCTAATTGACTGGCTTAATTTGAACACTTTCCCCTCCTCAAGACTGATGAATCTGAACTTTTGCTGAAGCATCTAAAATTATGGACAAGGGAATGTCTGTGGATGACCCGAAACGTCAGCTTTTCTGCTCCTCTGATGCTGCTTGGCCTGCTGTGTTCATCTACCTCTACACCTTGTTATCTCAATGTCTGTGGATGTTTGTCATATGGACTTCCACAAGGCATTTAATAAAGTCCTCTGATAATACACTGTTAACTAAAACTGAAATTTATAGAATTGAAGGCAAATTGAAGGGTTAAGAAATTGACTGAGTGAAAGGAGACTCTAACTTGTACTGTACTTTTTGCAGGATGTGACGAGAGGTGTCCCGTAATTCCTGTGTTGCAGCTTCAGCTATTCACCATATTCATTAACAACTTACATAGAAAATATAAGCAGGAGTAGGCCGTTCACCCCTTTTGAGTTTGGGATGAATTTAAAGCCAGAACCCAGAAATGATGATGTGCCAGCACTCATTGAGCATGGATATTGTAATAAATTGTAGAAAGTTTTGGGGAAAAAAACTTGCACGATGTGTGCAGAATAACAAAAAATGCCAGCTTTGGCGTAATCCTCAACACCTGTGGCTATAAAGGTTCATTACAAATGTCAACAAAACACAAAGTCACTGACCTCTCAAATTGTTTTTGATGTTGTACACCCAGCTAAGAACACACTGATTCTAATGTCCAGAGATTCTTTACAATGTTCTTCACTAAGGTCTTGTATTCACCAAGACTGCAGTTAAACCGTTCAACCAACTGATCAGAAGCTGAAGGCTATGGTTACCAAAACCTGTTGCATAGTTACAAATTAAATGGTGCCTGGCCGGAGAAAGAGCTATGTGTTTGGTGCCCACCAGCCATGAGAGCTTTGTGCGTGGTTCCTGCTTTGACAAAGAACTCTCTGCATAGTTATCTTACTAACCAATTTTAAATGTTGAATCTAAATGGAAAGCAGTTTCTATTTTCTGAAATGTAGACAGAAACTGCTGGAAATATTTAATTAGTCTGGTGATAGCTGTGTAGATTGAATCAGAGTTAATATTTCAGGTCAATGGACTTTCATCAGTCAGGCATCAACTGATTCCAGTGAATTTCAGGAATTATTCATGTGTACAGCAATATTTTGGTATGGAGCCTGCGTTTTTCAGGTTTCCAGCATATTACACCTGCACAGACATTCACATTGCTGCACGCAGGGCCTCTGAGACAATAATGAGAATAAACAGTGTTGGAGTGCTGCATATCTATGGCTTTTACTCATTTTACCATGGGTGTGTTGGCAGTTTCACTGAGACACTGTTTTGAATCAACAAGAAATAGGTTGGCTAAGTGCACTACAAAGACTGTTCACTAGCAATAAAGATCTTGATATGCCCAGCTTTCCTCTTGTGTAACTGGGCACCTCAACTTTAATTATGAGATTAGTATTGCCTACACCTGATCCAGGAAAGGAAAAACAAAGCTTCCTCCTTCATAAACATCCGTATCTGCTATATATGGCTTTCAACTACTTCAAGAACTATTAATGTTCTCTTCAAACAGCAATTGTTGAGGACTGTACAAAAGTATGTTAAAGTATTGCTTTTAATGGTGCTGTTCCTATAGTAGAATTCTTTTGAAAGCATTTACTTAAACAGAGAACATAAAGATCTATGTAAAATTGAAACAATTATGTAAAATGCCAAGACCTGTTGGAGCAAATTTAAAACGTAGGCTTCTTTGAAGATTTAACAAGCAGGGTACATAGAATGGAACAGTGTAATGTAGTGTATTTTGGATTTCCATAAGCATCAACTATTTATGATCTACATTGAAGACTTGGATGAAGGAACCAACTATTTTGGCCAAGTTTGTTGATGATTCAACGATGGATAGAAAAGTAAATTGTGAGAATACAGCGAGTCTGCAAAAGATATTGATAGGTTAAATGTATGTGCAAAATATATAAATGTAGGACAATGTGAGGTCATAACTTTGGCAAGAAGAATAGGATACTAGGATATTATTTAAATGGAGAGAGACTACAGAATGCTGCTGCACAAAGGACTCTGCATGTCCTTGTACATGAGGTATAAAACGTTAGCCTGCAGGCACAGACATTATTAGAAGACAAAGGCAATGTTGGCATTTATTGCAAGGGGGATGGAATATAAATATACAGAAGTCTTGCTACAGCTGTACAAGGTATTGAGACATGCCTAGAGTACCAGGGAAGCAATGGCCTGCTGCTATTATCGCTAGACTATTAGTCCAGAAACCCAGATAATGATCTGGGGATTTGGGTTTGATTTCTGCAATGGCATTTGGTAGAAATTCAAGCCAATTAAAAAATAAATCCAGAATTAAGAGTGAAATGGTGACCATGAAACATTGTCAATTATCAGGAAAATCTTATCTGGTTCATTAGACCATAAGACATAGGAGCAGAAATTAGGCCATTCGATCCATCAAGTCTGCTCTGCCATTCAATCATGGCTGATAAGTTCCTCGACCCCATTCTCCTGCTTTCTCCCCATAACCCTTGATTCCCCCTTGATAATCAAGAACCTATCTAGCTCAGTTTTAAATGTACTCAGTGACCTGGCCTCCACAGCCTTCTGTGGCAGTGAATTCCATACATTCACCACTCTCTGGCTGAAGAAGTTTCTCCTTTTCTCCGTTCTAAAAGGTCTTCCCTTTAATCTAAGGCTGTGCCCTCGGGTCCCAGACTCTCCTACCAATGGAAACATCTTCCCAACATCCACTCTGTCCAGGCCATTCAGTATTCTGTAAGTTTCAATTAGATCCCCCCCTCATCCTTCTAAACTCCAATGAGTATAGTCCTCAAAAGTTCCTCAAATGTTAAGCTTCTCATTCCTGGGACCATTCTCGTGAACCTCCTCTGAACCCGCTCCAGGGCCAGTACATCCTTCCTGAGATATGGGGCCCAAAACTGCACACAATACTCCAAATGTGGCCTGACCAGAGCCTTATAAAGCCTCAGTAGTACATCCCTGCTTTTATATTCAAGTCCTCCCAAAATAAATGCCAACGTTGCATTTGCCTTCCTGACTACTGACTCAACCTGCAAGTTTATCTTGAGTGAATCCTGGTCTAGAACTCTCAAATCTCTTTGCACTTCAGACTTCTGAATTTTCTCCCCATTTAGAAAATAGTCCATGCTTTTATTCTTCTTACCAAAGTGCATGACCTCACACTTTCCCACATTGTACTCCATCTGCCACTTCTTTGCCCGCTCTCCCAACCTGTCCAAATCTCTCTGCAGCCTCTCCGTACTACCTGTCCCTCCACCTACCTTTGTAATGTCCTTTAGGAAAGGAAATAGAACATCCTTAGCTGGTCTGGCTTACATGTGACCCACAGCAATGTGGCTGACTCTTAACAATTAGGAATGGGCAATAAATGCTGGCCAAACTAGCAATGCTCACATCCTGTGAATGAATAAAAACAAATACAGTTTTATTTGTCTTATTTACAGAGCAACACACAGGAATAGAAGAAGTTTAGTGAAGAGTCATGAGGCTGATTTATAAGATAAGGAGTTTATAAGGAAATGTTGAGCAGATTGAACCTACAATGATTGCAGTTTAGGAGGATGGGAAGTGATTTTATTGAAACTCATGATCACAAATCATAACCCCTAGATCATCTGTAGATATATTAAACTTTTAATTGTTTTTTAGAAGTGGTGCACCCTCTTTCCCTGGAGAACATTTCTGTGTTGCTCCACCTTTCTTTGCTTTCCAGTCTCAACACTCAACAGTTGTATATAAGGCGCATGGCTATTTGACCATGAAGCTCATCATAGTCGAGCCTAATTTTTGCATACATCTTTGCATACATTGGGAACTTTCATCTCTCAAGTGTGCCAAGGTAATAACGTTTCAGTCCTGGGCTGCTGTGAAGGTCACAGTCAAAGAACCATCCACTATTTACTCTTGTATTGCAGGTAAAGGTCTCATTCTCTCTCAGTCAGAAGAAAATAGGACAAAAAAATTTCAAATAACCTACAAATCGAAGGATCCAAAAATTGACTGCTCATATAAAGTTCCACTCTCTACACTTCATAAACATCCTAGAGACTGATGCATATATCTTTTAATTTTTAACATTTTTCTTTTTATTGGACTGACTTCTCATTTCTAATCTATGTATATATGTGTTGCATTTTTATTTCTTTTCTCATATAGTAAGTCATAAATTTACTCTTTGTTAGCTGAAGAGAAAGCCTGATTTAGTTGGATCCTTTTTAATTTTAAATTTAAAATTTTAATTCATTTGCCCTGGGAGAAGGGTATCCACAGGGGATGGATCCTTTATGAATTAACCTTATTGTGACCAACCAAGGGGGTGCGTGAATATAGAAAGAAAGCTAGCTTATCCCATCTCAGCTTGGAGCTTGACTAGTTGGGATATCTGTCTTGAACCTTAATGACTTGGGGAACATCACCCAGGGTCTGGCTGTAACAAAACATATTAGATTATGAGAGGCCTTGACAGGGTAGGTAGTGAGAGATGATTTCCTCTTGTGGCTGTGAGGTAAGTCCAGAATGAAGTGGCAGTGTTTCAAAATAAGTGGTCTCCTATTTAAGACAGAATGAGGCAGAATTTCTCCTCTTACAGGGCCATTAACATTTGGAATTCTCTTCCTCATCAGCAGTGGAGGCTGGGTGATTGAATATATTCGACGTTGCGTTAGGGCAGATTTTTAATCAATGAGGGAGTCGAGTGGTATGGGAAGCAACAGGAAAGTGAAGTTAAAGCCACAATGTGATCAGTCATTATCTTCTTGAATAGCACAATAGGTTTGAGGGGCTGAAAGGCCTCCTTCTTCTCCTTTTCCATATGATCTTATGTTCACATACATACGCCTCAACATGTACAAACTGAAGGAAGACTCACCAGTAGAAATATTCTTTTACTGAAGAGATAACAAACTACGGGGCCGTTGATATTTTTCAGAACGTCCACACAGTATAAATTATGACTAACCTGGATGAACATTATTTTTTTGCCCTACAGTGGCTGGCCACACAGTAAGGCCACATTGTGTGTTTGTAGACTTTAGATTAAGTGCATAGTGGAAGCACACCATTCAGCCAATTTCTGTTTTAAATTTCTAATCTTTCTTTGTCCTCTGATTTAAGTCCATTTCACAGATGCTGCTTGTGTTGTGGTTGCAGGAATAGATTTTTTTTTCCTCTCTGCCTTTTGGTAAAGTTACTGCAGAGACTTGGTGTAGCAACTGCCTCTTGGCGGAGATGGCCTTCACTTGTTCATAATTCCACAAAAATTACAAATGTATAATCAGCAGTGCAGCGCATGAAAGCTATCCATCTGGAATTACAAAGGGTGCTGGTGATTTTACTGATTACTGAAGACCACGGTGAGATTGGTGCAGTGAACAATCATCGGGCAGAGTCAACTGAATCAAAACCAGCAAGCTCCCTGCGGTTATTATTAGACAGAGATGCAGTTAACTCCTACACACCTACCCAGTCTGCCAGCATCTTAGACAAAGAGCATTTCTACCACTCCCTAGGTGACATTCTGGGAAACATTCCAATTGGCGGGAGGCTAGTCAGCCTGAGTGACTTCAGTGTACACATTAAGGCAGTGATTTATCGGCAATGTGCCTCAGTCGCCATGTGCTGGCCAAGATCAACAATAATGGACAAAACCTTCTTGAGTTCTGTGCCCTGAATGAACTCAGCATCACCAACACCATTGTGCAGGATCATAGTGCCACCCTATGTTTGGACATTGGCACCAACTAGACTTTGGCATCATGACAAGGCATGATCTGTCCAGTGTTATCCATATTTGCACCTATCACAGTGTGGCTTGTGATACTGACCACTCTCTTCTCAGTTGCCAAGTCCTGGGAAGGATGTTTTATTCATTCGTGGGATGAGGGTATCACTGGCTAGGCCAGCATTTTTTGACCATCTGTAATTGTAGTTAAGAGTCAACCACATTGCTGTGGGTCTAGAGTCACATGTAGGCCTGACCATGTAAGGATGGCAGTTTCTTTTCTTAAAGGACATTAGTGAGCCAGATGGGTTTTTCCAACAATCGACAATGGTTTCATGGTCAACATTAGTCTCTTAATTCTAGATTTTTATTGAATTCAAATTCCACCACCTGCCATTGAACGTTTCGAACCCAGATCCCCAGGACATTCCCAGGGTCTCTGGGTTAACATTCCAGCAATAATAAAACTAGGCAATTATCTCCCTCTGTTTAAAACACTTCATTATTGTGTGCCTAAATGTTAATCACAGAATCCCTACAGTGTGGAAAGGGGCCATTCGGCCCATTAAGTCTGCACCAACCCTCTGAAGAATATCCTACCCAGGCCCATCACTCCCATCCTATTCCCATAACCCTACATTTCCCATGGCTAACCCACCTAGCCTGCACATCCCTGGACACCACAGGGCAATTGAGCATAGACAATCCACCTAGCCTGCACTTCTTTGGACTATGATGTGGAGATGCCGGTGTTGGACTAGGGTGGACAAAGTCTAAAGTCACATAACAGTAGATTATAATCCAACAGATTTATTTAAAATCACAAGCTTTCAGAGTGCTGCTCCTTCATCAGGTAAAGTTCAATTTCATCTTTGGACTGTGGAAGGAAATCAGCAGAAACCCACACAGACACAAGGGAAACGTACAAACTCCACACAGACAGTAACCCAAGGCTGGAATCAAACCTGGGTCCCTGGCACTGTGAGGCAACAGTGCTAACCACTGGGCCACAATGCCACCCTAATGACAAACACATGAGGTTTATAAAATATGAGGGGCATAGATAAGGTGAATGACAAGAGTCTTTTCTCTAGGGTGCAGGAGTTCAAAACTATATTTTTAAGGTGAGAGGAGAAAGAGTTAAGAAGATCACGATGGGCAACTTTTTTACACAGAGCATGGTTTGTGTGTGGAATGAACTGCCAGAGAAAGTGATGGTTGCAGGTACACTTACAACGTTTAAAAGACATTTGGATGAGTTCACAAATAGGCAAGGTTTGGAGGGATATGGGCCAAGCACAGACAAGTGGGACTGGTTTGGTTTGGGAACATGGTTGGTGTGGACTGGTTGGACCTGAGGTTCTATTTCCACGCCATATGACTCTATCACTCGATGATGAGCAATTCGGACTGTCATTGAGATAATTGCTTTCCACCATAGGTTTACCAGCGAGTGCTGATCCTGATACTGATGGCGTTGGTAGTCACACAGCTCAATGATCCATGAAGCAGCAGAAATATCATTTGATAAAGATGGAACCCCATAATAAGCACTGGTCTGAAACCTCTTCAGCTGCCATCTGTCACTGATGCTAAATCAAACATTGACAAAATGCCTAACAGAAACTCTGATGTGGAGGCGCCAGTGTTGGATGAGGGTGGACAAAGTCAGAAGTCACATGACACCAGGTTATAGTCTTACAGGTTTATTTGAAATTGCAAGCTTTCGGAGTGCTGGTCCTTTGTCAGAAGACTATAACCTGGCCTCGTGAGACTTCTCACTTTGTGAACAGAAACTCAGCAATGAAACACGCATGATCTGAAAGTGGGGTCAAGACAGTTGTGCAATAAAGAGGGAACTACTTCTCAAGTAATTACTGGATTGACTCATGTCAAAAAATCCAAACCACCTGAACCAATGGAGATAAATGAGCAATGGATGGAGGGATTAAGAGAGTATTTGGTTTTACCATCATCACATCGCCCTCCTGAAGCCTTATGATGGTAAGTAGTTGCTGAGAAACTGGGCTGGGAGCTGTACTCGTGTCCATGCTTGATGTTTGCCACAGTTTCCTGTCCTGGATGGTTTCAATGAAGAATATTCGTCATTGGAGCTCAAGAAAGCCACAGACAACCAAAGGGCAACAGGCAAAGGTGGAATTCCTGCCAAACTGCTTCAGCACAGAAAGTTCCAACCATTGACACATCTTTATTACCTTCTGCTGGAAAGTAGGCTCCTTTCCACAGGAGGTAAATATCACAAAATCATCACACGATGCAAAAACAGAGGTGACAGAAGTGAATGCAACAGCTACAAGAGCATGTTGGGAAAGGCCTTTTCTAGGGTCATACTTAAAGGATCTGACTGAATAAACCCAGAAAGACAGTGCAGCTTCTGTGCCAGCAAATCTATTGCAGCCATGATCCTCTCCACACAGGCATTTCCAAGGTGAAGAATGGAGTGAAACAGGGCTATGTCCAAACTCCACTCTGTTTGGCATCTGATTCTCCAAGCTCCTGACTTTTCCTTCCTGCAGCTATGGATGGCGAGTGGCTCTACAATTGGTTAAGTCTGAGGGCAAAGTTGAAAATACATCACGTCCTTATCGAGAACTGATCTGGACTAATGATCCTGTGCGAGTCATCCACACTGAAACTCAGTTACAAAAACTGAGGAACTGTTTCTTCCAAACCTGTGACTTGTTCTCCCTGACCAGAAGTGTTGAGGAAAACCATAGTCACAGGATAACATGTGGCATCTCTAGCCCTGGTTACACTAAATAACATCCTGCTGGAGGTGACCAGCAAATCCTGCTGCTTCAGGTGATCCATGACACACAGTCAGCTCATGACACATCCATTGGGAAAAATAGCTACTACCTTTGGCCAAGGTCACAAAATGTGTGTGGAATAATGTTGATTTGATGTTTAAGACCAGGCTGGGGTTTAGGAGGTCTGTGTTCTCAACACATTACTGTATGTCTGTGAAACAAGGACAACTTACAATTATTCAAACAAAAATCTCAACAGTTTCCAATTTTGTTGTCTATGGTGATTATAGATACATCCTGGCAGGGCAAACATCCTGATTGTGTCACTGCTGGGGTTGAAGCTACAAATTTGTTGTTGCTTAAACATGGGTGATCTCAATGACTAGTTCACATCCATGGGATGGACAATGAAAGTTGATTGCATGCAGGGACTTTCTGTATTGGTAGCTGGAGCCAGATGACCAGTGGTATTCCCAAAACTCCACTTCAAGGATGTTTGTACATGCCCTAAACATCTATTACTGCAACCAGGGATCACTAGCTGATGACAGAGGTAAACGACAGACCCTCCTGTGGCCTGGGGTATGCCATGATAACAAATGCCTACAATAGATTGGCAACAGACCCCAGTGCCTAAACCAGCAACCCACTATGGCACTTGGTACCTTTAAGTGAGGCACTTGTGGCAGAACCTGCCACTCTAGATTAGCCTCTTCAGCCTTGGTCTAAAATGGATTGTTTTTTGCATATCTATCATCTGTATTAAATGGAAGGATGCTACCACTGAGTGACAATTTATACAATGATCATTCTATACATTAATTTAGATTTTAACCTTTCCATCTATGCCACAGTTTTGCAAGTCCAATGCCCCTCCATTCTCATCAAATTCCAAGACCTGATTTCTCCTCTTGCTCCAGTATTCTAAACCCACCAGCATGTATCACAACATTTTTAACTCAGCCTCTCCCTTTAGGTAATCTGTGCACCTAATTTCCAGAGCAAATTTTCATTCCAGGGCGGGGACCCAGAACACCTCCAAGTCAATTCCACGCACATTAACAGTGGCAGCAACACCATTTTGAAAGCACCAGTCAATAATTGGCCCAGGCCGCATTCAGCTCCCAATTAGGAGTTTTGAGAACAAGCAGGAGATGAGAGTGAAGCACAAAGGAATAATTTAAAAGTCAAATGGCAGCCTTGACTGGGCTTTACCTTTGCAAACAGATGAGTTGGGAAAGCAATGGGACAGCATGATGACTGCATTTTCTCTGATGCCTCTGTGCCAGCCCTTGATCATGGCAACGGAGGACAGTTGAGCTATAGTCCTTTCCTCCTCCTCCTACACCAAGCAGCACTTTCTGAAGGTGACCCTAGATTCCAACAGCCTCAAGTTTCCCTCAAAAGGCCAAATACATAGAATCACAGAATTGTTAAAGGGCAGAAGAAGGCCTTCAACCAATCATATCTGTTCCAGCTCTCCAAATGAGCATCTCACCCAAAGCCATTCTTCTACCTTCTCCCATTCCCTGCACATTGTTCATCTTCAAATAATCCTTGCACATGCCTAGGTTGAACCTGCTTCCACCACTCTCCCAGACAGTGCATTCCAGACTCTGGTGGCTCGCTGCATGAAAATGTGTCACGTTTTCTCTTTTAATGAATTAATTTAAATCTGTGCCCTCTCAATCTTGAATTGGTCATGAGTAGGAACATTTTCTCCCCATTTACTCTGTCTTGAGCTCTCATTTATATGCATTGACTATTTCAATCAGATTGCTTCTCAGAATTTTCTTCTCCAAAAAGAACAGCCCTAGCTTCTCTGATCACAAATTCTCCAATTTATTTCTGTTATACTGAAATTCCTCATTCATGGAACCATGTTTGTAAACTTCTTCTGCACTCTGTCCAATGCCTCCACCCCCTTCCTAAAATGTAGCGCAGAGAAATGGATGCAGTACTCCAGCTGAGGCTGAGCTCGTTACTTATGTTAGATCACTGTAATAACCTTGCACTTGTACCCAAGCCCCCTATTAACAAATCCTAGGACACTGTAAAATCAAATCTTTCCATTTGAATGATGACAGCTTTGTGCCACAGCACCAACAACTGAGTTTAAATCTTTGTTATACACCGTCTTCACACTGCAGCTAGGAGCATGAATATTTCCCACTGTGATGTTGATAGTTGTACTCAAAGTCTCCCAGATTCTCTATGTTCCATTTGTAAATTGTCGTCTGTGTTCCCTATAACTATTAATGAGCTTAATAAGCAATTAGAAATAAGCAAGTTCTTGTTACTTACTTCCTTTCTACAACTTGCATGGCTCCCATCTCATGAAACCATGATGCCCATAATCAGAAAGACGCACCCACCAGACCCGACTCTAAAAGCCACCTCCCTCCTCTCCCTTCTCCTCCAACCATAAAGTGCCCTTGTGAAGAAGGAGACAATATTACAGATATTTCTCTAGTTCTCTAAACTGTGTACAACTGTTACCTGTGATTGGGTGCCTTTTATGAACCTTTTGTCTTTGACAGAGCCTATCACTGCTGTTTAGGTTGGCTTCCCACTTTTTTTGAATGGATCCGGAATGGAAATTCAAAATCACCCTCAATAAGTTAACAACAAGGGCATCAGTTTTATATATTTGTTCTCAGGACACGGGCATCACTGGCTAGGCCAGCATTACTTGAACCTGAGGAGGTGTTTACTGCTGTTTACCGAGCCACTTGGCACAATTGGGCAAAATGGCCCTTGTAGGAGCCTTTTAAAATTAGAGTATGAGCATTTTAGAGACATAGAGCTGTGCAGCACAGAAACAGACCCTTCAGTCCAACTCGTCCATGCCGACCAGATATCCTAATTTAATCTGGTCCCATTTGCCATCATTTAGCCCATATCCCTCTAAACCATTCCAATTCATATACCCATCCAGATGCCTTTTAAATGTTGTGATTGTACCAGCATCCACGACTTTCTCTGGCAGCTCATTCCATACACACACCACTCTCCATGTGAAAAAGTTGCCCCTTAAGTATCTTTTAAATCTTTCCCCGCTCACCTTAAACCTATGCCCTCTAGTTTTGGACTCCCCCACCTTGGGGAAAAGACCTTGGCTATTCACTCTATCTATGCCTCACATGATTTTATAAACTTCTATAAGGTCACCCCTCAGCATCCAACACTTCAGGGAAAATAGCCCCAGCTTATTCAGCCTCTCCCAATAGCTTAAACCCTCCAACCTCGGCAATGTCTTTGTAAATCTTTTCTGAACTCTTTCAAGTTTTACAACATCCTTCCTATAGCAGGGAGACCAGAACTGCATGCAGTATTCCAAAAATAGACTGACCAATGTCCTGTACAGCCACAACATGACCTCCCAACTCCTGTACTCAACGCACTGACCAATAAAGCAAGTAGACCAAACGCTGCCTTCACTATCCTATCTACCTGTGACTCCACTTTCAAGGGAGTATGAATCTGCACTCCAAGGTCTCTTTGTTCAGCAACACTCCCCAGGACCTTACCATGAAATGTATAAATCCTGCCCTGGTTTGTCTTTCCAAACTGCCACACCTCACATTTATCTCAGTTAAACTCCACCTGCTACTCCTTGGCTCATTGGCCCATCTGATCAAAATCCTGTTGTACTCTGAGGTAACCTTCTTCGCTGTCCACCACACCACCAAATTTGGTATCATCTGGAAACTTACTAATCATACTGTCTATGTCTACATCCAAATCATTTGTGTGAATGATGAAAAACAGTGGACCCAGCACCAATCCTTGTGGCACACCACTGGTGACAGGCCTCCAGTCTGAAAAGCAACCCTCCACCACCACCCTCTGTCTCCTACCTTCAAGCCAGTTCTGTATCCAAATGGCTAGTTCTCCCTGTATTCCATGTGAATCTAACCTTGCTAACCAGGCTACCATGTGGAAACTTGTCAAACATCTTACTGAAGTCCATATAGAACATGGATAGTAGGAACTGCAGATGCTGGAGAATCCGAGACAACAAGGAGCAGGGCTGGATGAACACAGCAGGCCAAGCAGCATCATAGGAGCAGAAAGGCTGACGTTTCGGGCCTAG
>NC_063333.1:30577185-30595321 GCF_021869965.1 Rhincodon typus
GTCAGCCTTTCTGCTCCTATGATGCTGCTTGGCCTGCTGTGTTCATCCAGCCCTGCTCCTTGTTGTCTCCATATAGATCATGTCCACCGCTCTGCCTTCATCAATCCTCTTCCTTACTTCTTCCAAAAACGAAATTAAGTTAGTGAGACATGAAATTCCCACGCACATAGCCATGTTGACTATTCCTAATCAGTCCTTGCCTTTTCAAATACATGTAAATCCTGTTCCTCAGGATTCCTTCCAATGACTCACCCACCACTGATGTCAGGCTCACCAATCTATAGTTCCCTGGCTTTTCCTTACCTTTTTACATCAGGATGTGGACACGCCAGTCTGGGGGACGTGACTATCCATCCAGTTCCCATTCCTGACCTCACATTCTAATCAAAACCTTGCTCAGTTAATTTGCCTTCAATCTCAAGTAAACCTGTCACAGATAAAATGAAAATCTCATGGAAGCTGCCTGGATAATATGCTGGCCTCTATAATACAGTGCTGACTGTTGCTGAGTGGTTGTGGAATAATGGAGAAAAATATCCTAAACCACTGCATTACACATTGTGGTTGAGAGGGAATAAGCAGACCATCAACCATCCCTTGTACTTTAGAAAATTCGACAATCATATGGAGCTGGCAAGTCCTATCATTCTACATTCATTAGTACTGGGCACCAGGCACCAGTTCAATACATAATGGGCAGCAAAGTGACTGATATGAACTATGCTTACCCAGAGGAACCTTTAGTAGCTGGGTTACTGTACCAACTCACTATGATACTAGCATACACACAATCCAACCTTAGCCTGTCAACAATTTTAATAAAATATTCTTTCATGGGTGTGAACATTGCTGGAAAGACCAATATTTAATGCTTGTTTCTAATTGCTTTTCAATTGAACCATTGCAGAAGGCAATTAAGAGTCAACCACATAGCTGTGAGTCTGGAGTCACGTGTAGGTCAGACCGGATAAGGATGACAGATTTCCTTTAGTAAAGGGGCATTAGTGAACCAAAAGGTTTTTTTTCACAACTTGTTGAGGCTAGCTTTATTTTCGAGATTTATGAAGTGAGTTTAAGCCCCACCATCTGCTTTGGTGGGATTTGAATTCCTATCTCCACATCATTAGCATGGGCCTTAGAAATATTAGTCCAGTGACATTACCACTCCAAAAGGTTTCAAAACAGGCAAAAATTGAGAGAAAAGCAATCACAGGTTAGTTCTCAGTATACCACTTTATTATTGATCAATTGGGCTTTGGCATGTATATGATTCCCAGGTACATTTTGCTCTGTGATTTAATCATGCCACTAGTATAGCTTTGAAATAATCAGTGAATATTAGATTGATTCCCTGTTGCTCATCTAGATTTATCCTCTGATATTATTAGTAGAATTGGGAATGAGTTTCTTTCCTTCATAATCTATTGTGTGGCTGGTGCACTGACACAGCAGAGAGATGGAATGACAATGGTGTTAAACATGCCACTGATGCAAGGCCTGAGGCTATAGGATATCAAATGACTTATTTTATAGGTAGACCAATTATGCTCAGCAGTGGATTACCTTGAAAACAATAGATGAGTCTGGCTGAGAAACAAGACTATGGCTGTTTCGGGGACATTTCAGGAATTATAAATTGGGGTTAGTATTCAAGCTGCTTTAAACAGTGCAAGAGTTTGCAAGATTTGGTTACTGATTTCTACCTTTGAGCTTTTAAAAAAATACACCATGTATTATTTATAGCTGCTGAGAGAAGGTTCAAATTTGAATAACTTGTTTGGATTTAAGTTATGTAGTAACATAAATTTGTTAATGTTTTATTTCCTTGTTAAATTGAGGCCACATCTACCTCTGGGGGAAAAAAAGGGAGGAAACCTAAAAATAGCCATTTCTTTTTATTTTGAAATATTATGTACTTTTATGTCCAAAGTCCTATTTTGCTTACCTGAAGACACTATCCCATTGCTGGTGATGTCAATATTAGCACATTTAGCAACTGAGCCAGAAGCAGAATCTTATTGCTTTTGTGTGTGTGGTTATTGCTCTGAACTACTTTAACTTCATCAGTTCAAATGCATTCATAACAATTGTTTAACAGAATGAAGTCCACATCTTCCTTTCTTTGTTAATTGAAAATTAAATTGTTCAGAAATTTCGATCTAAATGGGGAATTGCCAAGCCACGAAGGGATTTAGGGTCTGCTGCACAAGTTATTGAAAGCTAGTTTGCTGGTGTAAAAGGCAATCAAAAAGCTTATTAAAATGCTGGGCTTCATTATAAGAGGTATTATATGTAAGAAAAACAATGTAATAATAGAATTCTACAGAGTGTTGGTCATGTTTGATTTAGATTATAGTCTTCACTTCTGGGTATTCTCTGTTGGGAAAGAGAGAGTCACCAGGCAGAAAGCCCAGGAACTATTCACTAAGGTAATACTTAGAGATGAAACGACTAAGCTGTGATAACAGACTCTGTAACTTCAGGTTCTTTTGTCAAGAAGTGAGGAGGACAAAATGTGAGCTGTTTAAAATATTAAAGAGAATTAACAAGGCAAGGGACATAATCATAAAATTCAAGTTAAGTCAGTTAAAACAAAGGGTGCATCATACAAACAGTGATGCGTGAAATACATGGAAAGTAAGTTAAGATTTTTTAATAAAATATAGGCAATTCCTTGGAAAAGTGATTAGGATTATTAATGATTAGGAAGGATAATAGAAAGGTCACATTGGGAGGTAAGATTTGCAACAAGAGCAGAGATCATGGTCATGAGGACGCTACAGGCAATTGAGGTTAAACAGAGTGTTGCCATGGGTAGCAATAAACATGTTCTTGTTCCCATACAGTGATAAAATATTCAAAGTTCAGAACAATAATAAAAATCACCAATGGACTACTGGTGATTTTTAGTAATGATCCAAATGTAGGTCTCATCCAAAAATGCATCAATGAATATTAATGAAAAACACTGAATCCAATTTGCGTTCGTAATGTGTCAGTAAGGACTTTAATAATAATCTAGCACATTAATAAGTAAGAAATTCACTCCTTGTTAGTGAACTGAATAAATGGAAAAATTTTGAGGTATTGTCACATGTCCAGAGGGTGGTTTAGGTGGTCTGATCCAATCACAAGAATTGATGTAAGCTCCTGTAAATAGTTAAAGAGAGAGAGGGGTGAAGCAGAAAAAGGGACAGAAAGATAAGCTGAAATAGGAAGGGATTGAGGGTCTTTCGGACTTCTCTTCCTCTTCTATTTGAAATACTACATCAGCTAAATGCACTAAGAGGTGCAGAAAAACAAATAAAAATGTGTTTTCCCATGTTTATGAACAGTAGTAAACTTACATTGATCATGGTATCAACTATGAGGATGACTAATTACAGAAAATAGACAATGAAGAAGATTTCCTAAGATTACAAAGGGATCTTGATCATACAGGTCAATGACCAGAAAAGTGGCAGATGGAGTTCAACCTTGATAATTGTGAGGTATTGCATTTTGGTACAAAAAACAGTGGTAAGGCTTATACAATTAATGGTAGAGCCTTGGGTAGTGTTGTAGAACAGAGGGACCTGGAGGTGCAGGTACATAATTCTTTAAGGTTTGTGTCATATGTAGACAGGGTGGTTAAAAAGGCATTTGGCACGCTTACCTTCACTGCTCAGTCCTTTGAGTATAGGAGTTGTACAGAACATTGGTGAGGCCACTTCCGGAATACCATGTCCAGTTCTTGTCGCCCAGTTATAGGAAGGATATTATCAAGCTAGAGAGGGTTCAGAAGAGATTTACCAGGATGTTGCCAGGAATGGAGTGTTTAAGTTATAAAGAAAGGCTAGATAGGCTATGATTTTTTTCACTGGAGTATAGGAGATTGAGAGGAGACCTTATAGAAATTTATAAAATAATGAGCAATATAGACAGAGTTAATGGTAGTTGTCTTTTCCCATGGGATGGGGAATTTCAAGACTGGGGGACACATGTTTAAGGTCAGAGGAGAAAGATTTTAAAAAGACATGAGGGGCAAATTTTTTTACACACAGAGTGGCTTGCCTGAGGAAGTGGTGGATGCGGGTGCAATTACAACGTTTAAAAGACCTTTGGATAAGTACATCAATAGGAAAGGATTGGAGGAATATGGGCTAAGAGCAGGAGGGTGGGACTAGTTTGGTTTGGGATTATGTTTGGTATGGACTGGTTGGACCAAAGGGTCTGTTTCCATGCTGTATGATTCTATGACTGTAAAAGCTTAACAAACACGTTCATTTTCTAAATGCAGACTATGTGTGATCACATGGAAGTCAAATCTAATAAACAGTAGGCTAATTTATCAAAACCTCAAGTTGCAAAACTGATGGGGATTGGAAAAATTTACCATAGATTAGATCCACATAGTTAGATTGGAAAACTATCAAATATAGATAAATCATGGAAAACGTGTCAACTTTATCTCATGCTGTGTGTCAGTCAATGATTACTTATCATGAGGTGAGGTCACTCTACGAATTTTATGTGAGAAGCCTTCATTTATCTACTGAAACATGTGTCTTGCTGGAGTAAGCCAGAGCTGGATGGTTGTTTAAGGACATGGCATGACCAAGCTATAAATGTAGAACGGATCGCCACACAACACTTTCCAAAGTGTATTTGGGTCACGTAGCTGGCTGTGTTGTCTATGTATCATTATACTTTTCCCTTGTGGAATTTGTAGGAGGATTCACTGTCTGATTGCCTATGGTAGCAATGCTCTTTTCAAGGTCGTGATTCCCTTTATAAATAGTGCACAGGGTAGTTAGTCTTATAGTGCAGATTATTTTATGGACCTCTACAGCCCATACAGTGAGCCAGAGGTGGACTGCCCACAGCCACCAGATGTTAACCAAGAATCAAAGCTGGAGCTCGTGAGGATTGATTAGTGTTGGTTTCACACTCTGACAACTAGGCAGAACTGTTAACACTAAAACAAAGTCTTGCTCTGTATACATCTGATAAATGATACTGGTGAGTATTGTTGCATTGGCAGGTATTTTTAAATGCACCACTTGCCTGCTGATCTCATGCACAGGTTATATAGGCAGTGTATTCAGAATTAAACTAGACTCTCACATCCTCTTACACAGCAGGACCTGCCCTTTACTAGTCATCAAACACAGCATCTGTGTGCTTCACCTTTTGCTCACTTGCCAGCAGACTTCACTCCAAGAGAAATGTATGGGCTAACAATACAAAATAGCAACTAAAATGAATATGGTAACAAAGTGCTACAATGTACTGAATGAATTAAAGTTAAAAATTGCCATACAAGACTGCACTTGAAGGAACTTCAAAATACTTGACTTGTACTGTCTGTCTGTTCTCAATAAGATTTTCTTGCATTTTCTGTCCATGGGCTGATGATGGAATACAGAACACTTTGTCGAGGTTCAGGGGTGTGGGAAGAGGCCAAGTACAGCAGCACTCAAAGTGTTTAAGGTAGAGCAGTTGAATTAACTGGTGCTCCTTCCCTTTGGTACAATACTTACATCTTCCATCACTAGATTACAGTGGCTGCAGTCTGTATAATTTACAGGAGATACTGGAGGCTTCTTCCACAGTATCTACCTCCCCTGTGACCTCTATCACCAAGATGGACAAGAACAGCAATGGGTACACATTACCTCCACTCTGTTGAAGTTATTGCACAGTATCCTCGAACTCATTGGGCAATGTTTTATTGGGGTCTAAGTGACCTGCACCACAGCAACATCTGTGGCAGAATCAGATGAAAACTCTGATGAGGCAGATCTCAATGTCAGGAGCATCTCACTCCATCTTTAATGCTTTTGACAAGCAGTGAGACAAGTCTCTCACTAGGCAGCAGAGTTGCCAATTAAGGGAGATTATTGCTCATTAAAAGCCTTGTTAGTGGCACAACATGTCTCTTTAATATTCAACTTCCTATTTTATCATTCGTGCCAGACAAGATCAACACCAAGAAAACTTGATACAGAAATCAGAGGAAGGACCTGACAAAGTCAGCTCGCCATTTGCTCTGAGGAACCTCCATAGACATAGAATCATAGAATCCCTACAGTATGGAAACAGGCCCTTCGTCCCAACGTCCACATTGACTCTCAAAGCATCCCACCCAGACCCACCCCGACCCAGCCCGCTATAACCCACCTAATCTACACATCCCTGAACACTACGGGCAATTTAGCATGGCCAATCCACCTAGCATGCACATCTTTGGACTGTGGGAGGAAACTGGAGCACCCGGAGTAAACCCAGGCAGACACGGGGAGAATGTGCAAATTCCACACAGACAGTTGCCCAAGGGTGGAATTGAACCCGGGTCCCTGGTGCTGTGAGGCAGCAGTTTGTTGAATGCCAATTGCCAATAGCTCAAGCTATGTTCCATGGGCACTGGCCACATGTATCTCATATCCAACACATTGGCATCCAACACATGCTAGCTTCTCAGAGCCCCCATAACACTTTTCTGATCCACACACAGCATTGTTCTGCCCTTCAATGCTGAACCTCTGGTTGTACCAGCAGCAACCATTCTAATGCTACTGCAAGGATACCCTGCACTCAGGAACACAGGCTGGACCAGGCTGCATCTCCAGGCTCTTCACTGACACTATAGCACTCATTCATTCTGGCCCTCCATGGACGCATACAGCCTTGCATTGCCTTGTCTTTCTGCACTTTGTCCCCTCAGCCAGAGTTACCAAGCTCACACTCCTGCTGTCTTGCCTTGCCATTTAGTGCTGACATTTTCCCATTCACTTGTGGGTTGTGGGCGTCGCTGTCTGGCCAGCATTTATTGCTCATCCCTAGTTACCCTTGAGAAGGTGGTGGTGAGCTGCCTTCTTGAACCACTGCAATCTACATGCTATAGGCTGACCCACAACACGCTTAGAGAGGGAATTCCATGATTTGGCTCAATGACAGTGAAGGAACAGTGATCTATTTCCAAGTCAGGATGGTGAGTGGCTTGGAGGGGAAATTGCAGGGGGTGGTGTTCCCATGGTGTTGCATGCAGCACTTCTGGCTGAAGATTGCCGCAAATGTTTCAGCCTTATTCTTTGCACTTATGTTTTGGGCTCTTCCATTATAAAAGCGGGAAGCTTGTCATGGATGTCAGTAGGCCTTGGTCAAGTCAAGGGAGATAGCTTCAGTCAGGGAGTCCTGGTACAGTAATTCAAGAACAGCCTCCAATATCAGTTCAGGGGCTTGGACACAGCCGGTCAACAACTCCGGGTGGTCAGGGTCAGGATACTCTCCACGGAAAAGGTGAAGAACTGAATATCAGTCAGTCCACCACCCATCTTGAATCTTTCCATTCTATTGTGGACTGTTTTCCTCCTGGAATGAAAGAGTAGTAGGTATTACATGAGATGAAAGTGGATGGCACAGTAATTACTTTTGGCGTAGGTAAGGAGGTGCCCCAAATGAGTGAGTAGGCAGCACAGAGGGCATGCAGAGTTCCTGGTGCTTGTCGGGGTGGGTGACAACAAGTGAGGGTAGAAATCACAAGCAATATTGAGACTGGTAGAGCATGAACACTGGTCGGAAGTGGATACAGTAGCAGAGATAGAGTGAGTGTGATGTATCAGAGAGAAGGTGGCATTTATGCTGGCAGAGTTATTGACTTTCCTGCTACAGTGCTGTGCATTCCTCCAGATGGCTGATCTAATAGTTGGCAACCATGGACCAGGTTGGAATGGTTTGCTATTGTGGCCTCTGCTGCTGATCCTGGGAGAAGAGGAAGTTCCAGCTCTGCACCATCCTGTCCAGCAGGAGCTCCAGGTCCCTGACCACAAAACAGGGCACCAATTGCCCCTTAACTGCCATGTCCGGGGCAAAGTATCAGGAACTGTGCAGGGCAGCTCTAGATTGACGGTATTTGCCTGGGTGCAGAATTTCTGTGTAGGAAGATAGAAACAGGCGTAAGGGATGCTGATGAATTCTGGGATGCCTGCTGAGTAGTAAATTGTTATGGCACATGTCAGATGGGTCTGGGGATTTAGTGAGATACAATGAGAAAACTCATTAGGCCTCATGGCAAAAAACTCTCCAAAGAGCCTGCCACAACTTGGACTTCACCAAGAAACACACAACTCTGGTCAATGCAATTGAAATTAGAATCTATTGTGTTGATTACCCACATGGAAAATGGGAGCACAGAGATCCAGTATAGAGAGGCATCAGGAACATGTCAGTCTGATTCAGGTGCTGTAACAGTATCCCCCAGTAACTGGTTAAAACAAGCATTACAGCCCTTAAATACGTAAATGAGGAACCTAATAAGTGTAAAGACCATAAGCAGTAGGAACAGGAGTAGGCCATTTGGCCCCTTGAGCCTGCTCCAACCATTCAATAGGACCATGGCTGATCTGACATTCCTCATGTCCGCTTTCCTGCCCTTTCCCTGTAACCCTTAATTCCCCAACTGATCAAGAATCTATCTCTCTCAGCCTTAAATATACACAAGGACTCTGCCTCCACAGCTCTCCGTGACAAGGAGTTCCAAAGACTAACAAAACTCCAAGAGAAGCAATTCCTCCTCACCTCAGCTTCAAATTGGTGCCCCGTTATTCTGAGACTATGCCCTCTGTTCCTGGACTCTCCTATGGGGGGAAACATCCTCTCAGCATTTTGCCTGTGAAGCCAATTAAAATTAATATATGTTTCAATGAGATCACCTCTCACTCATCTAAACTCCAATAAGCAGAATCCCAATAAGATCATTTTAAGATTCCTTTCCTAATTTATCAGGTGCTGAGCAGATCAGGTGGTGCAGCAAATGGCAATACAAAGATTCATTTTGATAACCTGTAAGGTGAATCCAGGAGGAATAGAAGTGTGAAACCACAATCACATTGAACATGCTCTTCATTGTTGGTTCCCAGACGTGAGAAGGACAGAAAATGAGGCAAGTGCTTTGAAATATGTGGAGGAACACACACACCAGAAGCTCATCCAAATGAATAAACTGAGCCTGAGGCCCAATTTAATCAAAACTCTGCCTTTGAAAAATGGACTGCAATCAATTTGGATTCATAGAATCAAAGAATGGTTATAGCACAGAACAAGGTGATTGACTCTTTGTGGCCATGTCAGTTCTCAGCAAAAGGAAATGAGATAGCACCCCCTCCACCAACATTTAACTCTGCACACCTTTCCTCTTTACAGAAAAAAAATTGTTGCAGGACTAGGCCATTCAGTATGATCATAGCTGATCAACCAATTCAATAGCTTCTTCCTGCTTTTACCCTATATACTGTTGCTGAACAAAGAGGACTTGGAGTGTAGGTTCATAGTTCCTTGAAAGTGGAGTCACAGGTAGATAGGGTAGTGAAGAAGGTGCTTGGTATGTTTACCTTTATTGGTCAGTGCATTCAGTGTTGGAGTTGGGAGGTCATATTGTGGCTGTGCAGGACAATGGTTAGGCCACTTTGGAATACTGCATTCAATTCTGGTCTCCCTGCAACAGGAAAAGTGTCGTGAAACTTGAGAGTTCAGAAAAGATTTACAGGGATGTTGCCAGGGTTGGAGGGTTTGAGCTTTGGGAGAGGCTGAATAGGCTGGGGCTATTTTCCCAGGAGTGTCAGAGGGTGTGGGGTGACCTTATACAGGTTTATAAAATCATGAGGGGTATAGTTATAGTAAATAGGCAAGGTCTTTTCCCCAGGGTAGGGGAGTCCAAAACTAGAGGGCATCTGTTTAAGGTGAGTGGGGAAGATTTTAAAGGGACCTAAGGGGCAACTTTTCATGAAGAGGGTACTCCATGTATGGAATGAGCTGCCAGAGGAAGTGGTGGAGGCTGGTACGATTACAACATCTAAAAGGCATCTGGATGGGTAGATGAATAGGAAGGTTTTAGAGGGATATGGGCCCAATGCTGGCAAATGGGACTAGATTTATTTAGGATATCTGGTCAGCATAGACGAGTTAGACCGAAAGGTCTGTTTCCGAGCCGTACATCACTATAACTCTATGACTTTAAGTGCCATATCCAACTCCTTCTTGAAATCATGCAATGTTTTATCCTCAGCTGCTTTCTGTGGTAAGGAATTCCCCAGGCTCACACCCTCTGGATGAAGAGATTTCTCCTCATCTCAGTCCTAAATGGTTCACCCCACATCTTTAGACTATAAAGATTTCTGAAGAAGGGTCTAGGCCCGAAATGTCAGCTTTCCTGCTCCTCCGATGCTGCTTGGCCTGCTGTGTTCATCCAGCTCTACACCTTGTTATTTTAGACTATAACTCCTGATTCTGGACTCCCCGACCATCGGGAGCATCCTTCCTACATTAACCCTGTCCAGTCCTGGTCAAATTTTATAAATTTCTATGAGATTTCCTTTGTTCATAGAGTCATAAAGTCATACAGCATGGAAACAGACCCTTCAGTTCTTATGAACCCCCAAATACAATTCTAACTGATTCAACCTCTCTTCATATGTCAGTCCTGCCTTTTGAGGAATCAGTCTGGTAAACGTTTGCTGCACTCCCTCAATAGCAAGAACATCCTTCCTGGAATATGGACATTAAAAATGCACACAATATTCCAGGTGCAGTTTCACCAAGGTCCAATACAATTCAGCAAAGAACAAAGAACAAAGAAAATTACAGCACAGGAACAGGCTCTTTGGCCCTCCAAGCCTGTGCCGATCCAGATCCTCTATCTAAACCTGTCAACTATCTTCCAAGGATCTGTATCTCTCTGCTCCCTGCCCATTCATGTATCTGTCTAGATACAACTTAAATGACGCTATCGTGCCCGCCTCTACCACCTCCGCTGGCAATGCGTTCCAGGCACCCACCACCCTCTGCGTAAAGAACTTTCCACGCATATCTCCCTTAAACTTTTCCCCTCTCACCTTGAAATCGTGACCCCTAGTAATTGAGTCCCCGACTCTGGGAAAAAGCTTCTTGCCATCCACCCTGTCCATACCTCTCATGATTTTGTAGACCTCAATCAGGTCCCCCCTCAACCTCCATCTTTCTAATGTAAATAATCCTAATCTACTCAACCTCTCTTCATAGCTAGCGCCCTCCATACCAGGCAACATCCTGGTGAACCTCCTCTGCACCCTCTCCAAAACATCTACATCCTTTTGGTAATGTGGCGACCGGAATGGTACGCAGTATTCCAAATGTGGTCAAACCAAAGTCCTATACAACTGTAACATGACCTGCAACTCTTGTACTCAATACCCCGTCTGATGAATAAAAGCATGCTGTATGCCTTCTTGACCACTCTATCGACCTGCGTTGCCACCTTCAGGGTACAATGGACCTGAACACCCAGATCTCTCTGTGCATCAATTTTCCCCAGGGCTTTTCCATTTACCACATAGTTCGCTCTTGAATTGGATCTTCCAAAATGCATCACCTCGCATTTGCCTGGATTGAACTCCATCTGCCATTTCTCCGCCCAACTCTCCAATCTATCTATATTCTGCTGTATTCTCCGACAGTCCCCTTCACTATCTGCTACTCCACCATTCAGCAAGATATTCCTGCTCCTTGACTCAAATCCTCTCACTGTAATGGCCAACGTACCATTTGCCTTCTTTACTGCCTGTTGCATGCTTAACTCCAGTGACTGGTGTCCCATGACACCCAGGTCTCTATGCATATTTCCCTCTCTATTTATAGCCATTTAGATAATAATCTGACTTCCTGTTTTTGTTCCTAAAGTAGATAACATCATGTTTATCCACATTAAACTGCATCATTCATTTGTCCACTCAGCCAAATCACACTGAATGATCTTTACATTCTCCTCACAGCTCACTTAACTTTGTGTCATCTTCAAATAGTTGGATATTACGTTTAGTTCCCTCATCTAAATCACTAATATGTATTGTGAATAGCTGGCATCCTAGCGATGACCCCTGTAGTATTCCACTCTTCACTGCCTGCCACTTGGAAAAAGATCTGTTTATTCCTGTGAGCTAGTAAGAACTGCCGATGCTGGAGTCAGAGATAACACAGTGTGGAACTGGAGGAACTCAGCAGGCCAGGCAGCATCAGAGGAGCAGGAAAATTGACGTTTCAGGTATTTGTTTTTCTGTCTGCCAACCAGTCTTCTACCCATTCCAGTATATGACCTCCAATGTCATGTGCTTTAATTTGTTCCAAACACTGACAGGACCTTGTATGATTGGGTTGAAGCTTTAAATACAAAGTAGTTCAGTGATGGGATGCAAGAGACATCATTACCAGAAAGTTCAGATAGTGTAAATTTTAATTTGCAATTGTGAGTTTCTATGAAAATTAACATAACTGTTACATTTTCATTTGAAAAGAAATCTTTCCCAAGTGCTTGCCAATATTCTGGGACACTTAAGCACTTTCGATATAAAATAGATGTATTGCCAGAATACTTTTATAATCGCTCTTTCCCTGGCAGAATTTGTACCTCTTCCAATATGAATTAAAGCCTGGAAATCCATAATATTTCTCCTGAGGAAATGATCGACTTGAGTGATATGAGTAGCTCACCCACTTTTAGCGAGGCCTTATTGAATTGATATGCTTTCCAGTGCTGTTAGTGGGTGACAGTGTGCTCTGTGATACAGTGGTAGTGTCCCTACCTCTGGTCCCACCTGCACCAGAAGAGTTTAATAACATCTCTAAACAGGTTGATTAGAAAATATCTCCCAGTGTTAGGGCACAATGTAATACAAAGAAATTAGTACTGGGTGAGACATGCGATGAATTAAGCTAGATATTTGTTATTAAGATAAATGAATTGCTCTCACTATAAATAGGATTCTTTTGTTTAAATCACTAAAGTTACTAACTGCTTATCTGTAATTTCTACACAGTAACTGCTAGTCAGGAGCTTCTGACCCCACATTTCCAAAAATGTCTAACACTGCTCAGAATTTTTGTGAGGACAGCAACAATGGTGATAATCTGTTTGCTTAAAAATACTTGCTTTTGGTTCCTTAAGTAATATTCATGTCTACTTCAGATAATGACTTTTTTTTGCAAGTGAATGTTCTCCCATTTCCTTTCTCCATGGCCAAAACAGGTTGGTAACAGAGCTGCTCTCTACTAATTGATGACAAGGTGCAGAGCTGGATGAACACAGCAGGCCAAGCAGCATCATAGGAGCAGGAAGGCTGACGATTCGGGCCTAGACCCTTCATCAGAAATGGGGGAGGGGAAGGGGGTTCTGAAATAAATAGGGAGAGAGCGGGAGGCGGATAGAAGATGGATAGAGGAGAGGACAGGTGGAGAGGAAACAGACAGGTAGGCGGAGGCAGCGGAAAAACTGCTCTATGTCCAAACGTGAGCGGTAGGCAGGTACTAAGAAAGGTGATGTGGCTGTACTTTCTTAGTACCTGCCTACCACTCACATTTGGACATAGAGCAGTTTTCCCGCCGCCTCCGCCTACCTGTCGGTTTCCTCTCCACTATCCTCTCCTCTATCCATCTTCTATCCGCCTCCTGCTCTCTCCCTATTTATTTCAGAACACCCTTCCCCTCCCCCATTTCTGATGAAGGGTCTAGGCCCGAAACTTCACCCTTTCTGCTCCTATGATGCTGCTTGGCCTGCTGTGTTCATCCAGCTCTGCACCTTGTTGTCTCGGATTCTCCAGCATCTGCAGTTCCTACTATCTCTACTAATTGATGTACTGCTGACTGAAGTCATGGTAAAGTTTCCCCAAGATTCTGTTTGGTATTCAACTCAGTGCTTACCCCTTGGTCTGACTTTCAGAGCCTATTTCAAGGACCAAATGGTGCATCCTTAACACGATGAAAGGTCATTTGAGACTTACAGCTACTTGGGTACGCACAGGCAATATTTTTCACATTTTGTCGCATACTATTGATAAATACGACAGAGAAACGACTGCACAAATATGATGAGCAGTTTCAATTCCATAGACTGGGAACATGCTCCTGTCTGTCACCTTACCAGCTTTCTCCACTGCTGACCTGCAATAAGCACCATTGCAGGGATGAAGGATGTGCTTTGTCAGGTCCCCTTGCCCTTTGTTTTTCAGTTGCAAGCACTCTTTTTCTAGCATGAGGCAAACATGAATAGTTGGGAATATTTTGCTGTGTGCTCAAAATTTGTCTTGGAAAACGGTTATGAATCTATTGAATTAATTTTGTGTGAGAACAATTTTGGGTAACTTTCAACATTTATCACCTTCTTCTCTCTTCATGGTATTTTTAAATTTGGTTTTGTGTAGCATTTCTAGTCGGTTACTGGGTCAATGGACTGAATTTTCCCATTTTTTTGGCAGTGTCTTTTCCTGACACTTGCATGAATTTGGTTCAAAAATAACCTAGGTTCAAAGTAGTAAGAGAAACGAGAGTTAAAACATTAAGCATTACTTTATCGAATAGTAGAAAAATAAAGAAATAGTTTACATTAAAGTTTAAACCAGGAAAACAAAAGAATAAGTTAAAAGTTTCAGACACATATTCCCCTCCCCTCCCTTGTCCGCCTCCCACAGGGACCGTTCCCCCCGGGACATCCTGGTCCATACTTCGTTCACCCCCAACACCTCCCCACAGCCCTACGGCACCTTTCCCTGTAACCGGCGAAGGTGCAACACCTGCGCATTTACCTCCTCCCTCCCCAGTATCCAAGGGCCCAAACATACCTTCCAGGTGAAGCAACACTTGACCTGCACTTCCAGGAATCTAGTCTACTGCATACGCTGCTCACAATGTGGTCTCCTCTACATTGGGGAAACGAAGCGTAGACTTGGCGACTGCTTCGCAGAACATCTATGTTCTGCTCGCAAAAAAGACCCTGAACTACTTGTTGCCTGCCACTTCAATGCACCACCCTGCTCCCTGGTCAACATCTCTGTCTCTGGCTTGCTACAGTGGTCCAGTGAAGCCCAGCGCCAGCTGGAGGAACAACACCTCATTTTCTGCTCGGGGACCCTACAGCCCTCCGGACTCAATATTGAGTTCAATAATTTTAGGGCCTAAACTCTCCCATGTCCCAGCCCCCCACCCCACACACCAGGCCTTGTTACCACATAGCTTGCTACTACACACCCCCTGTTGTTAGTCACTAACAGTCCCCATTAACAACTATTCACCCTCCCAGCCTGCTCATTAGCAACTCCTTTGTCTGTCCAACTGTCTTTCTCTCTCTTTGGGCTCTATCCTATCATTTACTCCCTACCCCACCCACCTCCCTATTTTCTGCATATAAACTGACGTTTTCCCAGCCACCATCAGTTCTGAGGAAGGGTCACCGGACCCGAAATGTTAACTCTGTTTTCTCCTCCACAGATGCTGCCAGACCTGCTGAGCTTTTCCAGCAACTTTGTTTTTGTTCATGACGTTAAAAGTTCAACAGACTTTGATGAGTCCTCTGCTTATCTCACTCTCCCGGGAGGTCCCAACTGCCTGTTCTCGATGCTGCTGCAACGGATACTGTCGCTGCTGCTAGAACTGCCGCCTCTCCCATCTCATCTGGTACCTCGGGAACATCCCCGGATAGAATCCACTCGTATGCCGAGCTGAGATACTGCCATGAACCGCTGAGAGAGCAGGGTGGGACCCATCACTAGACCAGGCCAGGACCCAGCACGAGACCAGACCAGGATCCACCATGAAACCAGGCCAGGACCCACCACGAGACCAGGCCAGGACCCACCGTGAGACCGAGCCAGGACCTGCCAAGAGCCACCGAGAGACCAGGCTGAGAGCCGCCCTGAGTCGCCAAGATACCAGGCTGGGACCCACCATAAGCCACCAACAGTCTAGACCAGGACCCACCATAAGCCACTGAGAGACCAGGCTGAAACCCGCCACGGGGGAGATAAACACCAAGATGGCAAAAACATCAAAAAGGGAGAATAAAAGAGAAAAAAAGAGAAGGAAATGAGAAATAACAGAAGGAGCAGAGGAGCTCCGGTTAGAGCATTCTACTCCATTGCCATCCAGTAAGTCAAGGCCCATGTTGACTGTTGTCATGCAATCCTCTTCCCTTTAGCTCATTTATTATACAATGGGTTGTTTTGGAGCCCACCTCATGGAATTGTGGGTCAAGAGAGGCGCAAGTGCTCCCTGATGCTGAGGCTTTGTAATGTCCACATGGCTACTGTCACTAAATTAAAACCCCAGTTCAGAAGCTGCAAGTCAGGAAGTGCCTGGCATCCTCTGGTGCTCCAACATTATTACTGAGGATATGGTCCACCAAAGGAAAGTTTGCACCCCAGAAACCAACACTGTCCTTGAGATGTTGGCATCTAGGGTGGTGGTGAAGAGGGCCACCCTTCCTCCTGCTGACCACAAAAGGAGGTCACGCTACCAGACACAGCTGGTCTGGACTCAGACATTGGCCCGGGTTAGTACAGTGTCCTGGGTAACAAGGCAATGCACAGCAGTGCAGGAAGATGGCGAATGGTGCTCTGCACTTGACAATGGCAAGTGCCTCCATTTTCTCTCTGTCCCCTCACACTCACAAGGACAGCACTCCCTCTAACTCTACCACTGCACAAGCCTCTCACTACAACACACTGACTGTAACTCTAATTATTGCTGGGAGATCTGAAACAAAAATAAGAAACTCTGGAAGAGCTCAACAGGTCTGGCAGCAATGGGAAAGAGAAACAGAGTTAATGTTTTGAGTCCAATATGACTCTTCTTCAGAACTGAAAAGGGCTGAAACTGGTGGTCTTTACGCTGTTGACATACGCTGACAAGGACAGAGTGGAACAGATAGTGATGGAGCCCTGAGTAAAAGATAAAGGGAACGATAATGGTGGTGAAGGAGTAGTTGAGATTTCCCCTGATTCCCATTGACTCCAGTTTTGCTAGAGCTCCTTGATGCCACACGCAGACAAATATGATCACTTGTAAGTTGCCCCCCAAGCCACTCACCATCCTGACTTGGAAAAAATCACCATTCGTTCAGTGTCATCTGGTCAAAACCTTGAAACTCCCTCCCTAAGGACAGTGTGGGTCAACCTGCCCACAGCTTGTGGACCGCAGCAGTTCAAGAGGGCAGCTCACCACCACCTTCTCAAGAGCAATTAGACCCAGCCAGCAAAGCCCGCATCCCATGAATGAATTTAAAAAAAATTGCAATGTCCAAGTATTGCTCATCTCTCCCCGGATCCTTGCTTGCAAATAGCCTCAAATGTCAGAAATCCTTGAACTGTGACATTAATGACTGCAGCAAAGACATTGCACTGAAGCTACAAGTAATGAAGTCGGGTTGCATAAATCATTCACACTCACATTCACTTGCTGAGTGAGGGTGTGCAATCAGTGGACTCCATACATCTCTGGACGCATGCTTTATTCTATCAGCTTCTCAACTTGCACTGCTATTAAAGGCTGGGAGGTGCACAATGAGCAGTTCACAATCTCCATTCTCTCTCATAGCTCCGTGACCTGCTGAGAGAAGCTGTGCAAAGTGCTGCCTCTCGCAGGTGAAAAACTGTACTGCAGGATGCTCAAGCACTTAAACCCAGTTGAGCAGTATCCATGCACTCTGAAGCATTGCAATAGCTGCCGATTGAGGAAGAAAAGGAGGTGTCTCAGGATTGCCCTGAACCCACTCCAATTCTGAGGGATGTCACTGAACTACACTCCAATATCAAATGCTGACTTAAAAAAACCCAAAAGAACTGCAGATGCTATAAATCAGCAACAAAAGCTGTAAGGAAGGGTCACCAGACCCGAAATGTTAACTCTGTTTTCTCCTTCACAGATGCTGCCAGACCTGCTGAGCTTTTCCAGCAGCTTTGTTTTTGATCAAATGCTGACTGCAGCTATGAGAACTACCTAATGTCAGTGTGACGCAATGTGCTCTTAGTGATCAGTCTCACTACTGCTGCTTTCTTCCTATTTGTTAGTAAACACTCTAAACTGTGCTTCAAAGTGGGAAAACCCCCATAGACATCAAGCGTACAATCAGATGATAAAATAACAATTATTCAGTAACAGAAAAGTTCAATGGCAACAAAAAAATTAACCAACTACACATCTCCTTTGGACTGACAGGAGCTGTTTGCTATATAACAACGTATCAGAGATAGTAGGAACTGCAGATGCTGGAGAATCTGAGATAACAAGGTGTAGAGCTGGATGAACACAGCAGGCCAAGCAGCATCAGAGGAGCAGGAAGGCTGACATTTCGGGCCTT
>NC_063333.1:30595721-30597059 GCF_021869965.1 Rhincodon typus
CTTCAAGGGTCTAGGCCCAAAACGTCAGCCTTCCTGCTCCTATGATGCTGCTTGGCCTGCTGTGTTCACCCAGCTCTACACCTTGTTATCTCTGCTATATAACAACAGCAAGTTACACTATTAAAGGAAGTCCAAACCCAGTTCATTCATGCTGGGTGAGTTTCAATGAGCAAATTTCCAACAGCAGATGTTAGGGAACTGGTCTATAATTCCCCAGGTTCTCTCTTTCACCTTTCTTAAATAATGAAGTGAGATTTGCAGGTTTCCAATCTAAAGGATTGCATCCTGAAGCAAATGAACTTGAAAAGCTACAGGTAAGGCATCTGTGACTGTCTCACCTTCTTCATTTAAAACTTTGTCATTCTGTAGTCCATTAATTTTTCATTATTCTGATCTCATTGTATTAAATTTGTTGAGTGACTGTGCCTAATGCGGTCTTATTTTCCGTGGTATTAGGATGTCTGTTATGTTGCCTTCTTTCTCTACTGGAAGTGTTGACACCTTGTAATTATTCACCTTGCCTGTTACTTCCTTGTTTGCATTTATAAAATCATCATTGTAACTTTTTAAGGGACCTACATTGCTACTTTTATTTTTCTAATCCAGTCACCTTCTTGAAAATACATGTCCAGCTCGATCAGTACTTTACCAGTTACAACCAGGGTCTTCCACGTCTGCTAGACCCTCTGATACTTGGTCTTTTTTAATTCACTCATGCCAACATGGAACATGGGAGGTGGGTATTGTTGGCTGGGTCAGCATTTATTGCCTGTCCCTAGTTGCCCTTGAGAAGCTGGTGGTGAGCTGCCTCGTTGAACCACTGCAGTCCATGTGCTGTAAGTTGACCCACAATGCCAGTGGGGAGAGAATTCCAGGACTTTGACCCAGCGACAGTGAAGGAACGGTGATCCATTTCCAATTCAGGATGGCGAGTGGCTTGAAAGGGAACTTGCAGATAGTAGTGTTCTCATGTATCTTCTGCCCTTGTCCTTCTAGATGGAAGTGGTTGTGGGTTTGGAAGGTCTGAGTTCTGAGTTTATATCATAGAATCCCTACAGGTTGTAAAAGTGTCCACACCAACCCTCTGAAGATCATCCTACCCAGACCTACCCTCCTACCCTATCCCTGTAACCCTACATTTCCCCGGCCACAAAAACAAAGTTGCTGGAAAAGCTCAGCAGGTCTGGCAGCATCTGTGAAGGAAAAAAACTGAGTTACCGTTCCTCAGAACTGAGGAAGGGTCACCGGACCCGAAACGTTAACTCTGTTTGTTCCTTCACAGATGCTGCCGGACCTGCTGAGCTTTTCCAGCAACTTTGTTTTTGTTCCTGATTTACA
>NC_063333.1:30597159-30614667 GCF_021869965.1 Rhincodon typus
GACCTGCTGAGCTTTTCCAGCAACTTTGTTTTTGTTCCTGATTTACAGCATCCGCAGTTCTTTCGGTTTTTATTTCCCATGGCCAATCTACCTAACCTGCACATCTTTGGATATGGTGAGTCCAGTTGAGTTTGTGGTCAATGGGAACCCTGAGGATGTTGATAGTGGGGGATTCAACGATGGTAACATCATTATTGAATGTCAACTGGTGGTGTTTAGATCATCCCTTACTGGAGATGATCATTGCCTGGTATTTGTGTGGCACAAATGTTGCTCACCACTTGTCAGCGCAGGCCTGGATAC
The DNA here is from genome assembly GCF_021869965.1 of Rhincodon typus. Classification (NCBI taxonomy): domain Eukaryota; kingdom Metazoa; phylum Chordata; class Chondrichthyes; order Orectolobiformes; family Rhincodontidae; genus Rhincodon; species Rhincodon typus. The sequence continues at coordinate 30,597,463 of NC_063333.1, forward strand.
TGTTGCATTTGGACTGCTTCAGTATTGGAGGACTCAAGAATGATATTGAACATTTAGCAGATGATTCCCAATGTACCTTACAATTGACTATGAACTACAGAAATTTTGCCTGCAAATTAGGATTGGAAGAAGGTATTATCCTTATTGAACCCCAAAATCAAACACAGACCTTTCAAACACACAATATATTAAAGCCAATGTATGGCAGTATTAACACGAGCCCCTCAATGGACCAAAGGCCAATAATAGAGATGGGCAATAAATGTTAGCGCAGCCAGCAATGCCCTCATCCTGGAATTGAATAATAAAGTCCAGAGCTTTATGTCATCTTGTAGCAACTATAAATAATGGGTCATATCTATTTGAGACATGCAGCAAAAAGATGGTTTTATCATGCAGTACTTTTCATCTAAACAAACATAATTCAGAAATGTAGAATTCGGATATTCGGATATTGTGGGATATTGGCAGACCAAAGTCATGAAAGCATAATCTAAGCAAGGAACATAGTTTACGTACAATAAACAGCATTTTTAAAATGGTAACAATAAAGATTATTTACTTCTGTTCAGGCTTTAATTAAGTTTTTTCTATATAAGTGTGAGAATTGGCATAAGGTTGTTGACTTGCTCACCGAGCTGGCTGGTTATAGTACAGATGTTTTGTCACCGTGCTAGGCAACATCATCAGTGCGACCTCCGATGAGGTGATGTTGTTCTACTCCGCTTGGTATTTATATGATCCAGTCTGTTAAGTTGGGTCATGTCATTTCCGGTTCTGTTCTGCACGGGTTTGTATATGGGGTCTAATTCCACACATTTGTTGATTGTATTACGGGTTGAAAACCAGGCCTCCTGTAATTCCCATGCATGTCCATGGTTGGCTTGAGCTAGGATGGTCAATACTGGGCATAGAATTTATTAACTGAGCACTGGGGACCTCCAATATGTAAAATCATTGTAAATTGGTCTTATTCTCAGACGAAAAGCTTGCTAAAGTGAGGAATGACATGATTATTTAATATGTTACGGGAATGTAAATGTAAAGTGTGAACTTGCACTGTATTATTAATCCAGCAGCCACTCAAATTCCCTGAAGCACTGTTCTGTCCCTTCCCCTGAATGGTATTTCCCCATTAGTGAAATATCAATAGTAACATGTCGAGCTGGGGTTGTGCCAGAATACAATGTCAAACTTAGCCCCATGTTGTGTGAATACAGACAATCACAACTGCCAATACAGATATTACGGTCACTGGCAAGCTGGAATTAATGAAGCAATATTAAAACCAAGACAAACTTCATCTAGTATTCATTGAGATGATGAACAGACTTGACCAGAGCTGATCTTGCATTCCAACCACTGATTCAGTCATTCATGTTTTGTGCTTCATGAGATCATGAAAAGTGCTACATAAATACAAGTTTGTTCCTTATTTATTTTCAATGGGGCGATTGTGGTGCTGGGAATGGAGTTACAAATATTCAGCCATGTGGCATCTGCATACAAATGGAAACCGCCTTCAATGATACAATGTCACTGAGGGCCAGCATTAACAAGCACACATAAGAGCCAAGGATGAAACCTCAGGATATTTTGAGGGAGATGCAACTTCCTGCTTTGAATTTGAAGTAAAAATAGACCCAGTTTCAATTAGAAATACAAACCTGATTGGAATGCTGGAGTTAGGCTAATTGTTGCATCTAGTTGGTACAATATGTGCATTGATGGAGCATTGGTACCAGGATAATGAAAGATGATTGGACCTAGTTTTATGCATTTTATTTTAGAGAAAAGTAAAGGAGGAAAGTCTTTGAATTTTTGAAGAGCCTTCCACATTCTTACATCTCAAATATTGTGTTGTACAGGAAACTGGCAGCCAGTTTACACACAGCAAGATTCCAAAAGCATGTATTGAGATAAATGATGAGATAATCTGACATAAATTGTGTTTTTAGAGGCATAAATGTTGGTCACAGGAGGGATCCTTTCCACTCTTATTAAAATTGCGCATTGGAATTGTTCACATTCACCTGAGTAGCAAACATGGCCTCCCTTTAAAAGTCATTCAATAAGTCAGCACCCCTGACTGTGCAGCACCTCCTCACAACTGCATGAAGTGCAGCCTGCATTCTGTACTCAAGTCATTTAGGCAAATACTCTCTTCCACCCTCTTCCATTGGGCAGGAGATACAAAAGTTTGAAAGCACACACCAACAGATTCAAGAATAGCTTCTTTCCTGCTGTTATCAGACTTATGAACAGACAGCTCATATATTAGAGTTGATCTTTCTCTGCACCTTCTCTGTAGCTGTAACATTATATTCTGCATTCTGTTCTATACCCTGGTGTATTTAAGGTTAGCACACAAAACAATACATTTCATTGATGGCGGTATTCAAGATGGTGACAGAGCAGGGCTGAGCCCGGGGCTTGTCGGGTCCCGTCTGCTTTCTTTCTCATTTTTCTTTCTTTCCTTTTCTTCTTTCTACTTCTGCTCTTTATCTTCCTTGGCTTTATTTTTTGTTTCTTTTTTCTTTAAAGCCTTCTGCGGCAATTCAGTGAGAGTGGGCTGTTCCAGGGTGACGTAGGATTGGAGATTGCACAGCATGGCAGTGAGACCAGGCCATGTTTGGAATGGCGGCAGCCTCCCAGTGTTCCAGGGTGACGTAGGATTGGAGATTGCGCAGCATGGCAGTGAGACCGAGCCATGTTTGGAATGGCGGCAGCCTCCCAGTGTTCCAGGGTGATGCAGGATTGGAGATTGCGCAGCACGGCAGTGAGACCAGGCCATGTTTGGAATGGCGACAGCCTCCCAGCAGTCCTGGTGATTGGATGCGGCGGTCTCAGCAACAGCAGTGGCACGGCTCTACCCGGCAATCGGACGCTGACCTAGGCTCTAGACCATAGCTTGACCTGGGTACATACATCAGTGGCTGGGCCTTCTATATCTTTATGGAGATAAGACTTCAGAATTTAAGATCTGGATGTTTTCTTACCTTCTTAACTGTCTTTTTAAAAACTTTTTCTGCTTTTTTAAAAAATTCTGGTTTTGTTACCAAGATGGTGCCAGAGGATGGAGACTTTTTACACTTTACACTATACTCCCGTATTCCTATTCTTCAGTATGTGAGATAATGAAATCTAATTCTAATTCTAATTCTGTATTTCAGGATATGGGACAATAATAAATCAAATCAAATAGATTGAGGTTTTAAAACCGCTTGGAACAGCAATGAGACCTGATCAAGGTTTGGGACAAGGTTAATTCACACAGGAGCTGCCCCCACCAGTGGGGCTGGTGGTTGTCATAAGGGAACCTCTGCTCAGGAACAAGGCCCTACATGGGGAGGTAATAAACTAGTGGTATTATCGCTGGACTGTTAACCCAGGGACCTAGGTCATGTTCTGAGGACCCAGGTTCAAATCCCACTAAGGGAGATGGTGGAATTTGAATTTGATAATAAAAAAATCTGGAATTAAGAGTCTAATGATGACCATGAATCCATTGCCAATTGTCAGGAAAAACCCACTTGGTTCACTAGTGCCTTTTTGGGAAGGAAATTGCCTACACGTGACTCCAGACCCACAGTCAATGTGGTTGACTCTCAACTGCCCACTGGGTAACTAGGGGTGGGCAATAAATGCTGCCTGGTCAGTGATGCTCACATCCTGTGAATGAATAAAGGAAAAAAAAGTAAAGCTTTAGGTGGCTGAAAATGGAGGAAGCTCAATATATAGGGCTAACCAGACGCAGAGATATGTTGGTTAGAGGGAAGGGCTGGGTGACACTGGGCAATGTTCAGTAACCAGCCAAAGCTGTCATAGAGGTCTACAGCATGGAAACAGGCCCTTTGGCCCAAGTTGCCCATGCTGCCAGTTTTCACAATTTAAACTAATCCCTTTTGCCTGCATTTGGTCCATATCCCTCCATCCCTATCCAATCTATGTACCCCTGTCTAAATGTTTCATAAATGGTGAAATTGTACTCACTCCCACCACGACTTTTGGCAGCCCATTCCAGACATTCCCCACCCTCTGTGTGAAAAAAACTGCCCCTCTGGATTCATGACTGTGGTGCTCAGCCATGAAAATTCACAGAGAGCGGGGGTGACCCAAGCATATGGTGAGTCTCCAGAGGAACTGACCTCTGTCCGCCTGGAACTTGACATTGGTCCTGGAGATCAAAGCCTTTCTTGGGATCCTGCACCTCATGATCTGAGCCACATTGAGGAAGTTCTCTTTTTTCCTTTGCAGAGGTGATTTCCTGTATGGGCTGCTGTTCCACACTCCCCACTTCTCCACCTGTGTCTGCTGCTCAGATACACCTTGGTATAATGTCCTAACCTCTGGCAGCATAGATCCCCAGGGAAGGGCTCTCCATATCATGGCAGGCCCTTCATCATCAGGGACTTGCAGTGGAGAGAGTTGCATGCAGCAATAAAAGGTTACGCAGATTCACTGGGTGCTAAGGCCAACGTAGGCCTTATGGCCTGGAGGAAACACTTTTCCGTATTTATTTCCACTGTTTTTAAACCTTTGGTTGTACCTGATCCATGGCACTGTGTGAAATAAGGGCTGAGCAGGTTGTAGTTTGTCTATTTTGGCCCTATGCAAGGTGAGGAGGTCAGAACACCTGACAGTCTGCCTCTCATCCACAGGTATCTAAAGCATCAGTAGTAGGCCAGAAGTCGAGAACATCCCTCTGTTATCTAATTAATTTCAGGGAACCATAAACTAGCTTCTTTAAGTGAGAAAATAAATGGATATTCCAAAGCAGCTTTTCCTCAATTTCCAAGAAACTCGGTGAGTTCATAGAATTTTATCGAGATATAGCAGCAGAAAGCCATTTGGTAAGTACAGATAAATTTCTACAGTAAATTAAAACGCTTAAATTTCTGATGCACAGTGAGGAGCACCACAGCACATCCAATCATATGTACTCACTGAGCAAACTGACTCACCGGCTGAAGACAGCAACGGGACGCAAATTTCCAGCAGATAGAACTATTCTGCCATCTCGTGGCTATCACAGAAATTGCAATGTGTTAGATTTCACCCGACGTCTATTTCCAATTACCAGTTGTTAGTGTCACAAAATTATATTGTAATTGGCTTCGTTTAAATTAAATAAAATTAATTCTTAATTCTTTACTCAAAGACTTATTGATTAGATGTCAGTTCTTTGAATTTTTTTGAGAAGAAATAGCAATTGACTGTGATGTAGATTGATTTTGAACTTAGTGCAATATTTTCAGGAACTACAGCATCCTAATTTAGAGCCACAGAGATACACAGTATGGAGAAAGACCCTTCGGTCCAACTCGTCCATGATGACTTGGTATCCTATACAAATCTAGTCCCATTTGCCAACGTTTGGCCCATATTCCCTCTAAACCCTTCCTATTCATGTACCTATCCAGATGCCTTTTAAATGTTGTAATTGTGCCCGCCTTCACCATTTCATCTGGCAGCTCAATCCATACATACAGTACCACTCTCTACATGAAAAAGTTGCCACTTAAATCCATTTTATATTTTTCCCCTCTCACCTTAAACAATGCCCTCTAGTTTTGGACTCCCCCCATTCCAAGGAAAAGACCTTCCCTATTTACCCTATCAATGCCCCTCATGAGTTTTAAACCTCTATAAGGTCACCCCGCAGCCTACAAATTTGAAATGCTTCCTGCTACTGAAACCCTCACCCATGCCTTTGTTTCCACTAGACTGGATTATTTCAATGCATTCCTGGCTGGTCTCCCATGTTCTATCCTCAGGTAGACTAAATTTCAGGTCATCTAAAACTCTGCTGCTTGTGTCTGACACCTCTTTATTTTGAGTTTTGAGTTTCCATTTGATTTATTGAATTGTGTGAGGACTCATATCCCTCTGAGATATCCATGATCCTCTAATTCTGACCTTTTATTTATTCCCTTACATAATTGCTCCATCATTGGTGACTGAACCTTCAGTCTAAGGCCAAGCTTTAGAACTTAGTTCGCAATACCTCTCCATCTCTCTAGCTCATTTCCCTCCTCTAAGGTACCCCTTAAAATTACCTCCTTGATCAAGCTTTTGGTTATCTGACCTATTATCTCCTTATAATCATTTTCCTTCTCATGCTTCTTTGGAGTGTCTTGAGAGAGTCCATTACATTAAAGGTGCTATACAAATATAACTTTGCTGTTGCCAGAAGTGTTCCACTTTGCAATTTCCATGTGTAGCTAGCCAAAAGATATAGCTTTCATGTTCTACAGATATAGACTATCGTCTTTTTTATTTGTAATCTTGCTCATTTTCCTTCTTTAGTTTTCGATGAGCATGTGCTTCCCTACTTAATTGGGAGGGTGTTAAAGAGATTTCCTTGAATTAACAATGAGATTAAAACAGTCAAAATTTTAAAGAGAGACATATTAAACCACTAACAATACTATGGAAAATCATAATATAGAAAGGGCCTCAGAGAGGTGAAAAGGTATTTTAGAACAGCTGAAAGACAACATTAAATAACAATAGTAGATGCAAGATAGGAAAACAGTAAAATCTTTTAATCCAATTCTTGAGACTAAAATCACAGTTAGGAGGTTTGAACTTTTCTGAAATGGAGGGCGGGTGTTGTAATTTTTGAAAATTATCGAACAGGACTAGATAGGGAAAACACAGAACCAATTTTCCCGAAGACTGGGGTGTGCAGAACTAAGGCTCACAGTAGAAGGATAGGGGGTGGGTCAGTTGGGACTGAGTCAGGAGGAATTTCTTTGCCAGAGATTTGTGAGCTTGTGGAATTCTCTGCCATGGATAGTGCTTCTTTTTTTAATTCATTCACAGGATGAGGGCGTCGCTGGTTAGGCAGCATTTATTGCCCGTCCCGAATTGCCCTCTGGGCAGTTGAAAGTCAACCACATTGCTGTGGGTCTGGAGTCACATGTAGGCCAGACCAGGTAAGGACAGCAGTTTCCTTCCCTAAAGGACATTATTGAACCAGATGTGATTTTACGACAATCGATTCACAGTCATCATTAGACGATTAATTCCAGATGTTTATTGAATTTAAATTCCACCATCTGCTGTGGCAGAGTTCAAACGCGGGTCCCCAGAACTCTGGGTCTCTGGATTAACAGTCCAGCGATAATACCACTAGATCATTTTCTCCCCTCAGGAGGCCAAGATATAGAATGTTTCAAGAAGGAATTAGATATAGTTCTTAGGCCTAAAGGAATCAAAGCATATGGGGAGACAGCAGAAATTGGGTTTCTGAGTTGAATGATCATATTGAATGGTGGAGCAGGCTCAAAGGGCCAAATGGCCTACTCTTGCTTCTATTTTTCAGTTACATGTTTCTATGAGAAGAAAGATTTGCATTTATAAAGTTTTTCTCAGAGCCTCAAGATTTTCCAAGGCATTTTATAGCCTTTGTGATGGATGATAACCTGATTCTCCCGTTTGCTGTAGACAGAAGTGTTCACCGTTGCTGGGATGTCCTGGGATTTATCAAACTGGCTTCATATTGAAAAGGCTGTTGGGGACACCCACCTGGTTAAGTATTGTCAGCCGAGGGCTTCCCTGTACAATTAGAGACATATATGCCACACGTGGCAGACAAGGGGAAATAGGTACCCTGCTTTGTTATCAGGGAATAGAAATCCTGGTGGATGGGATGGTGCCGGTTCTCTTCCACAACGACCAGCAGAGGATTTCAAGTCACCAGGCATTGCCAGCCTGGTCCAGGGTGTCAGTGCGGCCTCAAGCATCTGATGAAATACCCAACAATGCTGCAAGGCCGATGACCTTCTCCAGTCTGCCATCTGTTCTCTGTTCCTTCACACTCACTCCATCGCTGATGCTGCTGTGCCCATCTTCCATCGCTCTACCACTCTCACCATTGCATGCAATCTTGTTTCATTCGCTCTCACCCATTACAACCCCTCCACTTTATTAATCCTGTAAGCCCTCTGTGTTGCCTGATTATTCACTTGGAACACCTCACGCCTTTTCCCCAACCTGCACTAGCACTAACAGCTGTGCCACCCACTTTCATCTTACTCAATCCACCCCTTTCTCTCATTCCAGGAGCAAATGGCTCATAATAAGGCCAAAGGAACCAGGAGTGATGGTGGGGTTCCTGACATTCCTTCTGAGGAAAGGTTCTCGGCCTTCATTGGTAAGGACCGGGACTGGAGACACCCCTGACCCAGTAACTGAGTAAGAAACGTTGTTCCTTGTTGTTTTTTATTATTCACTCATGGGATGTGGGCATCGCCAACAGGCCAGCATTTATTGCCCATCCCTAGGTGCCCTTGAGAATGTGGTGATTAGCTGCCTTCTTGAACTGCTGCAGTCCACCTCCTATGGGTAGACCTACAATGTCCTTAGAGGGCATTCCAGGATTTTGATCCAGTGACAGTGAAAGAACAGCAATACATTTCCAAGTCAGGATGGTGAGTGGCTTGGAGGGGAAGTTGCAGATGATGGTGTTCCCATGTATCTGCTGCCCTTCTCCTTCTAGGTCGAAGTGGTCATGGGGTTGGAAGGTACTGTCTGAGGATCTTTGGTGAATTTCTGTAGTGCATCTTGTAAATAGTACACACTGCTGCTACTGAGCATCGGTAGAGAAGGGAATGGATGTTTGTGTATATAGTGCCAATCAAGCAGCTTGCTTTATTTTGGGTGGCGTCAAACTTCATGAGTGTTGTTGGAGCTGCACTCATCCAGGCAAGTGGGGAGTATTCCATCATATTCCTGATTTGTGCCTCGTAGATGGTGGTCAAACTATGGGGAGGTGAGGTACTTGCTGCAGTATTCCTAGCCTCTGATCTGCTCTCATAACCACTGTGTTTATGCGGTGAGTTTATTGTCAATGGTAACCACCAGGATGTTGATAGTGGGGGATTCAGTGATGTTAACACCATTGAATGTCAAGGGGCATGGGTTAGATTGTCTCTTATTGGTGATGGTCATTACCTGCCATTGTGTGGTGCAAATGTTACTTGTTACTTGTCACTTTTCAGCCCAGAATGGATATTGTTCAATTTGAATTTACATTTTTTACAGCAAGATGGAAGAAAACAGCAATCGCTTCTCACACAATGAGTCTCAGAGTCAGCCCCTTGTTGTTAGTGAACACACAAACATAAACATTACCTCCTTGGTAGCTTTCTGTGTCAGCCCCATAGGCTTTGCATTTCCCGAAGCACCGACCAAATCATTTATCTACGTCTCCATCTGCTCACTTCAGCCCCCAGCCCCAGGTGTTTCAATAAAACTGCCTGATCGAGTAGTGCACTGTCGTCCCATGGAACCCAGGCACTGCTTACAATTGATGATCCATTCTCCAGCGTTACCTCTTTCAATGCTCTTTCAATGTTACCCCCTCCCCCCTTAAAAATGAATCCGACCTTCCCACCACCGACAGCTGTGTCCCCAGTAACCACCCTTTGATCTTTTAGTGGACTGACAGTGGCCTACACCTGAGAGTGACATCTCCTGATACCCCCAAGAGTGACAGAGTCACATACCCCCTGAGAGTGACAGAGCCAGATACCTCTTGAGAATGATATCACCAGATACCCCTGACAGTGACAGAGCTGGATACCCCTGAGAGTGACAGAGTCACATACCCACTGAGATTGACAGAGCCACATACCCCCTGAGAATGATATCACCAGATACTCCCGAGAGTGACCAAACCCCTGACTGATATCTGAACAGCTCCCCAGCTGCCTTGCTATGACTCCTGGGACTGGTTGCGCTGGAGTGACAGAGCTGACCATGGCCCACTCCCCAGACTTTAGAGATATCAAACCCCTGACCCAAGCCCCTGGACTGATATTGGAGATCACCCTGACTATGCTGGGACCCTAGGACCAAAGGGTGTCTCTCTGGACTGACCGAGGACTGCTCCCCCCAGTCTATGCACAATGGCTGTTTGCTTGAAGTACACACAGTGCTTTCGGTGAGTACGGGGCTGGTGCCAGGGTAACATAGTTCGGTGCCATACAGCAACATGCCCACCTCCCTGACTGACCACTGCTCACAACCATGAAAAGGAGCCTGGCTTTGTGCTGGTGCTAAAAAGGCAAGTCAAAACAGAAGAACTGGTGCTTGGAGGTACATCCCCCACATACACATAAAGACTTTGAAACAGTGAGATAATGATACGATTGCTGTAAATGGACTGATACAACACCACCTTATAAACTTGCTGCTCAAAAGTGCAGGCAGCATCTTTGTTATTCAATTATGAAACAATATTCATTGTGAAGCAAAATAATCCCAGTTATTTAAAGGGCCACGCAACAAGTTGTAGCTCCGGTGCTTTTGACTTTCTTGTACAAAGTCTTAGTTGATGAAAGCACTGTAGTGAGTTGTTGGAGCAAACTGGGAGGATTTTCTGACAACGGGAAGGCAGAAAATAACATTGTCTTGCGTAGGTATGGTGTAGATCTACAGCGTCATCTCTGCAACATGCACATAACAGACAGAGGAGAAAACTGAGAGAGGAACTTCTGTGAGGAAGGAGAAGAGGCGGCTTTTAGCAGGTCTTACCCTCAAAGGCTCTTTCAGGAGGACCACACTTGTGTTGCAATGAACGAAGAGCAGGGTGGAGAAGGTGATGAATTAATTCCATTTCCTGGAACCTCAAATCAAGATGAACTGTTGAAAGTCACTGTCACCCTTACATTGTATGGCACAAGAGCCAGCAACATCAGCAACCTGTGTATAGAAATATAAGGGAGATGACAGAGACACTGTATACGAGAGGGAATCTCATCCTCTTTGCTTTGAGGAGAAAGGATCAGGTTGATTTGATTTGATTTATTATTGTCACCTGTACCTAGATAAAGTTTTGTTTATTGTGCAGTACAGGCCGATCGTTACCATATAAAGTGCATTAGGGGTAACAGTACAGAACGAAGAATACAATGTTACAGCTGCAGAGAAGGTGCACAAAGAGCGATGTCAACATTAAATTTGAAATTAGAGAGGTCCATTCAGAAGTCTAATAACCAGCAGGGAAGAAACTGTTCTTGTATCTGTTTGTCCGTATGTTTAAGCTTTTGTATCTTCTGCTCAATGGAAGAGGTTGGAAGATTATGTTGGCTGCCTTTCTGAGGCAGCAGGAAGTATAGATGGAGTCAATGGATGGAAGGCTGGTTTGCGTAATGGACTGGGATGTGTTCACAACTCTCTGTAGTTTCTTACGGTCAAGAGCAGATGTCATACTAAGCCGTGATGGTTGGATTCGTCAGGATAGCAGGCTTCCCAATGTAGCAGGGTGATACCCTCCTTTTCTCTCAGTAATCCAGCAATGACTATCAAGCAGCCTATAGTGCATTGATGCAAATCCCCTTTTAAATGCACCACCTTTAAAAATGGAAGCCTGCCTATACCTTGTGGTTTCCTCAGTGTACCATTTGGGTCCCTGTGCTATGCAGAGGATTCTTGGAGACCAGTTCAGTCTGGGACACCCTTTTGGACACATTACCATGAGGGAAACGAGATTGAAACATGTGCTAATGAAAACCAAAAGAACTGCGGATGCTGTAAATCAGGAGCAAAAACAAAGTTGCTGGAAAAGCTCAGCAGGTCTGGCAGCATCTGGGAAGGAAAACTCAGAGTTAATGTTTTGGGTCGGTTCTGAGGAAGGGTCACCAGACCTGAAACTTAACTCTGATTTTTCCTTCACAGATTCTGCCAGACCTGCTGAACTTTTCCAACAACTTTGTTTTTTATACATGTGTTGGCCACCTTATTTCCAGCCAGGTCATGAGTCATAGCCCTGACACTGAAAACCCCAGACCAAGAAGAATTTCTACTGCAGGATCTTTTCACAGAAGGCCATGCTGGAGGTTGTTTTGTTTAAATCTGGCTCAGTTCTAAAAATGTACATCCTATTTATAATACAGTGCACACAATGCCACTCAGCATCAATCATAGTTTCTAATTTTATATGCAAAACATCATTAACTTTTCTCTGGAGGATTCTTCAAATAACTTCCTTGCATGGTATGGTATGTCAGTATAAGAGGGCCATTGAATCATGAAGTGCTGAAGGTGACCATTTGGCCCATTTTGCTTATGCTAGCTTATTGTAAGACTTATCTAGTTAGGCCTCCTCTTCTTCCATAGATCTTTAATTGTTTCTGTCCCTATATGTTTACTGTATGGTAAATTATTCAGTTTTCTATTGAAAACACTGAGTCTCCTTTTGGAGACTCATAAAAGGGCAGTCAATAGCCCAGCCTAATGCCCTGGTGTCATGGGTTCAAATCCCATCATGGGAGCTGGTTGGAATTTAAATTAATTAAATAGGAAATGAAAAACTAGTTTCTGTAATCATGACCACAAAATAATTGTAAATTTATTAAAAAAAACCTATCACATTTAATAATGGCCTTTAGCAAAGGAATTCTAGTCCCCTTCTCTGGTCTGGCCCACAGTCAATAAAGCTGACCTTCAGAGATATAGTGGGAATGACTGCTCTTGACACCAACATAGCATTCAACCAAGTATACCATCAAGGAGCCTGAGCAAAACTGAAGTAAATGGGAATCAGGGAAAAGCTCTCCATTGGAATCATACCTGGTACAAAGGAAGATGGTTGTGGTTGTTGGAGGTCAATCATCTCAGCTCCAGGACATTCTGTAGCTGTTCCCCAGATAATGTCATTGACCATCTTCTGTTGCTCACTAATGGCCTTCCTGTCGTAAGGTCTGCAGTAGGGATGTTCGCTGAAGATTGCATCATGTTCAGCGTCGTTCGCAACTGCTCAAGTACTGAAGCAGTTCATGTCCACATCGAGAAAGATGTGGACATCATTCAGGCTTTGGCTGATAAGTAGCAAGTTACATTTTTACCGCACAGATGCCAGGCAATGACCATCTCCAACAAGAGAGAATTTAACCATTAGCTTTTGACATCCAATGGCATTAACTTCAATGAAGCCCCATACTATCAACAGGCTGGTGGCTACAAAAACAGGTCAGAGGCTAGGAATTCTGCAACAAGTAACTCACCTCCTGATTCCCCAAATCCTGTCTACCATAGACATGTACTACTCTAAGATTGATAGAATATTCTCCACTTGCCTGGATGAGTGCAGCCCCAACAAGAAACTTGACACCATCCTGGAAGAAAACAGCTTGCAGGATTGGTGCTACATCCACAAACATTCAATGTTCATTGCCTTCACCATTGACACACAAAGTGGCAGCAGTACGTACCATCTAAAAGATGCACTGCAACTACTCACCAAGGCTCCAGTGATAGTGCATCCCATCCCTGCCATTTTGAAAGACAAGGGCAGCAGAAACTTGGGACTACAATCCTGACTTGGAAATATATCCTTCAATATTGCTGGGCCAGAATCCTGGAAATCCTTTCAAACAGCATTGTGGGTCTCCTTAAATCCCCATGGGCTCCAACAATTCAAGACAGCTCACCAGCGCCTCCTCCAGGGCAATTAGGGACAATAAATGCTGGTGCAGACAGTGAAGCCCACATTCCATGAATGCATATTAAAAAAAATCCTGAGCCACAGCAATGTGCTTGAACCTTAGCTGCTCTTTGAAATGGCCAGTAAGACATTCAGTTAATGGGCAGTTAGGGATGGGCAATGAATGTGGACATTGCCACTGATGTCCACATCTCATGAAAGTATAAAGAGAAACCTAATGCTGAGTAAACATACCTTGTACAGCATGTTAACCTCTTTATTAGACAGTGCATGGATCATCATTAAACAACTTGAACATTTAAAATGAAATCCAGACAGCCAGCAGAAACAAATAACTTTCACTTAAACAGCTGATGGGAAAGCTCATGATCAGTTTGTAATTAAATCTGATAGTTTGTAAGTTTTAAACAGCAAAGCTGAGCATGTCTGCATTAATAATGGGGTGATTGCTAAAACGATTTTTCCCTTTTGGGAGAGACAAAAATTAGGAGACACAATTTAAAATTAGGTGTTCTGCCATTTAAGATGGAGATGGGGAGGACTATTCTTCTCTTAAAGGGTTATAAATCTATGGAATTCTCTTCCAGAGAAAGTGGTGGAAGCAAGGTCATTAAATACTTAAAGGCAAAGGAAATTAATTCTTGACTAACAAAGGAGTCAAAGATTATTGGGGGATAAGCAGGAATGTGAAGCCATTGCCACAACTAGATCAGTGAAATATTCTCCTGCAGTGATTCATCTATTCCCTGTTCATGAGTAGAAGTAATCAATATACACACAATATACATACATTATTACATGACTGTTTGAAGTTGATATTACGTAAGGTCTAAACCAAATAATTTTTTTTCCTATTATTTAGGTTACTCAATATGTTTAGTTAATATTTACAAGATTCATTATCTGGCAAACATGCAGCCTGAAATTGAAAACCATTTTAACTTGAATGTTACAGAATTTGCAATAATATTTGACTTATCTCAATTACGGTGGTTCAGTGGTTAGCACTGATGACTCAGAGCACCAGGGACCCAGATTCAATTCCACCCTTGGGTGACTGTCATGTGGAGTTTGCACATTCACCCTGTGTCTGTACAGCACAGAATCTTGCATCATACTTGGGATGAACCTGAACAAAAACTGCTGCATCTCTCTCCAGACGTTCTTTGCAAAGGGACATTCATTAAGGAGGTGGACAACACTTTCTTTCCCACAATAACCATTTCCACAGCAACATGCAGAAGGGGCTGAGACCCTGAGAATGTCAGAAGGATTTGTTTGAAAGGGCTTTTCCCACCACCAGCCATATTTTGTAAGTTCTGGCAATGAGGCATTCTGCCAAATGATTCTGACAGTTTGCTCAGGAACCTTCCAACGGTATCTATCATTTCATTTTTCTGCAGCGCCTCAAGGATGTTATGCGCTGCCCATTCCCTGATCAAATTATTTTTTCTGCGTAAACTTCTGGAATAGCACAACAGAATGACAGAAAGAGAGTTGTTGTTGTCCATGAGTTCCACATATTGTGTCCCCAATCTCATTATATAATTGTAAGGGAGTATCAAGCAGAATCTTTTTCTATTCAGTCATGAATGTGGACATGCCTGGCTAGGACAGCATTTATGTTCATCTCTACTGATATCACCTTCTTTAACTGATTATAGTTCATGCTATTAAGAAGGGAGTTCCAGGATTTTGAGCTAGCAACATTGAAGGCACAGTGTAATAGTGTGGGGTTTGCCAGCAACCTGCTCATTCCAAAGTGTCTACTTTATGTCATGGTCTCTGAGTGATAATATCAAACCCAGCATTTGTTGCCCATTCTTAATTGCCCTTAAACTGAAAGGCTTGCAAGGCCATTCCAGCGATTGCTGTGGATTTCATAGAATCACAGAATCCCTAAAGTGTGGAAATAGACCCTTCGGCCCAACAAGTCCACACTGACACTCAGAGCATCCCACCCAGACCCATCCCTGAACACTATGGGCAATTTAGCCTGCACATCTTAGGATTGTGGGAGAAAACACGCAGACACGGGGAGAAAGTGAAAACTCCACACAGACAGTAGCCCAAGGGTGGAATCAAACCCAGATCCCTGGTGCTGTGAGGCAGCAGTGCTAACCATTGAGCCACCATGTCACCCCATTTGGAGTCATCTTTAGGCCTGACTAGTTAAAGATAGCAAATGTTCTTCCCTAAAGAACATTAGTGAACCTGACAGAAAATTTTTTACATCAATGATCATCAGTTTTTAAATTTAAAATTCACCTTGGTAGGATTTGAACCATATGTCTCATTAGCTCAAGGCCCTCTGAATTACTCATCTACACCACCGTATCCCAAAGCCCTTATCTCTTACAGAGGTTGATGTTGTTGGTGTGAAGGTTCTGTTGGCATATTTTTAAGGTGAGAGGAGAAAGATTTAAAAAGGACATGAGGGGCACCCTTTCTACACAGAAAGTGGTTCGTGTGTGGAATGAACTGTTAGAGAAAGTAGTGGATACAAGTACATTTGGATAAGTTCATGAATAGGAAAGCTTTGGAGGTATATGGGCCAAGCAGAGGCAAGTGGGACTAGTTTAGTTTGGGAACATGGTCAGCATGGACTGAATGTGCCAAAGAGTTTGTTTCTATGCTATATGATTCTATGACTCTATGAATGGTTGCCATGTATCTTCTGTGCACCATTGCTACTGTGGGTCACTAATAGGGAGGCAATTCTATCATTCCCATGCACACATACCAAGTCAGAACAATAGAAAGAAAGATTTGAGGGAAAATAAACTAATTTCAGACTGTGACTTTGATCCCCAAGCCACCAAGAAGCTCTAATAAATCTTTCCTTTAATATGGTATCAAGATAGATGAGCTAGATAAACAATTGTTAATTTTATTCAAGATGCCTTTCAGTGCAGAGGCATGTTTGAGGTGAGGCAATTAGATCACTAAGCATCACATCACATTTTACATAATTCAGTTCTCAGTTTTAATAATTAATCAAAAAGTGTCAGATTATTTGTTGTAAGCCAGTTCCAAATAGAAAGGTTGGAGCTCTTTAGCAGCTAATAATCGGCACATATCGGAATTACTGAGAAGTGTGAACCTGTTTTTAAATTTCCTTCTTGGGATATGTGCAGTGCTCATTGTCTAGTAGTCCATATGAAATTACTCCATGAACCACTATCTTGTGAGTGTTGAACTGGTGCATGGGGAGGGTAAAATACATCACAGTTTCATAACTTTTCATGTAGATCACAGAAATGAAAGGATTACCAACTCGATATTACATATAGCAGGATACATTATGATATTTTGGCACTGGATCAATTTTACATTGTTGGAATGTTAGAATGCTCCTTGTAATTGTTGATCTTTGGAGATATGACAATACGTTGAGAACCATCTTTCTACTGCATAATTGTACAGTTGTTTCGCTGGTATGGTAATTAAGGAAAAAATTGCTTTACTATGGAGTAAAAAGAACAGTTTGTACTATTAAATGTGACAGTAGTGCACAATAATTTGGAAATCTCTGGACTGTACACACCTGATTGGCCAGTAAATGTTTGTGAGCACTTAGTCACTTGAAGGACAGACAGATCAAGAGGCAGGGCTAGTTAGCAGAACTTTCTGGAAAAGCTCAGCAGGTCTGGCAGCATCTGTGAAGAAAAAAATCAGAGTTAACGTTTCGTATCCACCGGTCCCGAAACATTAACTCTGAATTTTTTCTTCACAGATGCTGCCAGACC
>NC_063333.1:30615067-30640409 GCF_021869965.1 Rhincodon typus
TTCTGTTTTTCTTCCTGATTTACAGCATCTGCAGTTCTTTCAGTTTTTATTGGGGCTAGTTAGCAGCCTGAAGAATCATATGCAGTGGATCTAGCCTTTAAGCAGTTGTGTGTCTGGTATTCCCTGAATATTGGGGGTGGGGGAGCGGGGGTGGGGTGGTAGGGTGAAACGGCAGCAGGAACGCCAATGCCAGCCATGTGCATCCTCTAAACAAGAGAGACAATTTAATTCAGGGGATGAAGTTTGGTGCCGGAACCATGGAAACGGCCTGTATCGGTCCGAGGTGAGGTTGATATGAGGTCAGGTAGGTGATACAGTCCTGAACAAACATGTGGAATAAGTGAAAGCTGTCACCTCGCAAACAGGGCAGGAGTAAAACATACCTGGCCCTTCAGAACAGCCCAAAGGCCTGTCAGAAACCATAGGTTCCCCGTCTTCGTCCAGTGTCAATGAAACCTCAGGGTCTGAGATGGATGCAGTGTTGATACCGTTACTGCCGGAAGAAGAGGAGGAAATTCTCCTGAGACACTCCAGATGCAAGGGACAGGCTATAGTCTGTTACACACCAACTGTGTCAGAATCCAAATTAGAGAAGCCGGCCCTGGGGAAAAGCTACAAGCGAAGGACCAGATGTAGTGATTGGAACCAGATTGACCTCGTTGACTACAAGGTTCTTGATTGGGCTTGTTAACCTGGGCCAATCAGGAAAGCCCTGGCTGACCAATATAACCAGGAGGTTTAGAATCTCCTCAGTTGATTGGACTGACTCTGAGCTGGCTGGCCACAGCCAGTATACTGTGCACATGTAAATAACGGGTGATTTGGTGACGGGATACCGGCCTCTGTGCAGTTGTGTCAATTGCCCATCGACATTCAGTGACATATCCGTCACTGAGACCACCACTATCAATATGACATGAACTGGATCAGTCACATAAATACTGTGGCTACATCAAAACATAAGAAACAGGAGCAGGAGTAGGCCATTCAGCCCCTCAACCCTGCCTGCAATTATATCAGATCATGGCAGATTTTAGAATTTGGAATTTTAGAATTCAGTGTTATTGTCACATATATTCATGATACACGAGTGCAGCGAAAATTGTACAAAGTCACCGTTCACTGCGCTATCTTAGGCACAAAATCTTAAGTAGAAAGTAGAAAGGTTAAGAAATAAGTTTAAAGTTCAACATTACAGTTCTAGTCAGTATAAAGTAGTAAATAAGAAATAGAGTTAAAAGTTCAACATTATAGTCATTCTTTAGCCATGGGCCTGCAGTTGCTGACTCTGGGCTTTCCCCATGAGGTCTTGATCTAACCCCCCCCCGGCGCTGGGCTCGATGTCTTGACGTCCACACCCCTGTGTTGCTGATTCACCGCTGACTGCCATCCTCTCTCTCTCCTGTACTGGGCTCAATCTCTCGATCTCCGTGATGCCACCGATTGCCATCTGGGCTTACCAACCACCTGACCACAGGCAGCCAGAGTCCTGCTCTGGTGCTGCTCCAGGCACCCAACCACTTGCAAGAGGCCACCAACCAGCAGAGTTCTGCCCAGGCTGCCAACCACCTTGTGGCTGAACACCAAAGTCCTTGTTCTTTGACCCCACTGTCACCACTGCTACTCCAGTCCACAAGCCTACTTTCGTGCCAGCTCATTATAGCCTTCAATATCTCGATATTTTAAAAATCAATAACCTCTTCTTTAAATACTTCCAGTGATCTCACCTTCACAACCCTGGGATAGAGAATTCCAAACATTCGCTACAACCTGAGAGAAGATATTCCTTCACATGTAAGTTTTAAATGAATGTCCCCATATCGTAACATTGTGTCCTAGTTTAAAACTCCCCCACTAGTGGAAACATCTCAACATCTACTCTGCCAAGCCCCTACAAAGTCTTGTATGTTTCAATAAGATCACTCCACATTCTTCTAAACTTCAATGAATAACCTGCTCAGCTGTCCTTGATACTTCAGCCCCTTGATATCAGGAAGCAGCCTGGTGAATCATTTTTGAAATGCCTCCAACATCAGTTTATCCTTCCTTAAATAGTGGAACCAAAGACCAGCAAGTATAGATACACAATTCTCTGACCCTTCCTTCAAATTATGAATATAAACTATAAATAATTGAGGTCCTAGGAGTGATCCTTATGCCACTCTACTAGTTATAGCCTTCCAACCTGAAAAAGACCCCTGAAACCCTATTCCCTCTCTTCTGTGTGTTAACAATCGCCAACCATGCTAACTCATTACCCCTAATACTGTGAGCTCATACTGCGCAAAAGCTTTAACAATGGCATCTTATTGAATGCCTTTTGGACATCCAAATCCACTGCGTCTACTAGATCCCCTCTTTCAACTCTGAGTGTTATATCTGCAAAGAATTCTAGCAAATTTATCAAGCACGATTTCACTTTCACAAAACCATGTTGATTCTGTTTGACTGAGTTAAGCTTTTCTAAATGTCCTGCTTTTTCCTCCTTAATAATAGACTCTAGCATTTTCTAAATGACAGATATTAGGCCAACTGGCCTAATACTTTGCTGCCATCATATTAGGGGCAACATATTAGTGGTCTTACAATCCGTTGGAACCTTCCCAGAATCCAGTGAGTTCTGGAATATTTTGACCAATGCCTCCATTATCTCTGCAGCCATTTCCTTTCAAACTTTTTTGAGGCCATTAGATTCTAGCAACTTGTTTGTCTTTAGTCCCATTAGTTTGTCAACTACTTTGTCCTTCAGGATAGAGATTTTTACAAGATCTTTCCTCCCATTAGCACTTTGCCAGAGCAGCCCAGAGGCTAGACATCATGCAACAAATAACTCACTTCCTGTCTCAACAATACCTGTCCACCATCTAAATACAAAATGTCAGGAGTATGGTGGAATACTCCTCACCTTCCTGGATGAGTGCAGCTCCAACACCCAAGACATTAACACCATCCGGGAAAAAGCAGCTCACTTGATTGGTAGACCATCTACCACCTTCAATTTTTACTTCCTTCGCTGTAACAATAGCAGCAGTGTGTGTCATCTACAAGATGCACTACAGTAACTCATCATGCTCCTCCAACAGCACATTCCAAATCCACTACCTCTACCGTCTAGAAGAATATGGGCAGTGGATGCATGGAAAAACTACAAATTCCCCTTCAAGCCACATTCAGAATCACAGAACTGTTAGAGTGCAAAAGCAGGCTGTTCAACCCCTTGCACTTGTGCCAGCTCTTCAAACCAGCATCATTAACTAATGCTAATTTCCTGCTTTGTCCTCATATCCTTGGATAATATTTTCATCCAAATAGTCATCCCGTGCCCTCTTGAATGCCTCAGTAGAACCTGTCTCCATCACAGACAGTGCATTCCATACTATAACTATTCACTGTTTTTAAAAGTTTTTTCTGACATTACCCTTGCTTCGATCACCCATCACTTTAAACCTTTGCCTTTTCGTTCTTGTTTCTCCCTATCTAATATATTAAGCCCGCTCATGATTTTCAAAACCTTGATCAAATCTTCTCTCAATCCTCTTCAAAATGCTTCAACTCTTCCTGACAGCACTCTGGGTGTCCCTACATCCCAAAGACTGCAGCAGTTTAAGAAAGCAGCTCACCACAACCTTCTCCAAGGCAATTAAGTTTGGCCAACAAATGCTGGGTTAGCCAACAATGCCCACATCTTATGAATGAATAAAAGAAAAAGATATTGGCAATGCTAATGCTATATTTTCATTTATTTGTGTGGGCCCACCCCTAATGGATCCCCACACTCTAAATTTTGCTTATTAATTTATTTGTATTTCGTTTGGAAAGTCCTGGTTATTGAATTTTGTGCTGAGGTGCAGATTTGTAAGCCCCTGTGACATGTCATACCTCCCTCAGAGACAGTCTTAAAAACGTGGCATCCTGAAATTCCATAAGTTTATACTGTCCCCAGGTGTTGTCAGCTGTGGTTTAGTTGGTAGCATTCTTGCTTCTGAGTCAGAAGGTTTTGGGTTCAATTTCCACTCTAGAACTTGGACAAACAATATAAAGTTTGCACTTTAGTTCAATACTGAGGGAGTGCTGTACTGTCAATGATGTCTTTTTAATGTGATGTGTTAAGCCAGGGTCGTGTCCATTCATTCAGACAACTATAAAATATACCATGGTACAATTTCAAAGAGGAGCACTGACTGGCATATTTTCTGCATTTCACCAGTGACTAATCTTCAATTGTACTTCATTGGTTGTAAAGCTCTTTGGAATGTTTGGTGTCATGATCATTGCTATATAAATGCAAGTCTTTCTTCCTCATCAGTGGGCACTGAAATTAACAAATGCTACACTGTTGTGGTCACTTGCTTGTTATAAATTAATTTAACAAAGAGCAACCCTATCAATTCAGAATAGGGGAAGTGATGGCCTTGTGGTAATCCGTTAATCCAGGAACCCAGATACTGAACCGGGGACCTGGGTTCAAATCCTGCCACCAAAGATGGTGTAATTTGAATTCAATAAAAATCTGGAATTAAGAGTCTAATGATGACCATGAGCCAATTGTTGGTACAAATCCATCTGGTTCATTAATGTCTCTTTAGGGAAGGAAACTGCTGTCCTTAACCTGGTCTGGTCTACATAGAACATAGAACAGTACAGGCCCTTTGGCCCAAGATGTTGTGCCGAGCTTTTACCCTAATCCTAAAGTCTATCTAACCTCCACCCCTACCTTATACTATCATTCATATGCCTATCTAATAGCTGCTTAAATGCCCCTAATGAGGCTGACTCCACTACCATCTCCAGCAATGCATTCCACGCCCCTACCATTCTCTGAGTAAAGAACCTACGTCTGACATCTCCCCTGTATCTACCTCCACTCGCTTTAAAACTATTCCCCCTCGTAATAGCTACCTCCACCCTAGGAAAAAGTCTCTGGCTGTCCACTCTATCTATACCTCTGATCATTTTGTACACCTCTATCAAGTCACCTCTCATCCTTTGTCGTTCTAAAGAGAAAAGCCCTAGCTCCCTCAAACTTTCCTCATAAGACCTTCCCTCCATTCCAGGCAACATCCTGCTAAATCTCCTCTGCACCTTTTTCAATGCCTCCACATCTTTCCTGTAATGAGGTGACCAGAAGTGGACACAATACTCCAGATGTGGCCAAACCAGGCTTTTGTGTAGCTGGAGCATAACTTCATGGCTCTTGAACTCGATCCCTCTATTAATGAAAGCTAACACACCATACGCCTTCTTAACAACTCTATCTACCTGGTTGGCAGCTTTCAGGGAACTGTGAACATGAACCCCAAGATCCCTCTGCTCCTCCACACTGCCAAGAATCTTTCCGTTAACCCTGTATTCTGCTTTCAAGTTTGTCCTTCCAAAATGAATCACCTCACACTAAACTCCATCTGCCACTTCTCAGCCCAGCTCGGCATCCTATCAATGTCCCTTTATAACATAGAACAGCCCTCCGCACTGTCCACAACGCAACCCACCTTTGTAGCATCCGCGAACTTGCTAATCCACCCTTCCACTCCTTCATCCAAATCATTTACAAAAATCACAAATAGAAGAGGACCCAGGACAGATCCTTGTGGTACACCACTCGTAACTGAGCACCATGTTGAATATTTTCTGTCCACTACCACCCTTTGTCTTCTAAGGGTCAGCCAATTCTGAATCCAGTCTGCCACATTTCCCCCTATCCCATGCCTCTTACTTTCTGCATGAGCCTGCCATGGGGAACCTTATTAAACGCCTTACTTAAATCCATGTATACCACATCCACTGCTCTACCTTCATCCATGTGTTTGATCACCTCTTCAAAGAATTCAATAAGGTTTGTGAGGCATGATCTACCCCTCACAAATCCATGCTGACTATCATGAATCAAACTGCGCCTTTCCAAGTGATCATAAATCCTATCTCTTAGAGCCCTTTCCAATAATTTGCCCACCACTGAGGTAAGACTAACTGGCCTGTAATTTCTGGGGTTATCCCTATTCCCTTTTTTGAACAAGGGGATGACGTTTGCCTCTCTCCAATCTTCCGGCACTATACCTGTGGACCGTGAGGATGAAAAGATCATCGCCAAAGGCCCTGCGAGCTCTTCCCTCGCTTCCCATAGAATCCTTGGATAAATCCCATCAGGCTTGGGGGACTTATCTATCTTCAACTTCCTCAAAATTCCTAGTACATCTTCCTTACTAACATCGACCTTCTCTAGCCTACCAGCCTGTTTCACACTGTCCTCCTCTACAACTAGGTCCCTCTCAGTTGTGAATACCGAAGAAAAGTATTCATTAAGGACCTCTCCAATCTCTTTAGGCTCCGTGCACAAATTCCCTTTATAATCCTTGATCGGCCCTACCCTTTCTCTGGTCATTCTCTTATTCCTCACATACGTGTAAAAAGCCTTGGAGTTTTCCTTGATCCTATCTGCCAAGGTTTTCTCATGCCCCCTTATAGCTCTTCTAAGCTCTTTCTTCAGCTCCTTCCCAGATCACTTGTATCCCTCTAGAGCCTTTTCCGTTCCTTGTTTCCTAAACCTTACATAAGCATCCTTCTTCCTCTTAACCAGTCATTCGACCTCTCTTGAGAACCAAGGCTCCCTCACTCGACCGTATCTTCCCTGCCTGCTAGGGACAAACATATCGAGCACACGAAGTATGCATTCCTTAAACAATCTCCACGTTTCTCCACATCTCCACTCTTCCCTGACAGCATCTGTTCCCAATTTGTTCCCATGTGACCTACAGCAATATGGTTGACTCTTAACTACCCTCTGGGCAATTAGGGATGGGCAATAAATGCTGGCCTAGCCAGTGACACCCTCATTCCATGAATTTTTAAAAAATCATAAATCTGAAATATCAGGATATGTAACCATAATTTGATGCAAGGTGTTTGATTTATGTAAAATGCTGTGCTTTCAGTTACTGTACAAAGTTGGGAAGCATGATAATAAATATAATGCATCAATGAATGTTCAAAAATTCAATGTAATAGATCACATCCCAGTTTATGAAGAGATGAAAAATATGATTTTCAAATAAACAGAGCAAGACTGATAAGTCACATTAGGGGAGTATGGTCAAGGATATCTAAAACTATTCTGCTATCATGTCAAGATTTTCAATCACTGAATCAACTGATTCATAGAGTCATAGAGTTGTACAGCGTGGAAACAGACCCTTTGGCCCAACCGGTCCATACTGACCAGATATCCTAAATAAATCTAGTCCCAAATACCAGCATTTGGCCCCTATCCCTCTAAACCTTTCCTATTCATATACCCATCCAGATGTCTTTTAAATGTTGTAATTGTACCACCCTCCACCACTTCCTCTGGCAGCTCATTCCATACCACCCTATGCCTGAAAACATTGCCCCTTAGGTCCTTTTAAATCTTTCCCCTCTCATCTTAAACTTATGTCCTCGGGTTTTATACTCCCGTATCCTGGGGAAAAGACCTCGACTAATCAGCCTATCCATGCCCCTCATGATTTTACAAATCTCTATAAGGTCACCCCTCAGCCTCTGATGCTCCAGGGAAAATAACCCCAGTCTACTCAGCCTCTCCCTATAGCTCAAACCCTCCAGCCTGGAAGTTGTAATTTTTTCTGAATCCTTTCAAGTTTAACAACATCTTTCCTGTTGCAGGGAGACCAGAAATGAATGCAGTATTCCAAAAATGGCTTAACCCAGTGTCCTCTACAGCCATAACATGACCTCCCAACTTCTATACTCAAAACACTGAGCAATAAAGGCAAACGTACCAAACACTTTCTTCACTACCCTATCTACCTGTGACTCCACTTTCAAGAAACAATGAACCTGCACTCTGAGGTCTCTTTGTTCAGTAACACTTCCCAGGAACTTACCATTAAGCATACAAGCCCTGCCCTGATTTGCCTTTCCAAAATGCAGCTCCTCACATTTATCTAAATTAAACTCCATCTGCCACTCCTCAGACCATCGGCCCATCTGATCAAGGTCCCGTCGTACTCTAAGATAACCTACTTCACTGTCTACTATACCATCAATTTTGGTGTCATCTGCAAACTTACTAACCATTCCTCCTATATTCACATCCAAATCATTCACATAAATGACAGAAATCAGCGGACCCAGGACCAATCCTTGCATCACACCCCTGGTCACAGGCCTCCAGTCCGAAAAACAACTCTCCGCCACTACCCTCTGTCTCCTACCTTCAAGCCAAATTTATATCCAATTGGTTAGATCTGTTTCTCCCATTACCACCAGCTGTTTTATTTTCACTAGGACAGGATCTTTTCCTGTCCACAGTTAGATATTGTCAGTGGTAACTGGTAGGGTAGTTTAAAACCAAAGTGGAGTCTTCCAGGGGAGGCACCACTGGTGGAATATCTGTCAGTGGGAGGCAACTCAAGGCATTGCATTAGCCACTTGGCTTCCTGGACGGGTGTTCTAACTTATATGCCCTGAGAATAAGGGCCCCACTGTGAATTCTACCAGAAGCAATGGGTGGCACCAGCTTGTCTTTCTTCAGTAGCCCTGGCTGGGGCTTGTGATCTGTTACTATGACAAATTCCCATCCGTAAAGTAACTAGTGGAAGTTCCTCACAGCAAAGATGACCGCTAAGCCTTCCTTCTCTATCTGGGCATGTTCGCAGTCAGCATCAGCCAAAGTCTGGAAGGCATATGCTATCGGGCGTTCCTCTCTGTTGGGTCACCAGTGAACTCTATGGAGACGCATCGCATGTCAGCACTACTTCGCTTCAGATTGTAGTGGGCCAACACCTTCA
Organism: Rhincodon typus; assembly: GCF_021869965.1. Taxonomy (NCBI): domain Eukaryota; kingdom Metazoa; phylum Chordata; class Chondrichthyes; order Orectolobiformes; family Rhincodontidae; genus Rhincodon; species Rhincodon typus. The sequence continues at coordinate 30,623,851 of NC_063333.1, forward strand.
ATGACGACAGCTGCTTTTTCACTTCCCTAAAGGCTACTTCTTGGCTGCATGACCATTTCCAAGGCTGACCCTATTCAGTAGCAGGTGTAAGGGTGCCAAGGTGTAGGCCAGGTTACGTATGAATTTTCCATTATAATTCACTAATCCAAGGAAAAGCCTAAATTCTGGTACAGACGTTAGAGCTAGGGCTCCTTGATCACCCTTGCTTTAACTTCCAATGGGTTTAACCCGGTTTTGTCAACTCTGTAACCCAAGTAGGTCACTTGGGGAGCCTAGAACACACATTTTTTCCTTCTAAGGTGTACGCCTACCTGGGAGGAATGTTTAATCACCATGTCCAAGTTCTCCAAGTGCTCTTTATTGGTCTTCCATTGTCCAGATAAAAGCCAACCTGGGGTAGCCCTTGTAAAGTGTTCTCCATCGTCTGCTGGAAAAGAGCGCAGGCTGATGATAACCCAAGTGGCAGTCTTGTATATTGATATAATCCCTTATGGGTATTAATTGTAGCATACTTCTGGGACTCCTCATCCAGTCACAAATGCATGTAGGCGTGGCCCATGTACAGCTTTGTAAAGGATAGCTCCCTGCAAACTTTGTGTACAAGTCCTCTATGCGAGGGATCTGGCACTTATCCAGCTGCGAGAAGCAGTTTCCCGTTTGCTTAAAATCCCCACAAAGGCGAACTGAGCCGTCAGGCTTCACAATCGGTATGTCCGGTGCTGCCCATTCTGCAAACTGCAGTGGTTTGATGATTCCTTCACTTTCCAGCCTCTTGATTTCTGCCTCTACTTTTGCCCACAAGTCAAATAGCACTGGGTGGGCCTTGCAAAATCCTAGAGTTGCTTCCTGGTCAACATGTAAAGTGGCTTTGGCCCCCTTTGATAGTCTCAAGCCCTTCCTGAAATACACCTGGGTATTTCACTAGGACTTCACTGAGGCTGCCATTTGCTAATCAAAAAATGTTCAGCTAATCTAGGTGAATCTTTCTCAACCAAGTCTGCCCCAAGAGCCTTGGACTCAAACTTTTTACTATGATCAGTGGTAACTGCACCAATTGCTTCTCATAGGAGACCGGAACCTGCGACTGTTCCCCAGTGTATGTTCTCAGACTGGCTGAGGTCTTGTGCAAACTTAAGGGTTGGAGTCCCAAGCAAATCTTGGTTAAAGACAGATTCTGTAACTACAGATACAGCTGCACCAGTATCACCTCTGTGGGAACTTGGCAAACATTTAGCCAAACATTAATTTTAATTGGACCCGACTTGGATGTCACTAAGCAATTTAATTGTTCCAACCCATATGTAGGCAGACTTTCCAGGGTGTGCAGTCTCCTGGGTACCAGCCTATGAGTTTACTTACTCAAGTCAGGCCTTGTAAGACTCTTTTGCTGTCTCAAAACCGTATACCGGCAACAACTACAACGGCTTGCTGGCCCAGATCCTGAAGAACATTTTAGCTACTTGGCCGAGGATCGGCTTTGTTCTGGGATTCTGCTGTGAGCTGGCTTATGGTCCCTCTGCTCAGGATATGCCCTACATGAGGCTCTGTGATTGCCTACACTCAAGTGGTGTTCCTCAAGCTCAGTCGGAGAGGTGAGGGAGTCCTATTCCATTGGAATGCCCTGTAGCTCCCAAGCTCCATTCGCCGCATTTTCTAATGACAACACCAATCGCAGTGCCTGTTTGAAGTCCGGTTGGGCTTCAGCTAGTAGGAGCTTCTGCATGGTTATGTCATTAATTCCACATACTAAACATTCAGTGTTAACCCAAAATCACATGCCTCTGTCAGTAATCTTAACCCTCGTCAAAAATCCCAATACAGATTCTACCAATTCTGTAACAGCCAAATAAAACTGAAAGTGTCTCAGAATTAGAAGAGGTTTGGGTTCGTAATATTCCTTAACCAACCCTGTCAACTCTTGGAAGGTTTTAGTGTCTGGTGCCTCTAGGAAAGTTTAGCCCCCCTTATAACTGAAAATGCTGCGGGTCTGCAAGCAGTCAGGAGGATTACTCATTGCTTTTCATCTGCCCCAATGTCATTTACCTGGAAAAAATATTGCAGTCTTTCCAAATACTGAGCCCAGTCTTCAATAGCAGAATCAAATGAATCAAGCTTCCCAAATAAAGGCATGATGCCAGAAATGCTTAGCTCAACTCTAAGATGACTGTTGCAAATGAATATTCTTCAGGCACATCCTGCTTTCCCCCACCACCACTGAAATAACTGCACAGAGGCTGGTATCCTGTCACCAAGTCACCCTTTATTTACTTGTGCACATTACCCTGCCTATGGCCAGCCAGCTGGGAATCAGTCCACTCAATTGAGGAGATTCTAAATTCCCTGGTTATATTTTTTTACTGAGGAGATTGTAATCTCCTGGTTATATTAATCAGCCAGAGCTTTCCTGATTTGCCCAGGTTAACAACCCCAATCAAGTATCTCACAGTCAATGAGGTCAACCTGGTTCCAATCAGCGATAGATACATTATCTCTTGTGAAAATGGTCATTGTCTGGCACTTGTGTAGTGTGAATGTTACTTCATCATAAATATCCTAGGGATTATCATTGCCCAGAAATTGAATGGCCCACAACCTGGCCTGGTCTGGCCTATTTGTGATTCCAGAGTCACAGCAATGTGGTTAACTCTTAGCTGCCCTCTGAAATGGCATGGAGACCCAATCTGTTCAAGGGTATCCATGATTGGACAACAAATGCTGGCCTGTCAGTGATACCCATAGCCCATACAAAATTAAAGAAAAGAAAAACTAGGACATAATTTATACCAGGTCTTAAAAAGGCATCTAAGGTTATCAGACAACAGGAAACAAGTAGGAGACTTGTAAGTTTTGCCCTAGGCACAATAATGAAAAGAAGGTCTCACATCAATAGTGGTAATAGAGCCAGCAACGTAAGTTGGGAAGACAGTTTGGCACTTTAATCTGTCAAAGTAGCAGCCATTTATTGTCTCTGTCTCCCCTCCCAGCATTGATCATCATATCAGTGGACAAGAAGGAAAAGGTGGTAGAGTTGCATTGCAGGTTAATTTTTGCAGCAGCAGAGGGAGCGTTGAGAGCGAGGACCAGGGGGCTGCCGAAAAGGTAAGTTTCCCATTTAAATACTTACCTCGTGGAATCAGCGGCCTCCATTTTTGCAGTAGCAGCGGGAGCAGTGAGAGTGAGGACCAGGGGGTTGCCGAGAATGTAAGTTCTTCATTTCGGCAGCAGAGCTGAGTGGGAGCGGTCGAATTGCACTCTGGGAAGGTGAGTGAACTGATATATTTGGGCAGTGGCTATTCAGGACATTCTGAAGGGGGAGGGTGAACAGCCAGCTGTCGTGGTGCATATAGGCACCAGTGATATAGGTAATAAATGGGATGAGGTCCTACAAGCAGAATTTAGGGAGTTAGGAGCCAAGTTAAAAAGTAGGACCTCAGAGGTAGTAACCTCAGGATTGCTACCAGTGCCACATGCTAGTCAGAGTAGAAATGAAAGAATAGGCAGTATAAATGAGTGGCTTGAGAGATGGTGCAGGAGGGAGGGGTTCAGATTTTTGGGACATTGGGACCGGTTCTGGGGGAGGTGGGACTATTGCAAATCGGACGGTCTACATCTGGGCAGGACTGGAACCAATGTCCTAGGGGCTGCTTTTGCTAATGCTGTTGGGGAGGGTTTAAACTAATGTGGCTGGGGGATGGGAACCAAATGAGGAGGTTAGTGGACAGTAAGGAGGTAGTAACTAAAGCCTGTAAGGAACTAGATAATGAAGTCAGTGTGACTAAGGGGAAGAGTAGGCAGAGAGCAGATGATGAACGCAAAGGGACAGGTGGTCTGAGGTGCATTTGTTTTAATGCGAGAACTTAGGGCTTGGATTGGTATCTTGGATTATGATGTTATTGCTATTACTGAGACCTGGCTGAGGGAAGGGCAAGATTGGCAACTAAATATCCCAGGATATAGATGCTTCAGACGGGATAGAGAGGGAGGTAAAAGGGGTGGAGGAGTTGCATTTCTGGTCAAACAGGATATCACAGCTGTGCTGAAGGAGGACACTGTGGAGGACTCAAGCAGTGAGGCAATATGGGCAGAGCTCAGAAATAGGAAGGGTGTGGTAACAATGTTGGGCCTGTACGATAGGCCTCCCAACAGCGAGCGTGAGATAGAGGTACAAATATGTAGACAGATTATGGAAAGATGTAGGAGCAACAGGGTGGTGGTGATGGGAGATTTTAATTTTCCCAACATTGACTGGGATTCACTTAGTGTTAGGGGTTTAGATGGAGCAGAATTTGTAAGGAGCATCCAGGAGGGTTTTTTAGAGCAGTATGTAAATAGTCCAACTCGGGAAGGGGCCATACTGGACCTGGTGTTGGGGAATGAGCCCGGCCAGGTGGTTGAAGTTTCAGTAGGGGATTATTCCGGATGGGAATAGTGATCACAATTCCGTAAGTTTTAGAATACTGATGGACAAAGACGAGAGTGGTCCTAAAGGAAGAGTGCTGAACTGGGGGAAGGCCAACCATAGCAAAATTTGGCAGGAGCTGGGGAATGTGGATTGGGAGCAGTTGTTTGAGGGTAAATCCACATTTGATGTGTGGGAGGCTTTTAAAGAGAGGTTGAATAGAGTGCAGGACAGACATATCCCTGTGAAAATGAGGGATAGAAAGGGCAAGATTAGGGAACCATGGATGACAGGTGAAATTGTGAGACGAGCAAAGAGGAAAAAGGAAGCATACATAAGGTCTAGGCAACTGAAAACAGATGAAGCTTTGGAAGAATATCGGGAAAGTAGGACCAATCTGAAACGAGGAATTAAGAGGGCTAAAAGGGGTCATGAAATATCTTTAGCAAACAGGGTCAAGGAAAATCCCAAAGCCTTTTATTCGTACATAAGGAGCAAGAGGGTATCTAGAGAAAGGGTTGGCCCACTCAAGGACAAAGGAGGGAAGTTATGCGAAGAGTCAAAGAAAATGAGTGAGATTCTTAATTAGTACGTTGCGTCGGTATTTACTGAGGAGATGGACATGATGGATGTTGAGGTTAGGGATAGATGTTTGATTACTCTAGGTCAAATCGGCATAAGGAGGGGGGATGTGTCGGGTACTCTAAAAGGCATTAGGGTGGACAAGTCCCCAGGTCCGGATGGGATCTATCAGAGGTTACTGAGGGAAGCGAGAGAGGAAATAGCTGGGGCCTTAACAGATATCTTTGCAGCATCCTTGAGCACGGGTGAGGTCCCGGAGGACTGGAGAATTGCTAATGTTGTCCGCTTGTTTAAGAAGGGTAGCAAGGATAATCCAGATAATTATAGACTGGTGAGCCTGACATCAATGGTGGAGAAGCTGCTGGAGAAGATACTGAGGGATAAGATCTATATACATTTGGAAGAAAATGGGCTTATTAGTGATAGGCAGCATGGTTTTGTGCAGGGAAGGTCATGTCTTACCAACTTGATAGAATTCTTTGAGGAAGTGACAAAGTTGATAGATGAGGGAAGGGCTGTAGATGTCATATACATGGACTTCAGTAAGGCGTTTGATAAGGTTCCCCATGGTAGGCTGATGGAGAAAGTGAAGTCGCATGGGATCCAGGGCGTACTAGCTAGATGGATAGAGAACTGGCTGGGCAACAGGAGACAGAGAGTTGTAGTGGAAGGGAGTTTCTCAAAATGGAGAACTGTGACTAGTGGTGTTCCACAGGGTCCATGTTGGGACCACTGTTGTTTGTGATATACATAAATGATCTGGAGGAAGGTATAGATGGTCTGATTAGCAAGTTTGCAGATGACACTAAGATTGGTGGAGTGGCAGATAGTGAAGGGGACTGTCAGAGAATGCAGCAGAATACAGATAGATTGGAGAATTGGGTGGAGAAATGGCAGATGGAGTTCAATCCAGGCAAATGCAAGGTGATGCATTTTGGAACATCCAATTCAAAAGCGAACTATACGGTAAATGGAAAAGCCCTGGGGAAAATTGATGCACAGAGAGATCTGGCTGTTCGGGTCCATTGTACCCTGAAGGTGGCAATGCAGGTCGATAGAGTGGTCAAGAAGGCATACGGCATGCTTTCATTCATCGGACGGGGTATTGAGTACAAGAGTTGGCAGGTCATGTTACAGTTGTATAGGACTTTGGTTCGATCACATTTGGAATACTGCATACAGTTCTGTTCGCCACATTACCAAAAGGATGTGAATGCTTTGGAGAGGGTGCAGATGAGGTTCACCAGGATGTTGCCTGGTATGGAGGGCACTAGCTATGAAGAGAAGTTGAGTAGATTAGGATTATTAACATTAGAAAGATGGAGGTTGAGGGGGGACCTGATTGAGGTCTACAAAATCACGGATAGCAAGAAGCTTTTTCCCAGAGTCGGGGACTCAATTACTAGGGGTCACGATTTCAAGGTGAGGGGGGAAAAGTTTAAGGGAGATATGCGTGGAAAGTTCTTTACGCAGAGGGTGGTGGGTGCCTGGAACGCGTTGCCAGCGCAGGTGGTAGAGGTGGGCATGATAGCGTCATTTAAGATGTATCTAGACAGATACATGAATGGGCAGGGAGCAGAGGGATACAGATCCTTGGAAAATAGGCAACAGGTTTAGATAGAGGATCTGGATCGGCGCAGGCTTGGAGGGCCAAAGGGCCTGTTCCTGTGCTGTAATTTTCTTCGTTCTTTGTTCTTTATTCTAGTAATAAATTAACACAATCGCGAGGAAGGATATTAGCTCCAACAATGTGGAACCTGTATCGGTACAGTTGAGAAACACCAAGAGGTAAAGAACATTACTGAGGATTGTATATGCACCCCCAGTCTGTAGGAGTTATGTTGGGAGTGGCATTAAATAGAAAACTTAGAGATGCAAACAATGAAGGAATTCAATGCTTCAATGAAGCAGGTGGATGCAGCCCTGAGGCATTTTAGTCTGGGCATCTGTAATTATAATAATCACTTCCACATGTATTTAGATAAGTCAGAGGAAGCCTTCTACCCTGCCTCGACCTCTTCATTTCCAACTGCAGCCACGATATCGATCGCCTCAATCTCTCCATCCCTCTCACTCACTCCAACCTTTCCCCCACAAAACGTGCAGCCCTCCGCTCCAACCCAACCTCACCATCAAACCCACGGATAAGGGAGGGGGGGGGGGGCGCAGTAGTGGTATGGCTCATTGACTTTTACATCGCTGAGGCCAGGCACCAACTCTCTGACACCTCCTCCTACCGCCCCCTCAATTATGACCCCACCCCTGACCACCAAACCATCGTCTTTCAGACCATTCATAACATCATCACCTCAGGTGACCTCTCACTCACAGCCTCCAACCTCATCATTCCCCATTATCATTGGGTCGGGTCCGTGTGTTCCTCCAGCTCCACACTGTGTTTTCTCTGTCAATCTTCTCTTCCACCTCTCTGCCCCACTGACCAACCCCCACCACTCCCTATCTGCACTTACCTATCACCATCCCACCTACCTTCCTCAGCCCCATCCCTCCTCTCTCTATTTATTTCCCAGCTCCCTTCCCCTTCCCCTTCCCCATTTCTGAGGAAGGGTCCTGACCTGAAACGTCAACTTTCCTTCTCCTCTGATGCTGCCTGGCCTGCTGTGTTGCTCCAGTTCCACACTGTTGTCTCTGACTCCAGCATCTTGCTATCTCTAAATTTATCACTTCTGCTTCACATGATAGAATGCTGTCTAGTCAGGGCATTTGCTGCACGGTGATATTCAGAAAACATATGTAACAGGAATTCCTCTTTCGCTTAACCGATTAATAACTGATTTACATGCTGATATGTCATTTTGATTCATCCCAAGGTTTGCCATATCATGCAGTCTGCTGTACATACTAAACTATCGAAATTTCTTGGCCTTTCTGGTGTGTTTTTGCCACAACTCCATAGGAAGTACAACAGAATGGCAAAAGATAGGCCAATTCACTGGGTCCTGGTCCCATGTCTCAATTCTCACTCACCTTTCTAATGGGAAGAACTTGTCAAGGGTGTGTTCATGCTACCTCAAAAATCATACAACTTTGGCCTTGAAGCAAGGTGGGGTTTTTGTTTTTGCAGTCTAGGATACTCAATGGGAAGAGGTATTCTGACTTTTCCCTTGGGTGTATTTGCAGTGATTCTCTAGGAGAGGATAGTGCCATAGCCAGCTTCTTCCATCCCAGTTGGTTCAGGGGTCTCACTCATGCTGCAGCAGCAGTAAGTTCAGTTCTCTGAGGGAGCTCTTTAGGATGTAATTCTATCTTGTGAGTGCATCATGGGCTCTTATATGCTCAAAAATCTCAGGGTGGCAGATGATCGGATTATCCCAGAGGACTTGGCAACAATGAAGAAACGGGACAATGGTTGCTGATTGTTCTGGTTGATTCCAGTCTCATTCAACATCTATCCCGAATTTGGTGTGAAAAGTAATTTACAATTGTTTGTGCCAATGGCCACTTAAGGATTACTTCCAGCCCTACCGCAACTTTGAGACTGTTGGGAGGATTTCAGGGGCAGGGACAGCCTCACAAGGTATCCTGCTCAGTTCTCAGTTGGCAAAGTAGGAGGATGGATACCTCCCTCAAGAACACATTTTTCTTATCAGGCACCCCTTCACCCCTCTAAAGACTGCTCCCTACCTCCCTCCATGGTACTGTCTTCTCCCTGGCCTCTCCATCAAAGGCCCCACTTTCCCCACACCCTCAGGCTGACACAGCTACTCTGCCATGAGTAACCTACTAGCCCTGGATTTTGTGGCAGAGCCTGGGAGTGCCAGTAGTCCCAAAAATGATTACTATTCCAAGTGTGAACACGGTTGGAGGCCAGGCATCAACTCTCTGACACCTCCTCCTACCGCCCCCTCAATTATGACCCCACCCTTGACCACCAAACCATCGTCTCTCAGACCATTCATAACCTCATCACCTCAGGTGACGTCTCACTCACAGCCTCCAACCTCATCATTCCCCATTATCATTGGTTCGGTGAATATCACCGTGCAGCAAATGCCCTGACGAGGCAGCATTCTATCATGTGAAGCAGGAGTGACAAATTTAGAGATAGCAAGATGCTGGAGTCAGAGACAACAGCCTGCTAATCTGATTAGTCAGTAGCTCTCTGAGTCAGAACTCTGTCGAAGTGAGGAGTGGAATTTCAGCATCCAGCTTGTTAACTCTTCCTGGAGTATTAACGCCTGAGGAGCAATTGGAATCAATGGGGTGTGTTTCCAAATGACTCTTTCCACACCGGATTCCCCATGTTACTGCCATTAAATTCTGCCCTTAATGACTGACTAAGTCAGATTCTATTTTTGCTGGTTGTCTCTCTTTGATTTTTTACTGGTGTTTATATGATCATATTTCAAGTCTCTGCTCATTGAAATTAAGCAGGTGTTTGGGCGAGCTGTGCAGAAATTTAGGGCCCTCTATTGTTATATTTGACTCAATGTGAACATCTGCTCATTTGGATCACTGCTTCTTTTGATGTACAGGATACAATTTCAACATTGAAGGTGACACAAAACTTGTAGGCATTGTGAGCTGTGAAGAAGATAGTGCGGAACTTCAAAGGACAGTGACAGGCTGGTGGTTAAGTGGCAAATGCAATTCAATTCAGAGAAATCTGAAGTGATTCATTTTGGTAGGAAGAATGAGGAGAAGCAATGTAAAATAAAAGATACAATTCTAAAGTGGATGCAGGAGAAGAGGAATATGTGTGCATATACATGCAAAACATTGAAAATGGCAGGACAGATTCAAAAGCCAATAAAGGATATAATATCCTGGACTTTATAATTAGGAACGTAAAAGAAGAATAGCAGGGAAGTTATGATGAACCACTATAAAACTCTGGCTAAAGGTCTGTTACAATCAGATCTGGGCAAAGTTCCCCAAGTTATTACAGTTCCAGATGAGATACTCCAAATTGTCAAGGTAAGGAGGAATGAACTAACTCCCCTTCTTTATCCACCTGTTCCCCTCAGTTGGTTACAACATGTAATTTAGAAAGAATCCCTCCTTGTGAAAGCCTTTCTCTTTGACCAAATAAATTGGTGTTTTAAAAGGAGCCAAATTAACCAGGTATTCTTGAGTTAACAAAAGAGTGAGTTTATTAGTTACAAAACATGAAAAGAAATAAAAACATGTACCAACAGATTTAAGAACAGCTTCTTCCCTGCTGTTATCAGACTTATGAACGGACTATCAGAGTTGATCTTTCTCCGCACCTTCTTTGTAGTTGTCACACTATTCTGCATTCTGTTCTACTACCCTGATGTAATTATGTAATGTATGATTTGTCTGGTTAGTGCACAACACAATACTTTTCACTTTATCTCAGTATATGTGACAATAAAAAATCAAATCCAATCAAATCACAAACACACGTTAAAAAAGGGAAGTGTGTCCTAAAAATGATAATAATTAAATATATACACATCAGTCTCTATGAGCCATTTGTAAGGTGTAGATAGTGGAATGTTAATAATTGAAAAGTCAGTTTCAGTATTCTTGAATTTACAGGTTAGTTGAGATTCTTTTATGCTGGTTCCTTTTGACACTGGTTGGCTGGCAGCACTCAAAATAAGAGAGAGTTTTTCACCTTTCTTTACCTACAGTGCAGTGGTATTTAATGGCTTTTCTAAAAGCTCTGACTTTCACAGCATACTAGTCCACACGCTAGGACATCAGATCATTAAAGCACAGACCCGGGTTGAACAGGCTTTCAATCTCTGTTCTCATGGAAAGGGGCAGACAATAGGCCTCTCTTACAGAGTTCTGTTTTCTTTTCATTATGTTCACAATCTGAGATAACTCTCAGAAGATTACACTACAGTTTGTCGTGTGCTTTGTCTCTATGAATCCTCAAGTGTGACATTGCACAGTTCTTCGCCGGGCAACCACTGGATTTACGTCCACAATCATTTTGGATTTATCAATCTTCTTTTAAAAAAGTAACCCTTATTCTTCTGATATTTGACCCATCGTGTCTTTATTTGCTCCCAAAAGAGATACCCAGCTTGTGTCGTTCTCCAGTCCTTTGTCTGTAGCCCTTTCACTTCATCACTTTCAAATATATATCCAGCTCTCTTTTGAAACTTCCTATAGAATCCGCCTCCACCACTCTCCCAGGCAGGGCATTCCAAATCCTAACAACACTGAGTAAAGAAGTTTCTCCTTATCTCACTCCTAGCTCTCTTGCTGACAATCTTGAAATTGTGACACCCAGTTACGGACATACCAACTAAGGAATAAGCCCAATTTCTCTAATCCTCCCTTGTATCTAAAATCCCTCATTCCTGGTATCACTCTAGTAAAACTTCTTCGCACTCCCTCCAGGTTGTTAAAATATTTCCTTAAATAAAGTGGCCAGATCACTTCCTTGCTTTTATAATCTATGCCTCTATTTATAAACCCAAAGATCCAATAAGCATTTTAACAATTGGTTCAACTTGCCTGGACACTTTCAGAGAATCATGCACATGAATGCAAGGTCCCTTGGTTCCTGCACGCTCCTCAAAGTTGTACTATTGAGCATGTGAGATAACAAGGTGTAGAGCTGGATGAACACAGCAAGCCAAGCAGCATCAGAGGAGCAGGAAAGCTGACGTTTCCGGCCTAGACCCTTCTTCAGAAAATGGCTGCTTGGCCTGCTGTGTTCATCCAGCTCTACACCCTGTTATCTCAGATTCTCCAGCATCTGCAGTTCCTACTATCCTCTTGGTGTTTCTTCTACCAAAATACATTACCTCACATTTCTCTGCAATAAAATTCATCTGCCCAGGTGTCTGCCCATTTGGCCAATGTGTCCCTCTGAAGTCACTCAGCATCATCCTCACAATTCACTATTCTCTCTAGTTTAGTAGCCCTCAATACCTATCTCCAAATCATTTATATAAACTAGAAAAAGCACTGGTCCCAACACCAATCCTTAGGGAACATCACTTTGAACCCACCTCCAGTCCGAGAAATGCCCATCTAAACTTACCTTCTGTTTCCAATCTTTTAGCTAACTTTGCGGAGCAGGCTCGAAGGGCCAGACGGCCTACTCCTGCTCCTAGTTCTTATGTTCTAATCCATGCTGCTAAAAACCCATCAATTCTAAACCTTTCTAACTTGCTAGCCAACCTGCCATGCATTTCCATATCAAATGCAAACAAATGGAACCATTCTATGGTTGTATTAAAATCTTTGCTTCTAGCATAAGTTTCTGTTAATATAATTTATTTTCTGTAATACTTAAATTTCCATGCTTTTTCATTATGATATTTCCATTTGACTGTCACACCTGCCTGCCATATACCATAGTGTTTAGATCTCATTAAGTCCCTTCAGCTCTATGTTTGAGGCTGGCTACCTGGAACTATTATTCTCCATAGTACCATCTGTTGAATCTGGAAAAGATCAAACTTCCCATCTGAGCTAACTTTGTTCTCTCAGGTGAATGATTTTTTTTCAAACCCTACGTATGTTACAATGGGCCATTTGCCCAAGCCAAGCAACATTTTCCATCCAAACAACCAGGATACCCCCCAAATACTTTCATTAGTTCTTTCCTATCACCAACACAGAACTAAAACACATGTCAGTGTCCTGTAATCCCATGACTCCACCACTCTTGGTTATCCCACTGTCTTGACAACTCCCTTCCCATGCCTCCAGTAACATACCTCACTGGTCTCATCATAATCCAGAATCTACAACCATCCTCCTACTTGCTGTCACAACCTGAAATACTAATGATAGAATTACATTGTTATGCTTCAGGTTTTAAGTGCTTCATTCAGTGGTACCCATTTTAAATTGAACTGTCCTTACCTCACCAGGATCCCACAACTCTGTATAAAACTTTCATTCTATATTACATCTAGATCAATACAATATTCTTCAATTTCTTGCATACTCTATTATGCTGACTGCTCTCAAACCCTCAGGATGGACTCTGCTGTATTCAAACACCAGAGAAGCTCTTCCTATTCTGACTATATTGCAGCACTTCATTGTTAATCCTTCCATTGTCTAATATCTTACTATAGCGGAGATACCCACACAATTCCTTAATTTCCACTCTGTTACCATATCCCACCAAATACCACTGCTTAAGCACTTTAACATCAACCTTCAATAATCCAAAACCCCAGCATATCTGACACAACCAAACTCTTCCACATCCTGAAAAGCCTTGATCAGCCTACAACAGCATTGACACATTCCATCAAAACAAGCAACATGTCACTTTGTACCTAAACCCACAACATGCCATCTTTTATTTTCAAACCTCACAGCTTCCCTCAATACCCACTGCTGCTACATACCTAGTACCTGTAACATTCAGCATTTTACCTACCACCTTACTCTTTCTCCTGCATTTTAAAAGATGAACAAAACTAAATTAAGCTCATAGTGTTATAACCAGTCCCTAGGCCAGTGTCCCCAATTTGTTATGATCGCAGGTGAAGAGGGAGGAACTGGCTTCCTGTCTTTATTCAACCCAACCACCTCTAACCTCATTCTCAGTTAACTTAAAAGCGAAGGACACCTTTCCTCGTTTCCCAATTCCAATGTGCTTATGTTTTAAAAGGAGCCAATTTAACCAGGCTTTCTTGAGTTAAAGAAAGTATATTCGTTACTAAAATCTGAGGAAAGAACAAAAGGCAACACATCATACACACAGATTAGAAACTAGAAGTGAATGAAAAAGATACTTGCTACAAAGACATTCAAATCAGTCTTTGATTTGTCCGTGTTGGGTAGATGGCAAAATGTGGCAGCCACTGAGTTGGCTGATTCTGGTAGCATTGACTCTGGCAGTTGACGAAGAGTCCTCTAGACTCAAAACATTAGTTTGCCTTCTCTCCATGGATGCTGCCTGACCCATTGTGATCTACAGCACTTTTTGTTTTCAGTTCAGATTCCAATACCTGCAGTAATTTGCTCCTGTCTGGCAGTTGATCAGTTGGTTTGAAGATTCTGGGTTCTGCAGATTAACTGAGTTTCCAGTTTCCTGTTTGATTGTGGCTTCTGACTGGCATCTTGGTTCCAGCAATCAGAAAGAGCCTTTCCACCATTTTCCTTTTTACATTTAAGTGCAGACCAGTAGATGTTCTCTGCTGTAACTTTCACAGCACATTCCAGTTTAGTAGCACTCAAATACCAGCACTTGAACATTAGCCTAGCACACCAACACTAGAACACCAGGTTAGCACATGAACCACAGGGGAAGATGGTTTTTGGCCCCTTCTCTTGTGCATTCCTGACAAGGAAAACACAGGCATTGCCTTTCACCCAGTTTGATTTCTATTACCTCACAGTACATGCACAGTCTTTGGATGTAACTCACAGGAGGTAGTTCAGGTTTTAGCATTGTATCTCTCCCTTTGAAGTGGTTCTCTGAAATTCCTTGACATCTTCCCAGGTGCGACATTCCATGCTGTCTCTCAAGACTAAATGTAACTCATGTAGGAATTTTCTATAGAATAACTTAGATACATTCTCAGCCATCTGTGACTTCTACGTCCTTTTTAAGGAATAAAATGACCTGTCTCACCTAAAAGTTCAATGTCTCTATGAATAATTAATTAAGTAAATTTTCCAAGCATGTTTTTTTTTAATTCATTCACAGGATCAGGGCATCACTGGCTAGGCAGCATTTATTGCCCATCCCTAATTGCCCAGAGGGCAGTTAAGAATCAACCACATTGCTGTGGGTCTGGGGTCACATGTAGGCCAGACCAGGTAAGGATGGTAGTTTCCTTCCCTAAAGGACATTAGTGAACCAGATGGGTTTTTCCCCAGCAATTGGCAATGGTTTCATGGTCATTATTACACTATTAATTCCAGATATTCATTGAGTTCAAATTCCACCATCTGCTGTGGTGGGATTTGAACCTAGGTCCCCAGCACATCACCTGGGTCTCTGGATTAACAGTCCCGATGTAATACCTGTGATGCCTATGAAGTGATATTATAGAAGTCTACAATGTCATTAAAATAGTGAAAAATTTTAACTTGAAATTAAATTCTGGGTTATAATCAGACACCAGTTAAAACTATTAAGCAGTAATTTTAGGACAATTTTTCGTCTTCTTCATATGCAGTAGAGGCAAAAACTTTGGAGTAATCTCAGGAACAAATAGATGTTGCAATGGGAAAACTGCATGCTCTGCCTGAATAGAGTCTTTAAGACAGGATTAAAGACCTTCCACATCTGGACAAGACACTCTTGAATTGTTCTTCTGATAACACTTGTATTGAAAGAGAACTATGATTAGAAATTAAAAACAGTTTTCTTTTTCAATAGTTCAAACTATTGCATTATAAATAAATACCTGGAGTTAGTTTTTTGTGAATTCCAAATTTGACTGACAGTATAACCAGGGGGAAGGGTTGTCACGAGTGGCCTTGTGATGTTTGCAGACTGGTTTCAATGAAGTGAAATGAATGTGTTGAGCCAAAGCTCAACCCAGAAAACATACACAAAAAAATGCAACATTAGGAACAGGGTAATAGATGTTGTTTGTTTTCAATTCTATTTAACCTATTACAAATATGTGCTCTGATTGTTAGGTGCTTACACAGCACTTCAACATGCAATAAAGATTGGTGAATTCTGCGATTAGAAATGTAAGTATTTAGAAAAATGTTTAATCACCAGCTAAGATTTACAAATTATATATTTTTACTTTCAACAAGCAATTTTCAAATTTTGTGTAATAATTTCATTATTAAACAGTATAGCATATCTGAGTAATTATTAATAGGTTTCCTGATACAGAAACTGTAGGAACAGATTGACAACTAAATATCACTAACTCCCCCTGCACTAAGGAGAGTGAGAAATTGATGGAGGCTAACAAACCAAAAAACTCCCAGTTTCAATCTCCATTGAATTTCAGTTGGAGTAGGGGAAGGGTGTAGACCCAGTATGTCACTCAGGGAGTGGAAACTGAGCTTTATTATGCAGTGTATCTGCAATGACTGCTATTGAAGTTGCTTGTGTATCAGCATTGAGTGAACAGGTATGATCCCAATGATGCAGTTTGTTGTTTCTATATATGTTTGCTCATGTAGCACACATCTGTTGAGTCAGATATCTAGAAATTTATTTACCACACTACAGGCCACTGTGCTAGACCACGAGGTCGCCACGCCAGAGACCGCTATGTCGGGCCAGGAGGCCACTAAGCCAGGCTAAGATATCACAGACTTACACACAGTCTAGGTTCTGTGCTTACTGATGTTATGATATGCATTACCTATCATAGCTGACTGACTGAAGATACCAGACTAAATCCATGACACGAAGGTAGTGTTATCAAGATGGTGGCAGAGTAGGACGCTCCACTGGAGCTCATCTGCTCTGCCTCTTCTTCTTCTTCTTCTTTTTTTCTCTTGTTTATTCTCTTAGTGTTATTTTTCTTCTTCTCTCCTGGCCTCCGACGATGAACTCCCAGCCTCCAATGAAGGCTTCTAACTTCCAGCGATGACTCCCAGCCCCTGGTGATGACTCCCAGCCGCCAGTCAACTCCCAGCCTCTGACTACTCCTGGCCAAGCATAGCGGCCTCCCGGCGTGGC